>NC_139962.1:61473246-62003246 GCF_963454915.1 Gymnoscopelus microlampas | reverse complement strand
CTGGCCTCTACACCGTGTAACACCACCGCTGTGTGTCGGTGTGTTCCTGCACTCATCCACACAGCAGTGGGATATCATTTTTATCTGAGTGGGAACAGCAGTCTGTGAGATGACAGAGAAGCAGTGTGTGTGAACAGACAGACACATGAAGGAGGAGATGGATAGAAGAATATCCTCTCTGTTCTGCTGTAACTCCACAGACATATCGATGATGAGACCTGAGCCATCCTTTCTTACTCTCAAACGAGACGAGCGGATGCGGTCGGGATCGATTTGTCCGACATTAGACGCATTGCGTGCGTTTATGCGCATCACAGATTGTAATCGGCAAACGGCTCAGATGTACCACAAATGCCAGATACGTGAGAAGGCGAGACAAACTGCGTGATATCGACAGAAAGCACCATAACACGTTGGCAATAGAAAGTATTGAACCGTGCATGTTTTTTGGCATTTGTTCTATTTGTGTGTCAGATCAGGTAGATCTGAAGCAAAGCAAGTGGTGTGGAAATCCTGTGGCACCGTTGTCAGTTAACCAATCAGAATGTGTTAATCCAGCCGTCGTTAGGCAGGCAGGGAAACGATAAGTGTGTTACTTTAAAACCATATTCTTCTTTGGGCAACTTCGTCAGGTTTTCAGGAAAGAAAATATCTGTGCGCAGTCCTGATGCAGAGCCGTCTGGGAGAAATGCGAGGTCAGCGGGAGCATCAACGCGCGCCGTTTTTAAATTAACGTATTATTATTTTTGCCCTCAAAACATTAAGTCGGGTGTCATGTTAACCCCATATTAAATTCTGCTGGTTTAGCTCTTCTTAACAAAACATAAATAAACTCCCAATGAATTAAATTGTAAGCTACCATGAATTTCACATTGTATTTTTAAACAAAATATAACACAACATACTTTAAGAAATTTGTATCCCCTTTTAACACATCGGGTGCCACGGTCTGAACGTGTTTTCACAGAGTAGCGCTTTGGTGCCGAACACGGTCTGTCCGTGTTTTCAGTCTCTTTGTTTTTTGTTTTTTTTCCACACGGGAGGGGCTGGAGCAGCTCTGGAATCACCCATGGTGATTCTGAGAAGGAAAGGACAGATGGATCACCGTGTGAAAAAACATGGCTCCCATCCGCTTCCGTTCTATCTCCTTCTCTAAAACCCCTATAACTTTTTACGCTGGGGAAAAAAGAGATGTTATCGTTCCAGGCGTTAGCCAGGACCATCGTGCAAAATGAAAGCATGCTTTGTTTCACATGGATTTCTCGTTTTGGAGTCTACAGCTTAAACAGCACCGCGTAGCTTAACGGTGAGATTTCTGGCACAGAACGTAATCTGTTAATATAACATTCTGGCACCTAATGTGTTAACAACCTTTTTAACTTTTAAATACTATTTATTTATTCTTGCCTGTGTCCATCAAGTCAGACCCGTTTTCACTCCTGAATCTCCTCATCCTCTTCTTCACTGGTCGTCATGACAACGTCAACTTGGGCTGGCTGCTGCAGCTGCTGCTGCTATGAACTGCTGCTATGAACTGCATCTTCCTCCTCCTCTTCACTGCTTGTCGTCGGCTGGGCAGCCCTGCTGGTGCCTGTGCTCGTGCTGTAGCTGCTGCTAGCCTCCCCTGCCTCCAAAACATAATTTTCACTTGTCCCGACGCGGGGCCCATGCAGCGGCTGCTTGGGGCGCCTGGATCGCTGATTTTTGTAATGAATTTATCAAATGAACCTCTCAGCGAGGCATTGAACTCTTCTTTTTTCTTTGCTTTTTTCAGCCCCTGACTCAAATTTCCTCCACTTATCTCGTTCTCTCGACATTGTGTGTTTCAAACTTCAAGTTATCCACCACGCACACCATCCACCAAACACCTTACACCTGACCACCATGTGCCAATGTGTTCTAAATTGCAGTGGTGTAAAGTAACTAAGTACATTTACTTAAGTACTGTACTTAATAACTTTTTCCACCACTACTAAATTGATAGATGACTCACGCACGCAGACAGTCATGCATAGCATACTGGGTACAGCGACGTCAGCAAGGATACATGCAAATTACTATTCTACAAATGTAAGCAAAACTAGATTTTAGGTCTGGGATGGACGCTTAATAAACGTGATTCTGTTCACTTTTATATATAAATTATTGTTTTGTATTATTGCGCTTTTTTTCTCTCTAAGCACCTTAGCGTCTACAAGTATATCATGCACAGTATACATACATTGCTGCTATGCTCAGGCACCTTAGTTTGTCTCTTATCTCAGGTACTTTGTAAATATGTAGATAACTTGTTTTTTGGCCTTCTATTGTTCTCTTGTTGATCTCCTTCCCACTTGCCCCCTACCCCTCTTCCTCTTCTCTCTCCCCACTCTTCTTTCTACGGAATCTAACGTTGCGATGGGAGTGATGTACAAAAACGAATTTCACCCACTTTTTTACCTTGTAAACCTGTGATGTGACAATAAACCTGATTCTGATTCTGAAAACCTTGCTTGGCGCGAGGCCCCCCAAGTGCAAGGCCCTGTGCGACCGTACCGTTTGAACTACCCTAGCGGCGGCTCTGTTCTGACGCAGACGTACGGCATTGCACTCCCACACACAAACAACGCATCCACATTCCTCCCTAATTACTCTCAGGCAGTCTCTCTCTCTCTCTCTCTCTCTCTCTCTCTCTCTCTCTCTCTCTCTCTCTCTCTCTCTCTCTCTCTCTCTCTCTCTCCCTCTCTCTCTGTCTCCAAACACATCTGAGACTTTGAAGTTTGCAATGAGTTCAGTTGCGTCTTTGTAATGCTGCTCTCTCTCCACTCATCCTTTTTCATGAGTTTAAATAAGATGACTAATCTGTAAGGAGAGAATGTCCAGGAGAAAGCTGTCAAGCCTAAAGAAGCCAGTACAATCATCTACTTCATAATAACCCAATTATTGGTGATTCCATGAACAGTCGAGCAGCTCAAGCCACCGTCAGTTAAGAAATGGATAAATGTGAGCGTGCGTGCACGATTGTGTGTGTGTGTGTGTGTGTGTGTGTGTGTGTGTGTGTGTGTGTGTGTGTGTGTGTGTGTGGGTGTGGGTGTGTGTTTGTGTTTGTTGGCATGTCCAAAAAGTGTGTGTTTATCCCTCTATCCCAAGGGACCCAGCATCTGCCTTTGAAATTGAGTCTATATAGGAAGTGACAGTGTATATGAATGGCCTGTAGTTTCACTGTTTTACCCCTGCTGGTGTCAGAAGAAATAACTCTCAATGCAAGTGGGTGGGTTTTTGCCGAACTTTAGACTTGATTTTCTTACCTTAATAAAAATTGTCATATATGTTTCTAGTGTTTCTAGTTTTAAAATTGATGATAAAGTAGGGTATGCTCTAGAAGGGGCGTGGGTACCTTGTGATGCTTTGATTGACAAGCTACACAACCAATAGCATTCGTTCCCCACCCCCGCTCTGGTTCCAACCAATAGCATTAATTTGCGGGTGCTTAGGATATGACACGATATAGAAAGATGGCGGGTTTGAAATTGAAAATAGTCTGTCTGAGAGTTAAAAATGTCATTCTTTCTCCTCTCTTCTGTCTTTCTCCTCTCTGTCAGTGTGTGTGTGTGTGTGTGTGTGTGTGTGTGTGTGTGTGTGTGTGTGTGTGTGTGTGTGTGTGTGTGTGTGTGTGTGTGTGTGTGTGTGTGTGTGTGTGAACTACAGCTTGTAGTTCTGCATTTTTGTTTTTACAATTGTATTTTATATATACAAATCATTGTTTCTGGGGGTCCCTGGCAAAACATATTTTCCGGTGGGGGTCCACGGCCACATACATATCAATTTGGGGGTTCTTGGCAGGAAAACGTTTGAGAACCACTGGTCTTCATTACACAAGACATGACAAGTAGCAGGTACAGTGTATCTCCTCTCCTCTCTTCACCATTCCATAGGGAGTGATCAGACTTCATCAATATGGCAGCAATGCATTGATTTATTTCCAATTCGTTAATTGATGCATTTTAATCTGAGCTTCTTCGTATTAACACATTGCCTGCCAAAAAGCGTTTAAAAACGTGTTTTCAAATACAACACTTGCCTGCCACAAAACGTTTTAAAACATATTTTTTCCCCAAAAAATGTAATAAAATAAATAAGATATCTATTTATTTATTTTCTACTTTTTTTGACATCAGAACCAGGAGATAACATGATCCAAAGATTTACTGCTCCATTCACTTCCTGGTTAAAGTGTTTGGGAAATATTCTGTATCCCGGCTCCTGTGTTGCTGTGATGTAATTTTGTCGAGACATGCTAACGACATATAACAAACAAACGGGACGTCGTTTTTGTTTTATTGCACACAGTGAAACCCTCCGTGATTAGCAACCATCAGGGGATCGATCATACTGGAGATACATATTATCCTCACCTTGCTAAACTAATGGCCTAAGTCATTTTTTGAGGAAAATTATATTTTTTGCCTAAGTCAGCTCCTCATGACACTGGCCACCTCTGGTAAAATCTTGCTGTTCCCTCCCCTTTTAGTATAATGGCCTAACTCCCTAGTGTGACTTAGGCCAAAATAGTCATTTTTTTGGCCTAAGTCACATGGTTTTGTGACTTAAGCCAAATTATTTACTGATTTAGGCCATTTTGTATTTATTATTTTTGCTTTTCTTTTTTGGCCCAAGTCAGATTTAATCCTATTTAAACCTATTTAAATCTCTTATGTTACATAACTGACAGACAGTGTTATTTCTATTTAAATAGTCGTAATTTGTTATAAACATTTTGGGTGAAATGATTAAGAAATATCATAGTTTTGTTTTGGGTCCGTTTTTTTTTATTTTTCCTGAAAAACTTAAAAAAAATGACATAGGCCATTAGTTTAGCAAGGTGACGTTATGTGACTACTTGAAAAGGTAAGAAAATTGTTTAAAAAAATGCTGGCAGAAGCTTGCAGCCTGTTTTAGAAAACCCCTGGCAGTGAGTGTGTCCAGTCAGACATCTCCCTGCTCTTAACAAAAAGCTCTCCCTGGTGGTAGGATTTGCGGTGGGGGTTGGGGTGCTGCTCGTTGTTTTGGAGAGGGGCAGAGGGGGGACAAAAGCCAATAGGCTCTATGCACAGCATCCATTTTGGAGAAAAACTGGGCCTCTTCTTACTTCCTTCACAGGTGTTACCAATGATACTAATGAAGGCTCTGTTCCATTCTGGTCAAACAGAGTCAGGGTGCTGATATTGTGCATGTTGGCTCACTAGAAATACTAGTGGGTCTCAAAGTGTGGTCCAGGGACCCTCATGGTTCCTTGAGAGGGTGTAACTCTGAGAGTGTACAAATGGAAGTAAATGGACCCTCCCGGGTCCATTTGGTTCAATTTGTACACTCTCAGAGTTATGGGGGTCCTTGAAATTAAAAAGTTTGAGAACCACTGTGCTACACTAAATGGAACAGAGCCTTCATTAGTGTCATTGGTAACACCTGTGAAGGAAGCAAGGAAGGGGCCCAATTTCTGTCCAATATGGCTGCTGTGCATACAACCTATTGGATTCTGTGTCACTTCAATCTATTTTCCTGTGGCCTCTGCATCGCTCTTTTCATAAGCCCCCCCCCCCCCCTTCCTCCTCCTCCTCCATCATCTCTCATATCTGGAAGCACATCTTCATTTTGGCTCTGGGTCATGTGACTCCAGCCATAACTCTGGATATACTGTATAGCTTCATTTAAATGCTGTTTGGCAAGAGTGTGTGCCTCTGTTGTCACTTGGTATTAGAGAGATGGCTTATACTCTGTGGCCGTGTGTGTGTGTGTGTGTGTGTGTGTGTGTGTGTGTGTGTGTGTGTGTGTGTGTGTGTGTGTGTGTGTGTGTGTGTGTGTGTGTGTGTGTGTGTGTGTGTGTGTGTGTGTGTGTGTGTGTGTGTGTGTGTGTGCGCGTGTGCGCGTGCACGTGCATGCGTGCGTGTACATGCATGCGTGCGTGTGTGCACGATTGTGTGGTTGGCTGGCTGTGTGGGTGGTGTGGTGTGGGATGCATGCTGAACATTTCTCAAAAAAGCAGAATGCCCGCTTGGGCAGGAGAGATATTGTGCTTTGAGCTTCAGGCAGTACCACTTATCAACCAGTAGGTGTGCTACCCGACGATAAGATCTAAATGTGTCAATAGAAGAGCAGAGAGACTAAATAGACCCATAGTGTTAGTAATATTAACATATTCTAACACAGACTGGTTAAGACAACATTGTATTCACAAAGACAATCCCGATTCACTAAGCTGGTCGTACATATCAGTGCAAATAACGTGTAAATAAAGTGACTAAATGAGGGTGTATTTTCTCTAAGCAAAAACCGACGTGCAATTCATAAAGGGGCAGTGGTGTAAAGTAACTAAGTACAGTACATGTACTCAAGTACTGTACTTCTGTACAATTTTGAGGTGTTTTTACTTTACTGGAGTATTTCCAATTTTCAGTACTTTTACTTCTACTCCACAACAAATCAGAGACAAATATTGTACTTTTACTCCACTACAATTATTTGAAAACTTTAGTTGCTAGTTACTTTGTAGATATTCATTATTATTGTATAAAACATACATTTATGACTTCAGCTCTATTTTATACATATCTATTTTCAAACATTTTAGTGCTTTTACTTTTGGTACATTTTGATGCCAAAACCTTTGTTTTGTACTTTTACTCAAGTAACATTTTGAACACAGGCCTTTTAGTATGTTTATATTGTGGTATTGCTACTTTTACTTAAGTAAAATATCGGAGTACTTTTTTTCCACCACTGCAAAGGGGTGTGTAAATCCCTGATATGTGCGGATCACAGTTGTTCCTCCTTTTTGCCTGAAGGTCAGAGGCACGTTCTTATGGAAGATCCTTTGCATTGTTCATTTTTTACTTAAGTAAAAATATCAATACCACAATGTAGAAGAAGTCTGTTACAAGTAAAAGGCCTGTGTTCAAAATGTAACTGGAGTAAAAGTACACAAGTATTGGCATCAGAATGTACGTAAAGTACCAAAAGTAAAAGTACTCTAAAATGTTTGAAAATAGCCTAGGTATAAAATAGCTAAATTGGTTAATGTATGTTTTATAATGTAATCATTTATGTCTGCTAAGTAACTAGTAGCTAAAGTTTTCAAATAATTGTAGTGGAGTAAAAGTACAATAGTTGCCTCTAAGATGTAGTGGAGTAAAAGTACAAGTATTGAAAATGGGAAACTCCAGTAAAGTAAAAGTACCTCAAAAGTGTGCAGTACAGGACTTAAGTAAATGTACTTAGTTACTTTACACCACTGCTAGTTGGACAGTCTGGACATCTGGGGGTGCACAAGTTCTGAGGAAAAGTTCTTTCCATCAGAAGTTCTGAATGGCATCAATTTGTAGTTTATATATCACCTTCCTTTCAGAACAAATGTCCGGACGTCAGAAGGAGAATGTATTGGGCTTTAAGCTACGCAGAAGGTCACAGAAGCACAGACTGTGCCGAGCTTTCTCCCGATGTCTGCAGCATTATGATATGAAATCCTAATGTATGGGAGTGGAGTGAGACGTTTAAGTTGCATTCCATACTCATTGATCATTGTTTTTTATGTATGTATCGCTCTCCTATCTGCATATACGATGTCTCATGCTTCATGGCCCACCTACAGTTTATAATGGTGATATATAGACCCCTCCTCCTCACTGATTGATTACAGCTGAATAGCTGAATAGCTTTAAAACAGAACATGTCGACATTTCTTAATCCAGCTGAACAGGAGAAGAGTTCTCCTCTCTGTCTTTCTGTCTCTCGGTGTGTCTCTCTCTCTCTCTCTCTCTCTCTCTCTCTCTCTCTCTCTCTCTCTCTCTCTCTCTCTATGTCTCTCTGGCTCTCTCTCTCTCTCTTTCTCTCTCTCTGTCTCTCTTCTCTCTCTGTATTTTTATATGTATTTTTTCAAGCGACCGTTTTTAACTCAAATGTTTGCTTCTGGGGGTCCCTGGAACAAAATATTTTGAGATGTGGGTCCGTGGCCTAATACATATCATTTTGGGGGTCATTGACATGAAAAAGTTTGAGAACCACTGATTATAGCAACATACCTTTTTTTCAAAAGACGGTTAGGATTTAAAAGACATTTGTAGAATACCCTAAGATTTGAGTTAAACATTTTTGCTTTAAAAAATATAATAATATAATAATACTAGAAAATGTGCTCCTCGGAGCACAAGTCTCCGCCAGCAGAACCGTGCTATCAACTGTCATCAACTGTGATATCAGTTTGTACTGGAATGTACTGTTCTTGATTAATCCTGTCTAAGCTATTTATATTACGTATTGTGATGACACCAGTGTGTCTATATAATGTATTGCTCCGCCATTTCTCAGCCATTTCGTGATTATTCCTGTCTTACCTCACTTTGAAAGAGACCAAGACTCTTTCAAAGTGACACATCTATTTATAGGCCACTATACGTCATGCGTCTCACTAGCCAATCCGAGCACACTCTTTCAACGTATTGTCACGTGTCACGTGAGGCTTGACCAATGTTAGCTTGGCCGAGGGGGGGGGGAGGAAAGTGAAAACATAGTCTCCTGGCGGAGACAATAATATATCCAAAGATTTGCACATATTTTCATGATTTTTCAAAAATAGCAGATCTACAAGCTATGAGCTTGTAGATCTGCTATATTTGAATAGCCAAAGATATCTTAAAATGACACACAGATGGGTTCCCGGTCTTAAAGTTTTAACACAGAACAGCTAGTTTTTATGTATACGACTGCACATTTTTTTCTGCACAAATAGGCCAAAAATAAAGCACAAGCAAAGGCTGAAATGTAGCCCTCACTGCATTGCCAAGCAAATAGCATCTCAGTGCTCCAGTGATTCATACATTTGGCTCCAACTCGGCCCCATTCTATGCAAATGAGTCTATTTGCAAAAAAAAACAGGCCAATTCAAAAAACAGCGGCGCTAATATTCACACGCAGTTAGGATGAAAATGATCAGTGTCCTCAGAGAGTTGGTGAGAAGCGAAGCTCGTTAATACGCACACACTGGTCATGACAGCTGTGATCGTAGCCAGGCGTGTTCTGGAGGGGAGGCATGCGTTAATCCGACAGACCTTTTCTCCGACTATGTGGCATCCGCGTGCGGTTAGGGTTAGGGTGCGGGTTTGGTTCGGGTTTACTGTTTAATGTCGGAGCACTGCGCTGTCGGAGGAATGCGCTGTCGGACTAACGTACTGCACCCGTTCTGGAGCAGATATTTCCACCCTCTTGTAGAGGGTGTCAAACCCATTAAGTGGGCCGGATTCCTTTTTGTGTGTGTGTGTGTGTGTGTGTGTGTGTGTGTGTGCGCGTGTGCGTGCGTGCGTGCGTGTGTGCGTACATGGGTGTCAGTGGTGGAAAAAGTACTCAATTTCTTTACTTAAGTAAAGCAATGTAGACAAACTCCATTACAAGTATAAGTCCGGAATTAAACATTTACTTGAGTAAAAGTACAAAAGTATTGGCATAAAAATGTACTTAAAGTACCAAAAGTAAAAGTACTCATTATGCCGAATGTCCCATTTCAAGTTTTCAAATGTATAAAAATCTTTTACAAATACCGCAAAATTGCACTTACTGTAAGTACAGTACTTAAGTGAATGTACGCATCAGTACTTTCCACCACTGATGCGTGTGCATGTGTGCGAGCGTGCATGCGTAGGTGTGTGCATGCTAGGGTTGCCTCAATATATATTTTTTTTCCCAACGCTATTTTCCCACACAATGGAGACAGCTCATTCTTTCAGAATATCCAGCACAGTTTTGGGGCCAAGCAGCACGTACTGTATATCAACTCTGTCTTGGGATTTTCTTTGCAGTATTTGAATCATTAAACATTGCACTGTTCACCCTGTCACTGCAGTCCATGCTGTTGTAGCGCAACAGCTAACTATATGCTAGTATGCTAACATACGTATAACCTCACATGCAGCAACTTATTTTCGGTAGAGCAATGTTAGAAGCACCTTTATTTTGTGTCGCCCGCTTGCAGTGGTGTAAAGTAACTAAGTACATTTACTCATACTGTACTTAAGTACAATTTTGAGGTACTTTTACTTTACCGGAGTATTTCCAATTGTCTATACTTTTACTTCTTCTCCACTACTTCTCAGAGGCAAATATTGTACTCTTCCTCCAATACAATTTGAAAACTTTAGTTACTCTCTACAAGCTCGTAGATCGCTATTTTCAAATAGCCTACGTATGAAATAGGGCTCAAGTGGTTAATGTTTGTTTCATGATATTATAATTTATATCTGCAAAGTAACTAGTAACTAAAGTTTTCAAATAATTGTAGTGGAATAAAAGTATTACATATGCCTGTGGGATGTGGTGGAGTAGAAGTAAAAGTGCAGACAATGGCAAATACTCCAGTAAAGTTACTTTACACCACTGCAAACACACCATAACGACACCAGAAAGTCCAAAAACGTCATGCTGTATCCAGGCTTACCCAGGTTCATCCTGGTGTATATGACATGTAAAAAGTGACCTTCTGTATGCAGTATGCTCCTAAATTATATGTTTTTCCTTGTCCTTCCAGTTCCAGCCAACATCTACAAAGTGTCAGAAGACATCAATGTGAACGAGGGCAGTAACGTGACACTCAGCTGTCTGGCCAGTGGCAGACCAGATCCTATCATCACCTGGAGACTACTCAACCCCTCAGGTAGGGAGGGAAAGGGACACCGTCGTTTTAGCCCACAGGGGGAATAGGCCCTATGCACAGCAGCCATATTGTAAGACATTCACAGGTGTTACCAATGATACTAATGAAGGCTCTGTTCCATTTAGTGTAGCACAGTGG
This sequence comes from Gymnoscopelus microlampas, assembly GCF_963454915.1. Lineage (NCBI taxonomy): Eukaryota > Metazoa > Chordata > Actinopteri > Myctophiformes > Myctophidae > Gymnoscopelus > Gymnoscopelus microlampas. Next base: position 61,992,433 of record NC_139962.1, on the reverse strand, counting down.
TTTCCACGACCCCCATAACTCTGAGAGTGTACACTCTCAGAGGTACACACCTGTAAGGGGCCATTTGGAAGCCCATGAGGGTCCCTGGACCCCAACTGTAGACCCACTGGTGTTTCCAGTGGGCCAACATGCACGATATCAGCACCCCGACTCTGTTTGACCTAGCCTGGGCAGCGTTCCTTTTCGGGTATATGATCCGGTCGGGAGCGGACCGGATCGCGACAAACCGGAAAGACGTCTCACCCCAAAATAGGTCCGTCCTATAAAATCCTTGATGCGGCGTAGTTTAGCTTATTTTTTTAAATATAAATGTGAGTGTACTTTCCGGAGACTATTTAGCGTCTGTATTATACGTATTAGCCCACGGGGAAATTCTATTCCATTTAAATAGGGATTGGGGAACCAAAACAAAGCGGCACCGCAAAACCGGATCGCGACAATCCGGAAAGAGGATTATTTTTTCTTTTTCTTTTTCAGTAGGCGTGGCCTAGACCGGATCATATCTTTAGTAACGCATACCAGGCTTTCCTCCGAGGTGGAAAGACTGGTGACGCGAGGTTAGTTTGACCAGAATGGAACAGAGCCTTCATTAGTATCATTGGTAACACCAGTGAATGTCTTCATAATATGGCTGCTGTGAATAGAGCCTATTCAGTTTCAGCTTCACCCAGCTGATGGCTGGTGGTCATGATGAGTGCTCAGACAGGGGGAGCAGTTAGGGTTTTAGTGTCTTGCTCAAGGACACAAAGACCAGGGCTGGGAGGTGAACCAGGGGCCTTCTGTTTCGCAGGCAGCCTCTCTACCCATTCAAGCCAATCAGCACTCAGGATGACCTATCATTCATATCACTCTTACCTGACCGATAATTGGTCCGATTTCTTAGATCCAAGCAGTGGTGGAAAAAGTATTCAAATGTTTTACTTATACTGTAATATAGAAATACTCTGTTGCAAGTAAAAGTCCGGAATTCAAAATGTACTTGAGTAAAAGTGCAAAAGTACTGGCATCAAAATGTACTTAAAGTATCAAAAGTAAAAGTACTCATTATGCAGAATGTCCCATTTTGAAGTTTTCAAATGTATAAACATCTTTTGAAAATAGCAGATCTACAAGCTCACAATGCGTCACATCGCGACGCATTGTGAGCTTGTAGATTGGCTATTTACAAATGGCCGAAATGTATATAGGGCTGAAGTGGGTAATGTATGTTTTGTAATAATAATCTAAATTTAGAAAGTAACTAAAGTCTTCAAATAATTGTAGTGGAGTAAAAGTAACATTTTTGGATCCGAGATGTAGTGGAGTAGAAGCAAAAGTATTGGAAATTGGAATACTCAAGTAAAGTATAAATACCTCAACATTTTACTTACAGTACTTAAGTAAATGTTTCTACCACTGGATAAAACAAATAATAATAAAAACACCTCATGTTTGGTTTAGCAGTTTTATTTGATATGGTTTCAGGTCAGAGTAGAATATAAAAACATGCTACCCAGAAATGAATGCAACACTTGTGGGAGGTTTGGAGACTCCAGATAGCGGGTAACGACACAGCGCCTTTTAGCTGATGACTCACTGTGACGGCGATGGATGAAGACGTGTTTTTTATTGTCACCATGTTCTCTTTTTGATTGAAAGTCACTATATATTTGTGTCTTGGTCAATTACCGCTTAAGTTTATCCCTCACACACGCACACAGAGGTGGAAAAAAGTACTCCAATGTTTTACTTAAGTACTTTTACTTAAGTAAAACATTGGAGTACTTTTTCCACTTTATCAATACTGCAAAGTAGAACACGCACGCACGCACACACAGTATTATATCTCCTGTCTTTGGTCTTTAAAGTGAGCTATGGTGGGCAGACCAGCCTCCTCAAGGCTTTGATTTGAACGGAGAGAGAGAGCTTGAAGCTGTTGTGTGGGGAGGACCAGGGGGGGTTTAGAACCATCATCCAGGAGCTAAGACATGTGTCTTCAGAGATGGGGGGGGGGGGGGGGGGGGGGGGGTCTGTGTTGTTTTGGCAGGTTGTCCTCTCTCTCCTCCAGAGTGTATTGTTTTAATCCAGGGAGGTAGAAGGGTGCAGGGTAGGACTGCTGAGAGACATAATGATGCCTGCCAGCCTGCTCTCTCTCTCTCTCTCTCTCTCTCTCTCTCTCTCTCTCTCTCTCTCTCTCTCTCTCTCTCTCTCTCTCACACACTCACCCTTTGGCCATAGTGCCACTTCACTCTGCCACATTTCTGGTGTGTGTGTGTGTGTGTGTGTGTGTGTGTGTGTGTGTGTGTGTGTGTGTGTGTGTGTGTGTGTGTGTGTGTGTGTGTGTGTGTGTGCCCTGCATACAAATACAATATGAAAACCTCATTTTCAAAATGAGTGCCTATCATATCTGTTCCACCTGCTCTGCTGGTATGTAAATGCCTACAGCAGAGTGTAATCAGAAGCAGCACTAAGGAATAGCCACTAGGAAAACATTAGGAGATCGAGCAATACAAAGGTGCTTCCTGTATAATCCATCTCACAAATCCAATGGCAGGCTCGGCCACACCCCCAAATACCTGTACGTGTGTCTCAAACAAGGGCCCAGCTTGAAAGTTTTGAGGCTAATACAGAAGAAACAGTTCATATGAATGGCCTGTAGTTTCACTGTTTTACCCCTGGTGGTGTCAGAAAGAATTTATCTTAATTCAATTTCAATTATCATGATATGCATTTTGGTAAACTATGGTCCCATTTATTTTAAAATTGACGATAAAGTAGGTTATGCTCTAGGAGGGGCGGGATGATTTGATTGACAAGCTACACAACCAATAGCATTCATTCCCCGCCCCCCCGCTCTTGATTGACAAGCTACCCGACCAATAATGGTCTGGTGGCATTCTGCAGGATATGACGCGATAAAGAAAGATGGCGGATTTGAAATTGCTGAACAATCGGCTTCATTTACGGTCTGTAGAAACCAATGGCGTAGCTTCGTCCATTTCTTTTTTACAGTCTATGGTCTCAAAGAACAAGCACTACCAGACACTAGGACATCAAACACCAGAATACTCAATGAAAAAAACTACGCGATCTATGAAACACAGCGCGACATGTTGTGAGCTTGTTGATCGGCTATTTTCACTGAATGTGGAAATAAATCACACCACAAAGCCATAAAGCTCTATACGAAATGTGTCAAGACTAAATTTCGTCTTTAAAATGTCCTCCTTTCTGAGAAGAAAGAACAGAATAAAAACAAATAACACCTGAAGCTCAAGTTCAAGTCTGTCATCATCAAAATGCACAAAAAACAACATCATTATGGCTCCAATGTGCTGCTGTTGGATGTTGTTTTTAAGTTGTTTTTCAACTGGCTGTCTAGAGTACGGATTAAGAGGGTTTTCTCAAGGTGTCACGTTGAATATGACTGTCACCAGGTTTCAGTGGTGTCTCCCATCTCTCTGTTTGTAGTGTGAATATAATGAGATGATAATTGTTTGTTTTGTTAATGACAGATGTACAGGCAGAGCGGGGAGAGTGCATGGATACATGGATGATAGATTGATCATAATGCATTATAGACCCGGCCTATAAGTAAAGTGTTACTGAAAAGTGTAGTTACAAGATATCTGTAGATTTGATTGTTATTACAAAACATACAGTACATTAAGCTCTATGTTGTACTTTGTACTGGTTGCAAATCTACAAATAGCTCATCTACGGAGTTCGGAGCTGTCCTTGGTGCTGAAATCTCTCCTCAGCTCTCTGCTCACCAGTCTGATCAGGTCCTTAGCAACACTCCACTGTTCCTGTAGTCTGGTTTGAGTGATCAGGTCCTAAGCAACACTTCACTGTTCCTATAGTCTGGTTTGAGTGATCAGGTCCTAAGCAACACTCCACTGTTCCTATAGTCTGGTTTGAGTGATCAGGTCCTAAGTAATCTCTCAAGAACAGATTCTGCTCTCCGCTTGAATCTGTCGGGGGGGTTCGTCATATCGCGTACGCACTGGCCTACAAGTGGGCGTGCCTTCAGATCAGGAAGCAGGCCGCACTTTACCCAATCAAATGTAGTGGGCGGGATTTACGTGTGTACCGATCCTTCCCCACTAGAAACAAACCAAAACTAATTTAACAATAGCGTCCTCGGAGCAGACAAAACCACGGAAAGATATTCACATTTTAACTTGCTCTTTCATCATAGAAACAAGTGGGCTTATAACCAAAACGATCCATGTTCTCTGGGAGAAGTGGTGTTAGTGTTCCGTGTAGAAATATTGTTAGTGGGAATGAAAACATAGTCGCACCACCGGAAGTGAAAGGCTGAAGGCAGACCAAAACCCCGGTTTCCTTACGCATGTGTGCTCCATTTTTGCAAGTGAAAGAGTAAAAAACAGCAGAGGGCGCTGTTTTTCCTTTTTTATTTGGCGATGGGTTCCCAGATTGGGTCCTAAGCAACAACTCCACTGTTCCTATAGTCTGGTTTGAGTGATTAAAGAAGAGAGAGAACGTTGTGTCTAACCCGTTAAAACCGGGAACGCATCTGTGTAACGACTATAACCATTATTTTATACATTGGGCTATTCAAAAATAGCAGATCTACAAGCTCATAGCGCGGCGCTATGAGCTTGTAGATCTGCTAATTTTGAGAAATCGTGAACATTTGTGCAAATCTTTGAATATATATATATGCTTTTAAAGCGAACATTTAAAAAAAAAAATCTTTGCTTCTGTGGCGTCCCTCGAACAACATGTTTTGAGATGGGGGTCCGCAGCCAAATACATAAGCATGTTGGGTCATAGTGTCATGTGATAAATGGTATAGTTGCAGGAGGCTGTATGAGAATAGGTATAATGTAAAAATGTGTTATCCATCTGCTTCACTATAATGAGTGTGATCACGATAAGGTCATACATGATTGTATGGACACGTGTAAAGCTTCTTACCTAAAGATCATTGATTATTATTACATAGTGATTCTCAAACATGTCCATGTCAAAGCAGCCAAATTGATGTGTTTGGCCACAGATCCTGATGTGAAAATATATTGTTCCGGGGATCCCCTGAAGAGAAGATTTTTGTAAAAAAAAAAAAAAGGATAAAAAAAAGAAAAGAAACCTCCCCTATCCATTATATAATGGTAAATGGTGCATTTATATAGCGCTTTTATCCAAAGCGCTTTACATTGATTGTGCCATTCACCCATTCACATACCGATGGTCGAGGAAACCATGCAAGGCACCAACCTGCTCATCGGGAGCAATTAGGGGTTCAGCGTCTTGCTCAAGGACACTTAGCCTATAAATTGGAAGTTTAAAAAAAAAAAAACTTTTGATGCTAATTGGCACCACATGTCAAGTCTTTGTTTCTTTCTCTCTTTTTAAACAACAAATGTGCCTTGTGGGGTTTTATGCTCGACACAAATCATTTGCAGAAAGAGTGGAGGATTTGTGGATTTGTAACTGCATTGAGTGTCTGGGAACAGGTGGGCAGGAAACACAGAGTAATGCTCATCCCACTGTCGACAGAATGAGCTTTTCTTAGCCTTCACACCCAGACAACATGGAGAATAGACAGTCAGCACTGTGATAGAAACCCACAGAATGGGAAGTTGCTACCCAGGAAAACGTAATTAGAAGAGGAAGTGACAAATGCAAAAACTACAGTGAGAGAGAAGGTGAGATTCGGAATAAAAAGAGAGAAAGGGGAAGTTGAGTTGGGACTGCTGCACACGCGCACACACACAGACACACAAACACACACACACACACCCACACACACACACACACACACACACACACACACACACACACACACACACACACACACACACACACACACACATTGAGAGAGCGCTGAGTGAGAGAAATAAGCTAGAATGAAGAAAACAAGTGTAGAGAGACACAGTTCATGAACTTCATGTGGATGCTTGGGTAGTTAAAGTTTTTACACCAATAGTTTTTAAACTATGTTTGTCCCTCATCCCTTCATCTCTCCTCTCGTTGTCTCTGTGTTCTCCCTCTCACCTTCCTCTCTCTCTCTCTGTTCTCATCTCTCCTCTCTGGCGGGCCGTTGGATGCATGGGGAGGAGTCCCGACAAGATTTTTTTTTTTTGGGGGGGGGGGGGGGGGGGGTCCCCAGATGACAGTGAAGTGACAACTTGAGGACTGAGACCTTTTTAATTCCTCAGAAACAAAAAGAAGAAAGAAAAGAAAAAAGACCATTACCGCATCAAAAGTAATCAACAAACTATACTATAAAAACTGGTCAAACATTGGCATAATTGTCAAATAATATAAGAAAGAGGCCAACATTTTGAAAATAGCCGATCTACAAGCTCACAACGCCTCACGTTGCGAGGCGTTGTGAGCTTGTACATCGGCTATTTTAGCTGTATTTATCTGTGGAACCGTGTCAAACTAAATTGAATGCCTCAACTCCTAAAACTCCAAGAGCCTGGTGGGGTGGGGGGGTCCCAGTTCAACTATAATTATTTTGGGGGTGTCACGGCCTGAAAAGGTTGAGAACCATGCACTGTCTTAGTTAATAGGCTCTATTCACAGCAGCCATATTATGAAGACATTCACAGGTGTTACCAATGATACTAATGAAGGCTCTGTTCCATTCTGGTCAAACAGAGTCAGGGTGCTGATATTGTGCATGTTGGCTCACTGGAAACACTCTGTTACACCAGTGGGTCTAAAGTTGGGGTCCAGGGACCCTCATGGGCTTCCAAATGGCCCCTTATGGGTGTGTAACTCTGAGAGTGTACAAATGGAACCAAATGGACCCGTAAGGGTCCATTTGGTTCCATTTGTACACTCTCAGAGTTATGGGGGTTGTGGAAACCACTGTGCTAGAATGGAACAGAGCCTTCATTAGTATCATTGGTAACACCTGGGAAGGAAGTGATAATATGGCTGCTGTGCATAGAGCCTATTAACTATAATAACCCCTGCTCTGTTCTCACCTCTCCTCCTCCTCTCTGGCTGGATGTGTCCCTCTATGTGCAGCGGAGCCGTTGGATGGAGAGGAGTACCTGGACATCACAGATATCATGAGGAACCAGGCGGGACGCTACCAGTGCAAGGCCAGCAACGACGTGGCCACGCCCGACGTCAAATATGTCAACGTGGTCGTTAACTGTAAGAGAAGACACAAACACATGGATGGATGATGGATGGAGGGATGGATAGCAGAAAACGTATTTCATCTTCTAGTTTGTTTCCATATTTAGAGACATTTTGATACATTTTGCTTAAAGAGGTGGTGCCATGGTTTTGCACTTTTTCAGTTTTTCATGTGTCTATGAGGTTGATAGAACTTCATTAAGCCCCCTGGTGGTGTTTTTATGGTGTTTTATGTCTTCTCTGACTATTTTGAGTTTCTACCTGGAGGCTGAAACCTTGAGGGTCAAACGTGCCAATAGAGAAACAGCGCTTTAGTGACATAGTAAAAACATACTCTCCCCCTCATTATCATAACACAACAGGTGTGGGCCAGAGGTCGCGTTAGTCCGATAATTGCCGGTTTTGACCGTTTTTTTTATGACAAACCGGAAAAAATAAATCTCTCCGGACATCCTGACCGGTTGATAATGACATGGCAGTTCATTAATTATCACCGCAAATTAGGCATATTTCAAATTCTCTGCTTTGCAAGCTCGCTCGCTCTTTCTTTCTTTCTTTCTTTCTCTCTCTCTCTTAACAGCGTGCGTGTGTTTCTGGGAGAGAGAGAGAGAGAGGTAGAAAGAAAAGAGTTTGTCACACGCTGTTAGGTTACACCTATTTCCTGTTAATAATAACCAGTGTAAAATGTGCTGCATTGGGCAGTAAATGGGAGACACTTTATTGTGAAGGTACAACAGGAAGAAGAGAGCTAGTTGTTGCTGCTGCTGCGTAGAGACGGCGGTCTCGGCAGTCAGACAGAGACCGCTGTCCGGTTACAAGTTACATTATATAAAGTTGTGTATTTAACAGCCAGTTACACACAAGTTGTATCATTACGAGTTAGAATATATCACAGATACTAGGCTAATACAAGGGCACTTGTGAGTAAAGTTGGCAAGTTGCCCTACAGTTTAAACAACAGTGCAGGTTGAAGATGAAATCTAACACAGATGCGTACATACTCTTCACAACAGCTATAGGCTACTGCAACTATGGCATCGAGGTGAAACACAACGTTAATCATAAGCGTGGACCTATTTTTAACTCTATGAGGTGGACACATTAAAACCACTTTGAACTGAATAGCTCTTTGAGGAGACGACAAGATTCTCACAACTCATCAACTTTCCCACGGCTGTCCCAACTAGACGCACGGATGGCATCCACTGTCTAACTATACAGCATAACCTCCTCCTGTGAGTGAGTAGTGGTCTATAATTTATTGCCCTAACAGGTCAGCTGAGCCACGTTATGAAGGATTAATCTGAAATGCCCAATTTTGTGCAGTGCCCTTTGATTAGAAAATGCATACAAACGCAATTGATTATTAAGAAACCATTACGCACGCAGCATGCGCAAATGGTAATGTAGGTAATTAATGTATTTGTGTAAGATGACCCTGCTATATAAAATATTATGGTGGTTCATGTTCAAATAGCTCAATCCAAAATATAATGCTGTAGGCCTAAGTGTTAGGCTGTATTTACGCACCTGCTTGTCATTAATGCATAAAAATAATTATGACCGTTATTTTTGTCAGATGTCCGGTAAATTTGAATCCTTCCGGACATTGGGACCGGCAGATTAAAATCCTAGCGCGACCCCTGGTGTGGGCATGAGGAGGAGGAGGGACTAGGACAGGTGCGTGGTGCTAAGGTGGTGGAGGAGGTGCTAGGGTGAGAACCAGGTATACTTAATGAACTGGAGGCGTGTCCACATAAAAACATAATTTTAACAATTTCTGTACACTTTTTTTTGAAAAAAATTAATCGATTAGTTACCCCATGGAGACTTGAATTCATGGATATTTTTTAGTTTTTGTTGCATTCTCAAGCCAATAATGTTTATGACCAGCGGACCGGTAGGCAGCGGTTCCAGTAGTAGACACGAAGAAGACTCTTTGTGTCTCCTTCCGGAACCGCTGCCGGTCATCAAATTATTGGCTTAGGAATGCGACAAAAACTAAAGAATATCCATGAGTCTCCATGGGGTGATTAAAAAAAGAGTCATTTTGGGGTGAGCTATCCCTTTAAATACATGCCCAACATTGGGCATGTAATTATAGGTAGAAGTCTGTATGTGGGTTTTATATTAATATCAATGTATCGAACCAATAACAAAGAATTAAGAAGTACATTGGATCCATTGGAACACAGGTTATTTTTTTTTAATAATTTCCTGAAAACTAAAGGTTGTGGACATACAAGGTTTCCACCTGGCAGCCATGACATGACATGTTCCAGTGGTGGAAAAGGTACTCAAATGTTTTACTTAAGTAAAAGTATCAATACTGCAATGTAGAAGTACTCTGTTACAAGTAAGAGTCCGGAATTCAAATATCCAAATGTACTTAATACAATGGTACAGTACTTGAGTAAATGGACTTAGTTACTTTCCACCACTGACATGTTCCCATGATGCACATTTAGCCAGGAATTAATGCAAGCTTAAAATAGCAAAGCGCCTTTTTATATTTAAGCATGTCATAGTCTATGGGCTGTCCATTGGGACGTCTCTCCTCTCACTAGCTCCTGCTCTGTCTCCACCATGCAGGCCCCTGGCCTCCTCGTTTAATCAATCTTTTGTCACATCCATTAAATTTGATGACTTCACCAACGTATATTGATAATGAATCCTCCATTTAATCAATCCCTACGCTATTACAGTGTAAATCACACATTAGCATGAACAATGACAGTATGTCACTCTTTGTTCTCCTTCTGAAAAGAGCAAAGGAGAAACAGACAGCACGTCCTCTCCTATACTGTAGGTATATGCAATATATAGATTATCAGATAATACAAGCAGATAATACAATACTCGTGTTTATCTTCATACCCATAGCCGTATTTATTCACAAAGACAAGAAGAAAATAGCAATATACAGCAGAAGAGATCAACACTGGAGCAAAACGGACATTTTAAGTGGTTTATTATTTAGGTGCACGTATACAGAGTGACTGACGTTTCGTTCTTTCGACCTTCCTCAGAGTCAAGGTTGAAAGACCGAAACGTCAGTATACTTAAACAATACTTAAAATACACCTACATAATAAAAGGCTTAACATGTCTGTGTTGCTCCAGCGTTGATCTCTTCTGCATCTGTTGTCCCTGCCCCTGTGACGCACCGGACTGGCCGTTTAAGGCTGAGGGGCACCGGTAGAATCCCTTTGTTAAAGAGAAAATAGCCTTTGATCAACACGTTGATCAATTGACAGTGTGGGGAGAGAGTTGCCACGCCTTTGTTGCTACGCAGTCATTATATGACTTAATTATAAATTAATAACACAGGTTCCTCTCTTGTGACTGTGTTTAGATCCTCCCACCATACAGAAAGCTCAGAGCACAGAGAGCCAGGTGGGTCGCATGGGCATTCTGCAGTGTGACGCCACCGCTGTGCCAACGCCAGAGTTTGAATGGTACAGAGACGACAAGAGGTACAACCTCACACGCACACACGCACGCACTCACGCACGCACGCTCGCTCGCACACGGCCATGTTACATGCCTTACAGCAAGGGTCTTCAACAGGGGGTCCAGGACCCCTAGGGGGCCCTCAGAGCTACTATAGGGGGTCCGCCAAATCTTTTTGTGATAGGATTTCGTTTTTTTTTACATTAACCACTTGAACCCTAGAATTCCTTTTCTGAGGGGAACATTAGCCGAAAATAGCAGATCTACAAGCTCTCAACGCCTCGCGCTGCGAGGCGTTGAGAGCTTGTAGATCGACTATTTTTGGCAAAGAGGCTATAGGTGTAGAGGGAAAAATAGCAGACTAAGTAAAAAAAAAAAACTTTAATCTGAAACACAATTTTATACAATATAGAGTAGGGGGTCCCTGCTTCATCTCTCTCTCAGCTAGGGGGTCCTTGGCCTGAAAACGTTGAAGACCCCTGCCTTACAGTACATTTGGGGGGACCAACAACACACACCTCCCTTGGGGAAGCTGTGAGTGACAGCGGGGTCAAACACACCACGACATGCACAACGTGCACAGCTGTCACGTCAGTTAATGTTTCTGTCGTGCTTCGACGTTCTCTTTCACAGTGTTAGCCGTTTGCTGCGAGAGGCACCGCACAATAGCGAGCCATCGGGGGCGAGCCGTGCCGAGTGTTGCGAAGTCCCCCCTCCCCCCCCTCTATACTGCAATTAAATGTATTTTTTCTTACACATGGGTTTAGCTTCCCCAGGAACTGTGAGGTGGAGTGAGAGATGCTGACAAAGAGTTCAGGACATTTCTACGTTCTTTTCCATGACATTAAAATATCGACTTCCCAGAGAAACACAGCGACAGTAACACTCAATACTCTGCATTTTGAGCGCTGTTGCCGCACAGCTAGAAGGTCCTGGGCAGGGCTGGGTTGGGCGCTGGGGGCGTGTTCTCTCCTCCGCGTCATCAGTGCCCATACCCTAGGTGGGGTTGGCGATAGGGCCTTTCTGTGTGGAGTTTGCATGTTCTCCCCGTGTCTCCTAGGGTAGGTACCCTCACAAAAACATGCAGTCACTATACTGCCTCCCCCTGGCCAGCCGGGGCTCCTGATGGAGGGGAAGGGAACTGGTTGGAATAACGTGTTCCTTCCACGCGCTACGTCCAACCAGGGAAACTCCCTCCTGTCAGGTGATAAGAAGGTCGGTTGGCTCTCATGCATTGAAGGAGGCATGAGCTCTGCCCTGGCCTCCCTAGGTTGGCAGAGGGAAGGTAGTGCCCAGGATTGCATTGACAATTGGCAATGGGTGTAAAAAATTGGGTTACAAAATTGTGGGATAAAAATTTAAAAACAAATACATGTATATATACAGTATATACTCTGCATTTTGGTTGAGAGGCTTTCACTGACACTGTCCTTTCTCCGTCTCTCTGGGAAATCATTTTTACACTAAGTCGCCACACCAAGATGTTTTGGGCGTAGTTTATCATGAGGATGAGAACCTGGCCCACCGCATTTCCCAATCCCAATAAGTTCAAACTTGGACACAGACCCTCTCATTGCAGAGCAAGAACTGTTCATTTAAACTCTTTCAGAGTAAAATGTAACACCCCTGTACAGTTAGTTCCTGCTGTGCCTCCGCCAGGCCCCTGCCCTCCTTGTTAAATCAAACCTCACACACATTATTTCGTCACATCAGTTTTGATTTGATGACTTCACCAGCGTAGCGTGATAATGAATAATCACCTGTTTAATCACTCCCTACGCTATTATTCCAGTGTTAATCACACATTGGCATGCATAATGACAGTGGATGACACTCTTTGTTCTCTGCAGAAATGCACTGCCTGTTCTCCCCTATATTGTATGTATACGGTAGATTATCATTAAACTATTAAATAATATATAAAGTAGATTGTAGAGCTTGTAGTTCAGCTATTTTGAACATTTTGCATGACACGTAGGCCTATATAAATAGGGCATTCATGTATAATTAAAATAAATCAATACATAAAGTTCAGGAGATAAAAGTTTTCTGCCCAACAGTGACAATATCACTTGTCATTTAATGAGAGTGGAAAGTGAAAGTACATTTCCATTATGGGAAATAGTCAAATGTAAATATGTGTATGATCCAGTATGTCCCACTTTAACACATTGCCCGCCAATTGGACGTATATGCTTACGTCCTTTTAAATAAAACATTTGCCTGCCAAGGACGTAAACATATGTTTTTCTTCACAACGATTTCTCTTTTCTCACTAATGAAGGCTCTGCTCCATTTAGTGTAGCACGGTGGTTCTCAAACTTTTTAATTTCAAGGACCACCATAACCGGGTCCATTTGGTTCCATTTGTACACTCTCAGAGTTACACCCTCTCAAGGAACCATGACCACACTTTGAGACCCACTAGTATTTATTTCTAGTGAGCCAACATGCACAACATCAGCACCCTGACTCTGTTTGACCAGAATGGAGAGCCTTCATTAGTATCATTGGTAACACCTGTGAAGGAAGTCAGAAGAGACCCAATTTTTCTCCAATATGGCTGCTGTGCATAGAGCCTATTCCTGGCCCGGATCGCTGGCTTTGCGTCCCGGGCACGTCCGGGCACCTAGGCTGCAATGCGGCCCGACGACCGTTGCGTCGTCCCCATTTCCTGTCAGTCTACTATAATATAAATAAAGGCAGAAAAAGACAGAGAAATATATATATATATATATATATTTTTTTAAACCTGACAATTCATGCAACACATAATGATGTGTGAGGGATGAACTGTTTGTTACAAATCATAAAGCAGCATGGCTAGTGTATGGAGCGGCAGTGGCTCAGGGGCAGAGTGGCCGGGTAGAGTGAACTGGAAACCGCAAGGTTCCCATTTGAATCCCGGGCTGGAGGGCTCCCCCTGAGGAAGTGTCCTTGAGCAAGACGCTGAACCCCTAATTGGTCCCGATGAGCAGGTTGGTGCCTTGCATGCTTTCCGGTGAATGTAATGCACACGTAAAGCGCTTTGGATAAAAGCGCTATATGAATTTACCATTTATTTATTTAATGTATGAAGATGTGATTCTGGGGCATTTGTGTCTAAATATATCCCCATAATCTAATACAGCCAAACAATTTGCAGCCACAAGCTGTACTGTAGGCAGAACTATTAGAGTCGAGAAGTGGCTGCTTGGTAAAGTTATGTATCTATGTGTGCCAAGAAGTCATAAAGCAAAAAGTTAAAATAAGTAGCAAGAAGTTTCAAGGAAGTGACCTCAAAACAAATCGTATTGGAAAAAGCACAAATATTCCACGTCGGCAGCAGAGATCCAGCTTGCTGATTATTTTTCATGGGGGTGTGTGGGGGGATGTGAGGCGAGAGGACGCTCTGGGTCTGTTCTTGGCACACATGAGACTCCAGCTCCAAACTTTACAAAAAAAAACAAGGGAGCTGTATCTCTTCTGACCTGTACGGGGCACCCAGCTTTGTATTCATTTGCAATGCCTAGTAAAAAAAATAGTCTCAGAGGCCTGTATGTATAGGGTCCCATTGGTATCTGGGTCTGTCAGCCGGCTCTATGGGCTGATAGTCCTGTTTAACACATGAAGACCCGAGACCGATTCTACAAAATGTCTTCTAAATCCTAACAGTTTTTTTTTTTAAACCTATGTTGCTGTCAGTGATTCTCAAACTTTTTCATGTCAAGGACCCCCACAATTATATGTATTTGGCCGCGGACCCCCCATCTCAACATATTTTGTTCCAGGGACCCCCAGAAGAAAATATTTGAGTTACAAATGTGTACAAATACAGACTCTCTCTTCCACCGCATGCACGTACATATACACTCTTTCTGTTCTGCTGTACTCATCCTCAACATGTCCCAGAGGGAGGGCCCTTGCCACTTTATCTCTCTGCCAACTCCCTGTCCTCCTGTTGGCCAAAGCCATTTTCCTTTTTATGCTAGTTCTCTGTCTCAGGCTAGTGTATGCCAGTATACTGTGTTTCAGCATAAACTCTGGCTGCCTTTCTTCACATCCAGATCATGTTTTTCTTTACTGTTTCCACCCGTCCTTGCTCTCCCTCTCCCTCTCCCTCTCCCTCTCTCTCTCTCTCTCTCTCTCTCTCTCTCTCTCTCTCTGTCCAGAATATCCAACAGTCAGGCCATCAACATCCAGACCCTCGGTACCTCCTCCATCCTGACCATCGCCAATGTCACCCAGGAGGATTATGGGAACTACACCTGCGTGGCCACTAACAGACTGGGCATCCAGAATGCCAGTCTCTTCCTCTATAGTAAGTTACTCTACTAACATACTGGGCATCCAGAATGGTGCTAGTTGACCACTGAATGGCCAACTGAACATTTACGAATGTGGTAACAGACTTACAGACATTTGGAATGCATTGAAAATATGATTTGATTGAACTACAGTACATGCTAAAATAAATGCAGAAATGATATTCGTAGTCCACCCAAATGATATCTAATGTCAGACAGCCATGTCAAAAATGTGCATTATTCTTTAACTGTACATTTTAAATGGCTTAAAATGTAGGCAGGAATTAAAACAAAAACTAACAAGAAATAGTGAAAACATATTTTATTACTATGCTTCATATGCTAAAAGAATCTGAATTCCAAGGTTTCTGAGTCATTAACAGGTCATACAGCAAAGCACAGTCAGTACCTCTTAATGGCCACCAGTTGTCACTGACACCTCATGAACTGAAGCTTTGCAGGAGCTTGTGGAAGAGATTCGGAAGAGTGGGCAATGTTCATAAGAGAATTAAATCACACAGTCATACAAAACAGTTTTATTTAAACAACACTTTATTTACTTAAAGCCTGATTACTTAACCCCCCCCCCCCCTTCTCTCTCTCTGTGTCACAGTTTACTCCTCTGCCCCTTTTTTGTCATGCCACATGGACATGTATATCTTCAGCCTTGGACATTTATTTGTCCCTGTCCTAATCTTCTTGTCTTAGTAGTTACTACTTAGTAGTTTGTTGATTCCCCAGGTGTTTCTTCTGCCTCTTATTTTGTAGTATTGTTCTGGTCTTCCTGACAGCCCTTGTAGCTGTTACCTGTCTTGTCTCACCACCCTGATTTGTTGTTAACCCTAGTCACCTGCGTCATGTTAGTCCATTAGCCTATTCCAGTGTTCATAGTCTAGTTGAGTTCTCCAGCCGGCCAAGCGCCCAGTCTGCATGCTAGCCCATTAGGGTTGGGTTTGTGAACCGCCAGACCTGCGCCCACTAGCCTCCTACCTACCCATTCTGTTCATATGTTTTCTAAATCTGTCTGTCCCGTCTGTCCTGACTGTGCACCTGCCTATCCTGAACCGACTCCATCCTTGGACCCATTCGAAGGGTCTCGTTTGGCTCTTTGTGTGGGGAACCGAGGGCCTGCCAGGAGGTGTGATTGCCCCTCCCAGCGCTACCAGGAGCCTTCGCTGCCCAGCGTCCAGGAACCCTCGCTTCCCAGTGTCCAGGCCCCCTCGCTACCCAGCCCCTGTCCCATCTTAAGCTTTGTCAGCACTCTCCGCTGATATTCTGCCTGCCTTGCCCGGTGCCTTGTTGGCAATCTCTGCCGACATTCCGCCATGTCCTACCCAGTGTTGGGCATAACGGCGTTTAAATAAACGGCGTTACCTAACGCCGTTATTTTTTCCAGTAACGAGTAATCTAATGAATTACAATTTCAATTTTGGCAACGCCGTTACCGTTACTGACATGAAATGTGCTCCGTTACTATGTCAAGCGTCCCCAAGCTTTCTGTTACCACGGGCCAGCTGACAGTATGTATGTGTGTCTGTGTGTGCGCGCGCAGCGCTACTACAGGCTGGGGCTGCTCCTCCTGCTGCAAAGATGACAAGGTTAGAAAAAATACCAAGGATACGACAGTGATGTCTTTACTTTTTGCTGTTACGCAACCAGGAAGTAACACGGACTCGACGCTGTTTAAGCAGTGACATGTGACATGACATCACTGACGAATCCTTGGTATTTATATCTTCATGATTTTTTACACACAAACCCAGCGCGGCGCACACGCACAAACAAACAAACTAACTTTAACAACAAGACCAGTAGAGAAGAGATTGCGAGTCACGAGCAATCCGACAAGATGGCTTTCACAAATTGGCCGTACAAGCACTACTTCATCTTTATTGAAAGGAAAGGAAAGAATGTACACGTGAAGTGCACGTTGTGTGCCGGTGGCAAGCGTTTGTCCACGTCTGTCCAAAGCAACTCCAATTTAGTGTGTGTGTGTGTGTGTGTGTGTGTGTGTGTGTGTGTGTGTGTGTGTGTGTGTGTGTGTGTGTGTTCCTCTGCGCAGCGCGGAGTGAACTGTCTCATCTACGTGTGCACGGAGCTCCGTGATTACAGATAGCCCCTCGGGTTAAAAATGCAAGAGAAGCATCACTTAGCTCTATAAAATAAATGTCCGTTTATAAGTTGTTGTGTCACTGTAGCAGCATGCTGAGTGATAATGACCCACAGCTGTTTGTTCTTCTTGCAGAGTCTCCGACGCGAGATCATTTTGTAATTAAAGAAAGCTTCTGCGCTATATTAGCTACACACACGCATGAATAACAACAACGTTGCTGGGACCGGGTGTACGGCTTGTGTTTAAAACAAAGTCTTTTTCACAACTTTTCACTATTGATGCCTTTTCTTTCTCTCTCTGCTGCTGCTGTTCTCTCTGGGCTAGAGCCTAACTTACACTTCGCAGCACGACGGTGTCCCGTGCTTAAAATAGCAGATGTACAATCTCACAACGCGATGCAACTCATTGTGAGCTTGTAGGTCTGCTATTAAAACATTATGGCTACAAATGGCATAATCCTAATATAATATAATAGTCTATGAATTGAATACCAAGGCCCTCATTGGAAACAAGTCCGCAAGGACTTTTATGAACGGACCTGTTAGACAAAGTATTTTAAATGTAAATGTGTTGTTTTACATTCTTTTGCCTAATAAAATATTCAATCAATCAATCAAAAATCCTGGATTATATTCATATAATATAATAACACAGGCCTGGGTATTCAACGTTTTTCAAGTCAAGGACCCCTTAGCTGAGAGAGAGACCCTTATTATATATATATATATATATATATATATATATATATATATATATATATATATATATATATATATATATATATATATTGGGGAAAAAAGAGCGAAAAAGAACTGAACTAGTTCATTTTTTGAACCATGAACTTTAGTTAAAAATGATGAATTATGAACTATGAACTGAACTAGTTCATTTTAAAATGTGTGAACTGAACTTTGAACTAGTTCATATTTTAAGTGAACTTTCCCAACACTGTCTATGCACCTGGCTTGTGAAACCTGCTCCTAAAAACAATCCAAATTCTTTGACATATTACAACTTTATTACAACGCAAATAGTTACTTTTCCTAGTAACTAGTTACTTTTACAATAGAGTAATTCAGTTACTAACTCAGTTACTTTTTTGGAGAAGTAACTAGTAACTATAACTAATTACTTTTTTAAAGTAACTTGCCCAACACTGGTCCTACCCAAGGTGTCGTTGGCTGGCCCCACCAACGTCTTGCCTGGTCTCTTGCCAGCTGTCTCCTCCAATGCCTGCGACCCTGTCCCATCTTAAGCTTTGTCAGCACTCTCCGCTGATATTCTGCCTGCCTTGCCCGGTGCCTTGTTGGCAATCTCTGCCGACATTCCGCCATGTCCTACCCAGTGTTGGGCATAACGGCGTTTAAATAAACGGCGTTACCTAACGCCGTTATTTTTTCCAGTAACGAGTAATCTAATGAATTACAATTTCAATTTTGGCAACGCCGTTACCGTTACTGACATGAAATGTGCTCCGTTACTATGTCAAGCGTCCCCAAGCTTTCTGTTACCACGGGCCAGCTGACAGTATGTATGTGTGTCTGTGTGTGCGCGCGCAGCGCTACTACAGGCTGGGGCTGCTCCTCCTGCTGCAAAGATGACAAGGTTAGAAAAAATACCAAGGATACGACAGTGATGTCTTTACTTTTTGCTGTTACGCAACCAGGAAGTAACACGGACTCGACGCTGTTTAAGCAGTGACATGTGACATGACATCACTGACGAATCCTTGGTATTTATATCTTCATGATTTTTTACACACAAACCCAGCGCGGCGCACACGCACAAACAAACAAACTAACTTTAACAACAAGACCAGTAGAGAAGAGATTGCGAGTCACGAGCAATCCGACAAGATGGCTTTCACAAATTGGCCGTACAAGCACTACTTCATCTTTATTGAAAGGAAAGGAAAGAATGTACACGTGAAGTGCACGTTGTGTGCCGGTGGCAAGCGTTTGTCCACGTCTGTCCAAAGCAACTCCAATTTAGTGTGTGTGTGTGTGTGTGTGTGTGTGTGTGTGTGTGTGTGTGTGTGTTCCTCTGCTTAGCGCGGAGTGAACTGTCTCATCTACGTGTGCACGGAGCTCCGTGATTACAGATAGCCCCTCGGGTTAAAAATGCAAGAGAAGCATCACTTAGCTCTATAAAATAAATGTCCGTTTATAAGTTGTTGTGTCACTGTAGCAGCATGCTGAGTGATAATGACCCACAGCTGTTTGTTCTTCTTGCAGAGTCTCCGACGCGAGATCATTTTGTAATTAAAGAAAGCTTCTGCGCTATATTAGCTACACACACGCATGAATAACAACAACGTTGCTGGGACCGGGTGTACGGCTTGTGTTTAAAACAAAGTCTTTTTCACAACTTTTCACTATTGATGCCTTTTCTTTCTCTCTCTGCTGTTGCTGTTCTCTCTGGGCTAGAGCCTAACTTACACTTCGCAGCACGACGGTGTCCCGTGCTTAAAATAGCAGATGTACAATCTCACAACGCGATGCAACTCATTGTGAGCTTGTAGGTCTGCTATTAAAACATTATGGCTACAAATGGCATAATCCTAATATAATATAATAGTCTATGAATTGAATACCAAGGCCCTCATTGGAAACAAGTCCGCAAGGACTTTTATGAACGGACCTGTTAGACAAAGTATTTTAAATGTAAATGTGTTGTTTTACATTCTTTTGCCTAATAAAATATTCAATCAATCAATCAAAAATCCTGGATTATATTCATATAATATAATAACACAGGCCTGGGTATTCAACGTTTTTCAAGTCAAGGACCCCTTAGCTGAGAGAGAGACCCTTATTATATATATATATATATATATATATATATATATATATATATATATATATATATATATATATATATATATATATATATATATATATATATATATATATATATATATATATATATATATATTGGGGAAAAAAGAGCGAAAAAGAACTGAACTAGTTCATTTTTTGAACCATGAACTTTAGTTAAAAATGATGAATTATGAACTATGAACTGAACTAGTTCATTTTAAAATGTGTGAACTGAACTTTGAACTAGTTCATATTTTAAGTGAACTTTCCCAACACTGTCTATGCACCTGGCTTGTGAAACCTGCTCCTAAAAACAATCCAAATTCTTTGACATATTACAACTTTATTACAACGCAAATAGTTACTTTTCCTAGTAACTAGTTACTTTTACAATAGAGTAATTCAGTTACTAACTCAGTTACTTTTTTGGAGAAGTAACTAGTAACTATAACTAATTACTTTTTTAAAGTAACTTGCCCAACACTGGTCCTACCCAAGGTGTCGTTGGCTGGCCCCACCAACGTCTTGCCTGGTCTCTTGCCAGCTGTCTCCTCCAATGCCTGCGACCCTGTCCCATCTTAAGCTTTGTCAGCACTCTCCGCTGATATTCTGCCTGCCTTGCCCGGTGCCTTGTTGGCAATCTCTGCCGACATTCCGCCATGTCCTACCCAGTGTTGGGCATAACGGCGTTTAAATAAACGGCGTTACCTAACGCCGTTATTTTTTCCAGTAACGAGTAATCTAATGAATTACAATTTCAATTTTGGCAACGCCGTTACCGTTACTGACATGAAATGTGCTCCGTTACTATGTCAAGCGTCCCCAAGCTTTCTGTTACCACGGGCCAGCTGACAGTATGTATGTGTGTCTGTGTGTGCGCGCGCAGCGCTACTACAGGCTGGGGCTGCTCCTCCTGCTGCAAAGATGACAAGGTTAGAAAAAATACCAAGGATACGACAGTGATGTCTTTACTTTTTGCTGTTACGCAACCAGGAAGTAACACGGACTCGGCGCTGTTTAAGCAGTGACATGTGACATGACATCACTGACGAATCCTTGGTATTTATATCTTCATGATTTTTTACACACAAACCCAGCGCGGCGCACACGCACAAACAAACAAACTAACTTTAACAACAAGACCAGTAGAGAAGAGATTGCGAGTCACGAGCAATCCGACAAGATGGCTTTCACAAATTGGCCGTACAAGCACTACTTCATCTTTATTGAAAGGAAAGGAAAGAATGTACACGTGAAGTGCACGTTGTGTGCCGGTGGGAAGCGTTTGTCCACGTCTGTCCAAAGCAACTCCAATTTAGTGTGTGTGTGTGTGTGTGTGTGTGTGTGTATGTGTGTGTGTGTGTGTGTGTGTGTGTTCCTCTGCGCAGCGCGGAGTGAACTGTCTCATCTACGTGTGCACGGAGCTCCGTGATTACAGATAGCCCCTCGGGTTAAAAATGCAAGAGAAGCATCACTTAGCTCTATAAAATAAATGTCCGTTTATAAGTTGTTGTGTCACTGTAGCAGCATGCTGAGTGATAATGACCCACAGCTGTTTGTTCTTCTTGCAGAGTCTCCGACGCGAGATCATTTTGTAATTAAAGAAAGCTTCTGCGCTATATTAGCTACACACACGCATGAATAACAACAACGTTGCTGGGACCGGGTGTACGGCTTGTGTTTAAAACAAAGTCTTTTTCACAACTTTTCACTATTGATGCCTTTTCTTTCTCTCTCTGCTGTTGCTGTTCTCTCTGGGCTAGAGCCTAACTTACACTTCGCAGCACGACGGTGTCCCGTGCTTAAAATAGCAGATGTACAATCTCACAACGCGATGCAACTCATTGTGAGCTTGTAGGTCTGCTATTAAAACATTATGGCTACAAATGGCATAATCCTAATATAATATAATAGTCTATGAATTGAATACCAAGGCCCTCATTGGAAACAAGTCCGCAAGGACTTTTATGAACGGACCTGTTAGACAAAGTATTTTAAATGTAAATGTGTTGTTTTACATTCTTTTGCCTAATAAAATATTCAATCAATCAATCAAAAATCCTGGATTATATTCATATAATATAATAACACAGGCCTGGGTATTCAACGTTTTTCAAGTCAAGGACCCCTTAGCTGAGAGAGAGACCCTTATTATATATATATATATATATATATATATATATATATATATTGGGGAAAAAAGAGCGAAAAAGAACTGAACTAGTTCATTTTTTGAACCATGAACTTTAGTTAAAAATGATGAATTATGAACTATGAACTGAACTAGTTCATTTTAAAATGTGTGAACTGAACTTTGAACTAGTTCATATTTTAAGTGAACTTTCCCAACACTGTCTATGCACCTGGCTTGTGAAACCTGCTCCTAAAAACAATCCAAATTCTTTGACATATTACAACTTTATTACAACGCAAATAGTTACTTTTCCTAGTAACTAGTTACTTTTACAATAGAGTAATTCAGTTACTAACTCAGTTACTTTTTTGGAGAAGTAACTAGTAACTATAACTAATTACTTTTTTAAAGTAACTTGCCCAACACTGGTCCTACCCAAGGTGTCGTTGGCTGGCCCCACCAACGTCTTGCCTGGTCTCTTGCCAGCTGTCTCCTCCAATGCCTGCGACCCTGTGTGCCCTCGTCGGCCGTATCTGTCGACGACCCGCCAGAGCCCTCGTCAGTTGTTGTTGCTGATGATCCGCCAGAGCCCTCGTCACCGGACTTTGCCGACGCCCCACCAGATGTCCTGATTGGTTGATTGAATACTTTATTAACAGTTTGCAAAAAAAGCAGAGGTACAGTTTCGGTCGGCTGTCTCTGCTGACAGTCTGCCGGGACCCTCAATCAGTTTCCCCTGCTGAACTTCCTGTCACTGCTGAACCCAACCCAGCGCTCCAGCTGTTACACCCTGGGCCCCATCTGTGTCACTCTGTTTTGAAGGTGTATGTTTTTGAATGCCTGTGTGCTTGTTTCATGATCTTTCTCCGTCTTGTCTTTTTTCGGCCCGTTTCTCATCACCTTCCTGCCTGCCTCCTCAGTCCGTCTCCCTGTACTTCAGTTTTCCCAGTCTTTTTCCACCCTACTTTGTCCTGCCCTGTGCTAGTACTGCACTATCGTCCTGTTTTTGCCCTACCAAGTTGAGCTAGTCCAGTGTTTTTGCCCTGCCCTCTACGAGTGCAGTGCTCTTGTCCCGTTTGTTCTGTTCTGTTCTGTTCTGTTCTGTTCTGTTCTGCCCTGTCCCTGACAATTCTGTCCTGTTCCCTGGTGTAGTGCCCCAGTCTCCCTCCTCCCACCCTGTTAGATGTTCTGATCTGGTCACTAGGTACAAGTGTGGCTTTAAGCGTTCTGTAGTTTTGCAGAGTGTTTCTCCGGATTATGTATTTAGATTTTTTTTCCTAGACTTTTGTTGGTCATTAAACACTTTCAGTTCAACTGTTCTTCTGTATTTGTGACCAATTCCTCACTCACAATAACACTCTGCTTATCTCAATTTATCTCCCACCTCTCTCTCTTTCTCCCCTACTCTCTCTCTCCACTCTCTCTCCTTCACCCCCTCCTCTCCCTCTCCCTCACCCTCACCCTCACCCTCTCTCTCTCTCTCTCTCTCTCTCTCTCTCTCTCTCTCTCTCTCTCTCTCTCTCTCTCCAGGACCAGGAACAGGTGGAGACATCAGCGGCTCAGCTTGTGTATCTCACTCACTGTGGCTTCTGTTCAGCTGCATCGTCTGCCTTTTCTTCAAGTGTTAATACTGACCTCCTCCTCCTCCTCCATAGAAGAACCACTTTTGAAGAAAGAACCTTTCAGACCAAGGTTCTGGAAAGAACCATTTATTTTAATGGTTCTATAAACCACTTAGACCTTATAAGGTTCTCTTTGTTGGGGGGAGGATGAGGGGGGAATCCATCCCGTTATTGCCTGGGGGATGTGTTTTATCCCTGCTTCTGGTCAATCAGAATGAAACTAAGACGATTCAGAGAGCCTCCCGAGTGGAACGCATTCTCCTGAGTTTTATAAATCCTCCCAGGTCAGAAACGGTCCTGGCGAGGTCCTCCTCTGAGTGGAACTAACAACAAAGACTTGTTTGACAGTGAATAGCAAGATGGTATTAGGATGGAATCAACATAAAACAAGGGGATCAAGTACTGTATTTCACAGGGGAAAAATGTGGGTGGGGGGGCTTTAAGTAATCAGGCTTTAAGTAAAGTATACAGCTGTTTTGTATGACTGTGATTTAATTCTCGTTTTGAAAAAAGCCCAGAAAAGAAAGTGAGACAAGCCATGTTATTACGATCAATGATGAACCAGGTGATAGTCAGTGGTGTAAAGTAGCCAAGTACATTTACTCAAGTACCGTACTTTGTACAGTTTTGAGGTAGGCTAAAAACTCAAATTTTCAATACTTTTACTTTAGTTACTACTTACTTTGCAAATATACATTACTACATTACAAAACAAACATTAACCACTTCAGCTCTATTTTATACATAGGCTATTTGGAAATAGCCGATCTACAAGCTCACAACGCGTCGCAACGCGTTGTGAGCTTGTAGATCTGCTATTATTCAAACATTTTAGTACTTTTACTTTTGGTACTTTAAGTACATTTTTGATACCAATACTTTTGGTACTTTTACTCAAGCACATTTATAATTCCGTAGTTTTACTTGTAACAGAGTACTTCTACATTGCAGTATTGATACCTTTACTTAAGTAAAACATTTGAGTACTTTTTCCACCACTGGTGATAGTGCAAACATGTCAGAAACAGAGGTGGAGGTGGGAGCTGAGATGTCAGCTAAGCCTCATATTCAACAATCCAGACGGAATGGCTAGCTGTCAGTAAGGAGGGGTCAGTAAAGTGTTTCATTCATTTATAAGTGACAGTTAAAAAGACAATTTCAGTAAATGCTTCATGGCCAGTTAATTATGAATTTAATAAATGACCGTTATATGGATACCATTTTGGGAATGTAGACTGATATATTTATTTATGTTAATTATTTACGTTAGTTTCACAATTGTTTTATTAAAACACACACACACACACACACACACACACACACACACACACACACACACACACACACACACACACACACACACACACACACACACACACACAAATCAAACCCTGCCTACAGTATACACTTCCATCATCAGATGATTGCGGCAGAACCCTGTTAGGCAAGGCAAGGCAATGTTATGTGTATACTGTAGCACATTTCAACAACAAGCCAGTTTAATGTGCTTTACACAAAACATCAAGCAAAGGAAACAGAATAACAACATTATACAATTACATTAGGATGCATAAAACAAAATAAGTAAAAATGTATAGATACAGTTACAATGCAGAGATAAACAGTTACAGAAAAGATTTTAAAAAAAGCAAGAAAAATGTCTTTGGCTATTTAAAAAAAAGCAGATATACAAGCTCATAGCGCGGCACCGAGTGCCGCGCTATGGGCTTGTATATCTGCTATTTTTGAATATCCCAAAGAAATCATACAATGACACAGATGCATTCCCAGTTTTAATGGGTTAAAGAGTGTAACTGGACAAAATTCTATAGCAAAGATTACTATCAGAATATATCACTGTAGATCTATTTAACACTTATTGTAAGAATAAAACATAACCTTAAGGCTTTCTTTGTGTTTGACATCAGTTATACAAAGCAGAGTCTTGACACCAGACACCAGTAGATCTGCCATTTTTGCTGCTTCTGAAACATCTTAAAAAGTGAGTCTGTGGGTTTTATAAATATTGAACCAATTAAAAGAAAGTTTTAACGACAGCTTTGTGAGTAAATAGCTACATGCGATCCAAAACCTTTCCTGTAAAGGAATGGTGTTGGACTTTTAAACTGAGTTTGTGTGTGTGTGTGTGTGTGTGTGTGTGTGTGTGTGTGTGTGTGTGTGTGTGTGTGTGTGTGTGTGTGTGTGTATACATTTGTATTGTAAAAAACAAACAAAAAAACAGTACTGTCCTGTATATATATGTTTATACTGGAGATGGACTTGACGGAGTTTTGCCAGAACATTGCAAACTGTCATTAAAGGCTTTATTTGTATATTGTGTTTGTATCAATATGTGAAATCACAAATTACACTATAATATACCTTATTATTACACTATAATATACCTTATTATTACACTATAATATACCTTATTATTATTATTATTATTAATACATTTATATAAACAAGTCACTGAGACAAAAATGACCCAGTTATGCTGTAGTATGCTTTCTATTTAACCAGGGGTGGTAGGTACCTAAGTACATTTACTTGAATACTGTTACTTTACATTTAGTGGTGTCTGTACTTTACTTGACTTTCGCACAACTACATTTCAAAGACAAATATTTCACTTTTGACTCCACTACTGTCCAAGGAAGGGGAAAACGTACATCATTAATTAACCACTTAGGCTGTATTTCAAATAGTGAACATAGAATCAGAATCAGAATCAGAATCCCTTCGGTAAAAAGAAAATCGTTTCGGTAAAAAGAAAATTTACTAAGTCCAGAACCCGATGAATGTTAGGGACGAAAAAAAAAAGTCACTACAAAGTACTACCATTTAACTCTAAAATGCCTGAAACGTACTCCTAACACGTTTTTGGGGGGACAATTTACCGAATCGTTTCGGTAAAAAGAAAATGTACTAAGTCCAGAGCTCGATGAATGTTAGGGACAAAAAAAAATGTCATTCAACTCTAAATTGCCTGAAACGTACTCCTAACGGGTTTTTGGGGGGACAATTTACCGAAACTTTCGTTTCGGTAAAAAGAAAATCGTTTCGGTAAAAAGAAAATTTACTAAGTCCAGAGCTCGATGAATGTTAGGGACAAATTTTTTTTTTACTACAAAGTACTACCATTCAACTCTAAATTGCCTGAAACGTACTCCTAACAGGTTTTTGGGGGGACAATTTACCGAATTTACTAAGTCCAGAGCTCGATGAATGTTAGGGACGAAAAAAAAAGTCACTACAAAGTATTACCATTCAACTCTAAATTACCTGAAACGTACTCCTAACAGGTTTTTGGGGGGACAATTTACCGAATTTACTAAGTCCAGAGCTCGATGAATGTTAGGGACGAAAAAAAAAGTCACTTCAAAGTACTACCATTCAACTCTAAATTGCCTAAGTCCAGAGCTCGATGAATGTTAGGGACGAAAAAGAAAGTCACTTCAAAGTACTACCATTCAGCTCTAAATTGCCTGAAACGTACTCCTAACAGGTTTTTGGGGGGACAATTTACCGAATTTACTAAGTCCAGAGCCCGATGAATGTTAGGGACGAAAAAAAAAGTCACTACAAAGTACTACCATTCAACTCTAAATTGCCTGAAACGTACTCCTAACAGGTTTTTGGGGGGACAATTTACCGAAACTTTCGTTTCGGTAAAAAGAAAATCGTTTCGGTAAAAAGAAAATGTACTAAGTCCAGAGCTCGATGAATGTTAGGGACGAAAAAAAAAGTCACTACAATGTACTACAATTCAACTCTAAATTATGTTAAACGTACTCCTAACAGGTTTTTGGGGGACAATTTACCGAAACTCTCGTTTCGGTAAATAGAAAATCGTTTCCGTAAAAAGAAAATTGTTTCGGTAAAAAGAAAATTTACTAAGTCCAGAGCTCGATGAATGTTAGGGACAATTTTTTTTTTACTACAATACTACCATTCAACTCTAAATTGCCTGAAACGTACTCCTAAGAGGTTTTTGGGGGGACAATTTACCTCTAAATTGTAAAATCGTTTCGGTAAAAAGAAAATGTACTAAGTCCAGAGCTCGATGAATGTTAGGGACGAAAAAAAAAGTCACTACAATGTACTACCATTCAACTCTAAATTGCCTGAAACGTACTCCTAACTGGTTTTCGGGGGGACAACTTTCGTTTCGGTAAAAAGAAAATCGTTTCGGTAAAAAGAAAATTTACTAAGTCCAGAGCTCGATGAATGTTAGGGACAAAAAAAAATGTCACTACAAAGTACTACCATTCAACTCTAAATTGCCTGAAACGTACTCCTAACAGGTTTTTGGGGGGACAATTTACCGAAACTTTCGTTTCGGTAAATAGACCAGAGCTCAATGAATGTTAGGGACGAAAAAAAAAGTCACTTCAAAGTACTACCATTCAACTCTAAATTGCCTGAAACGTACTCCTAACAGGTTTTTGGGGGGACAATTTTCGTTTCGGTAAAAAGAAAATCGTTTCGGTAAAAAGAAAATTTACTAAGTCCAGAGCTCGATGAATGTTAGGGACGAAAAAAAAAGTCACTTCAAAGTACTACCATTCAACTCTAAATTGCCTGAAACGTACTCCTAACAGGTTTTTGGGGGGACAATTTACCGAATTTACTAAGTCCAGAGCTCGATGAATGTTAGGGACGAAAAAAAAAGTCACTTCAAAGTACTACCATTCAACTCTAAATTGCCTGAAACGTACTCCTAACAGGTTTTTGGGGGGACAATTTACCGAAACTTTCGTTTCGGTAAAAAGAAAATCGTTTCGGTAAAAAGAAAATGTACTAAGTCCAGAGCTCGATAAATGTTAGGGACGAAAAAAAAAGTCACTACAATGTACTACAATTCAACTCTAAATTACGTGAAACGTACTCCTAACAGGTTTTTGGGGGACAATTTACCGAAACTCTCGTTTCGGTAAATAGAAAATCGTTTCCGTAAAAAGAAAATTGTTTCGGTAAAAAGAAAATTTACTAAGTCCAGAGCTCGATGAATGTTAGGGACAATTTTTTTTTTTACTACAATACTACCATTCAACTCTAAATTGCCTGAAACGTACTCCTAAGAGGTTTTTGGGGGGACAATTTACCTCTAAATTGTAAAATCGTTTCGGTAAAAAGAAAATGTACTAAGTCCAGAGCTCGATGAATGTTAGGGACGAAAAAAAAAGTCACTACAATGTACTACCATTCAACTCTAAATTGCCTGAAACGTACTCCTAACTGGTTTTCGGGGGGACAACTTTCGTTTCGGTAAAAAGAAAATCGTTTCGGTAAAAAGAAAATTTACTAAGTCCAGAGCTCGATGAATGTTAGGGACAAAAAAAAATGTCACTACAAAGTACTACCATTCAACTCTAAATTGCCTGAAACGTACTCCTAACAGGTTTTTGGGGGGACAATTTACCGAAACTTTCGTTTCGGTAAATAGACCAGAGCTCAATGAATGTTAGGGACGAAAAAAAAAGTCACTTCAAAGTACTACCATTCAACTCTAAATTGCCTGAAACGTACTCCTAACAGGTTTTTGGGGGGACAATTTTCGTTTCGGTAAAAAGAAAATCGTTTCGGTAAAAAGAAAATTTACTAAGTCCAGAGCTCGATGAATGTTAGGGACGAAAAAAAAAGTCACTTCAAAGTACTACCATTCAACTCTAAATTGCCTGAAACGTACTCCTAACAGGTTTTTGGGGGGACAATTTACCGAATTTACTAAGTCCAGAGCTCGATGAATGTTAGGGACGAAAAAAAAAGTCACTTCAAAGTACTACCATTCAACTCTAAATTGCCTGAAACGTACTCCTAACAGGTTTTTGGGGGGACAACTTTCATTTCGGTAAAAAGAAAATCGTTTCGGTAAAAAGAAAATTCACTAAGTCCAGAGCTCGATGAATGTTAGGGACGAAAAAAAAAGTCACTTCAAAGTACTACCATTCAACTCTAAATTGCCTGAAACGTACTCCTAACAGGTTTTTGGGGGGACAATTTACCAAGAAAATCGTTTCGGTAAAAAGAAAATTTACTAAGTCCAGAGCTCGATGAATGTTAGGGACGAAAAAAGAAGTCACTACAAAGTACTACCATTCAACTCTAAATTGCCTGAAACGCACTCCTAACAGGTTTTTGGGGGGACAATTTACCGAAAGGTAAGAAGAAAATCGTTTCGGTAAAAAGAAAATTTACTAAGTCCAGAGCTCGATGAATGTTAGGGACGAAAAAAAAAGTCACTTCAAAATACTACCATTCAACTCTAAATTGCCTGAAACGTACTCCTAACAGGTTTTTGGGGGGACAATTTACCGAATTTACTAAGTCCAGAGCTCGATGAATGTTAGGGACGAAAAAAAAAGTCACTACAAAGTATTACCATTCAACTCTAAATTACCTGAAACGTACTCCTAACAGGTTTTTGGGGGGACAATTTACCGAATTTACTAAGTCCAGAGCTCGATGAATGTTAGGGACGAAAAAAAAAGTCACTTCAAAGTACTACCATTCAACTCTAAATTGCCTAAGTCCAGAGCTCGATGAATGTTAGGGACGAAAAAAAAAGTCACTTCAAAGTACTACCATTCAACTCTAAATTGCCTGAAACGTACTCCTAACAGGTTTTTGGGGGGACAATTTACCGAATTTACTAAGTCCAGAGCCCGATGAATGTTAGGGACGAAAAAAAAAGTCACTACAAAGTACTACCATTCAACTCTAAATTGCCTGAAACGTACTCCTAACAGGTTTTTGGGGGGACAATTTACCGAAACTTTCGTTTCGGTAAAAAGAAAATCGTTTCGGTAAAAAGAAAATGTACTAAGTCCAGAGCTCGATGAATGTTAGGGACGAAAAAAAAAGTCACTACAATGTACTACAATTCAACTCTAAATTACGTGAAACGTACTCCTAACAGGTTTTTGGGGGACAATTTACCGAAACTCTCGTTTCGGTAAATAGAAAATCGTTTCCGTAAAAAGAAAATTGTTTCGGTAAAAAGAAAATTTACTAAGTCCAGAGCTCGATGAATGTTAGGGACAATTTTTTTTTTTACTACAATACTACCATTCAACTCTAAATTGCCTGAAACGTACTCCTAAGAGGTTTTTGGGGGGACAATTTACCTCTAAATTGTAAAATCGTTTCGGTAAAAAGAAAATGTACTAAGTCCAGAGCTCGATGAATGTTAGGGACGAAAAAAAAAGTCACTACAATGTACTACCATTCAACTCTAAATTGCCTGAAACGTACTCCTAACAGGTTTTTGGGGGGACAACTTTCATTTCGGTAAAAAGAAAATCGTTTCGGTAAAAAGAAAATTCACTAAGTCCAGAGCTCGATGAATGTTAGGGACGAAAAAAAAAGTCACTTCAAAGTACTACCATTCAACTCTAAATTGCCTGAAACGTACTCCTAACAGGTTTTTGGGGGGACAATTTACCAAGAAAATCGTTTCGGTAAAAAGAAAATTTACTAAGTCCAGAGCTCGATGAATGTTAGGGACGAAAAAAGAAGTCACTACAAAGTACTACCATTCAACTCTAAATTGCCTGAAACGCACTCCTAACAGGTTTTTGGGGGGACAATTTACCGAAAGGTAAGAAGAAAATCGTTTCGGTAAAAAGAAAATTTACTAAGTCCAGAGCTCGATGAATGTTAGGGACGAAAAAAAAAGTCACTTCAAAATACTACCATTTAACTCTAAATTGCCTGAAACGTACTCCTAACAGGTTTTTGGGGGGACAATTTACCGAATTTACTAAGTCCAGAGCTCGATGAATGTTAGGGACGAAAAAAAAAGTCACTACAAAGTATTACCATTCAACTCTAAATTACCTGAAACGTACTCCTAACAGGTTTTTGGGGGGACAATTTACCGAATTTACTAAGTCCAGAGCTCGATGAATGTTAGGGACGAAAAAAAAAGTCACTTCAAAGTACTACCATTCAACTCTAAATTGCCTAAGTCCAGAGCTCGATGAATGTTAGGGACGAAAAAAAAAGTCACTTCAAAGTACTACCATTCAACTCTAAATTGCCTGAAACGTACTCCTAACAGGTTTTTGGGGGGACAATTTACCGAATTTATTAAGTCCAGAGCCCGATGAATGTTAGGGACGAAAAAAAAAGTCACTACAAAGTACTACCATTCAACTCTAAATTGCCTGAAACGTACTCCTAACAGGTTTTTGGGGGGACAATTTACCGAAACTTTCGTTTCGGTAAAAAGAAAATCGTTTCGGTAAAAAGAAAATGTACTAAGTCCAGAGCTCGATGAATGTTAGGGACGAAAAAAAAAGTCACTACAATGTACTACAATTCAACTCTAAATTATGTTAAACGTACTCCTAACAGGTTTTTGGGGGACAATTTACCGAAACTCTCGTTTCGGTAAATAGAAAATCGTTTCCGTAAAAAGAAAATTGTTTCGGTAAAAAGAAAATTTACTAAGTCCAGAGCTCGATGAATGTTAGGGACAATTTTTTTTTTTACTACAATACTACCATTCAACTCTAAATTGCCTGAAACGTACTCCTAAGAGGTTTTTGGGGGGACAATTTACCTCTAAATTGTAAAATCGTTTCGGTAAAAAGAAAATGTACTAAGTCCAGAGCTCGATGAATGTTAGGGACGAAAAAAAAAGTCACTACAATGTACTACCATTCAACTCTAAATTGCCTGAAACGTACTCCTAACTGGTTTTCGGGGGGACAACTTTCGTTTCGGTAAAAAGAAAATCGTTTCGGTAAAAAGAAAATTTACTAAGTCCAGAGCTCGATGAATGTTAGGGACAAAAAAAAATGTCACTACAAAGTACTACCATTCAACTCTAAATTGCCTGAAACGTACTCCTAACAGGTTTTTGGGGGGACAATTTACCGAAACTTTCGTTTCGGTAAATAGACCAGAGCTCAATGAATGTTAGGGACGAAAAAAAAAGTCACTTCAAAGTACTACCATTCAACTCTAAATTTTCTGAAACGTACTCCTAACAGGTTTTTGGGGGGACAATTTACCGAAACTTTCGTTTCGGTAAAAAGAAAATCGTTTCGGTTAAAATAAAATTTACTAAGTCCAGAGCTCGAAGAATGTTATGGACGAAAAAAAAAGTCACTTCAAAGTACTACCATTCAACTCTAAATTGCCTGAAACGTACTCCTAACAGGTTTTTGGGGGGACAATTTTCGTTTCGGTAAAAAGAAAATCGTTTCGGTAAAAAGAAAATTTACTAAGTCCAGAGCTCGATGAATGTTAGGGACGAAAAAAAAAGTCACTTCAAAGTACTACCATTCAACTCTAAATTGCCTAAGTCCAGAGCTCGATGAATGTTAGGGACGAAAAAAAAAGTCACTTCAAAGTACTACCATTCAACTCTAAATTGCCTGAAACGTACTCCTAACAGGTTTTTGGGGGGACAACTTTCATTTCGGTAAAAAGAAAATCGTTTCGGTAAAAAGAAAATTCACTAAGTCCAGAGCTCGATGAATGTTAGGGACGAAAAAAAAAGTCACTTCAAAGTACTACCATTCAACTCTAAATTGCCTGAAACGTACTCCTAACAGGTTTTTGGGGGGACAATTTACCGAAACATTCGTTTCGGTAAAAAGAAAATCGTTTCGGTAAAAAGAAAATGTACTAAGTCCAGAGCTCGATGAATGTTAGGGACGAAAAAAAAAGTCACTACAATGTACTACAATTCAACTCTAAATTACGTGAAACGTACTCCTAACAGGTTTTTGGGGGACAATTTACCGAAACTCTCGTTTCGGTAAATAGAAAATCGTTTCCGTAAAAAGAAAATTGTTTCGGTAAAAAGAAAATTTATTAAGTCCAGAGCTCGATGAATGTTAGGGACAATTTTTTTTTTTACTACAATACTACCATTCAACTCTAAATTGCCTGAAACGTACTCCTAAGAGGTTTTTGGGGGGACAATTTACCTCTAAATTGTAAAATCGTTTCGGTAAAAAGAAAATGTACTAAGTCCAGAGCTCGATGAATGTTAGGGACGAAAAAAAAAGTCACTACAATGTACTACCATTCAACTCTAAATTGCCTGAAACGTATTCCTAACTGGTTTTCGGGGGGACAACTTTCGTTTCGGTAAAAAGAAAATCGTTTCGGTAAAAAGAAAATTTACTAAGTCCAGAGCTCGATGAATGTTAGGGACAAAAAAAAATGTCACTACAAAGTACTACCATTCAACTCTAAATTGCCTGAAACGTACTCCTAACAGGTTTTTGGGGGGACAATTTACCGAAACTTTCGTTTCGGTAAATAGACCAGAGCTCAATGAATGTTAGGGACGAAAAAAAAAGTCACTTCAAAGTACTACCATTCAACTCTAAATTGCCTGAAACGTACTCCTAACAGGTTTTTGGGGGGACAACTTTCATTTCGGTAAAAAGAAAATCGTTTCGGTAAAAAGAAAATTCACTAAGTCCAGAGCTCGATGAATGTTAGGGACGAAAAAAAAAGTCACTTCAAAGTACTACCATTCAACTCTAAATTGCCTGAAACGTACTCCTAACAGGTTTTTGGGGGGACAATTTACCGAATTTACTAAGTCCAGAGCCCGATGAATGTTAGGGACGAAAAAAAAAGTCTCTACAAAGTACTACCATTCAACTCTAAATTGCCTGAAACGTACTCCTAACAGGTTTTTGGGGGGACAATTTACCGAAACTTTCGTTTCGGTAAAAAGAAAATCGTTTCGGTAAAAAGAAAATGTACTAAGTCCAGAGCTCGATGAATGTTAGGGACGAAAAAAAAAGTCACTACAATGTACTACAATTCAACTCTAAATTACGTGAAACGTACTCCTAACAGGTTTTTGGGGGACAATTTACCGAAACTCTCGTTTCGGTAAATAGAAAATCGTTTCCGTAAAAAGAAAATTGTTTCGGTAAAAAGAAAATTTACTAAGTCCAGAGCTCGATGAATGTTAGGGACAATTTTTTTTTTTACTACAATACTACCATTCAACTCTAAATTGCCTGAAACGTACTCCTAAGAGGTTTTTGGGGGGACAATTTACCTCTAAATTGTAAAATCGTTTCGGTAAAAAGAAAATGTACTAAGTCCAGAGCTCGATGAATGTTAGGGACGAAAAAAAAAGTCACTACAATGTACTACCATTCAACTCTAAATTGCCTGAAACGTACTCCTAACTGGTTTTCGGGGGGACAACTTTCGTTTCGGTAAAAAGAAAATCGTTTCGGTAAAAAGAAAATTTACTAAGTCCAGAGCTCGATGAATGTTAGGGACAAAAAAAATGTCACTACAAAGTACTACCATTCAACTCTAAATTGCCTGAAACGTACTCCTAACAGGTTTTTGGGGGGACAATTTACCGAAACTTTCGTTTCGGTAAATAGACCAGAGCTCAATGAATGCTAGGGACGAAAAAAAAAGTCACTTCAAAGTACTACCATTCAACTCTAAATTGCCTGAAACGTACTCCTAACAGGTTTTTGGGGGGACAATTTTCGTTTCGGTAAAAAGAAAATCGTTTCGGTAAAAAGAAAATTTACTAAGTCCAGAGCTCGATGAATGTTAGGGACGAAAAAAAAAGTCACTTCAAAGTACTACCATTCAACTCTAAATTGCCTGAAACGTACTCCTAACAGGTTTTTGGGGGGACAATTTACCGAATTTACTAAGTCCAGAGCTCGATGAATGTTAGGGACGAAAACAAAAAGTCACTTCAAAGTACTACCATTCAACTCTAAATTGCCTGAAACGTACTCCTAACAGGTTTTTGGGGGGACAACTTTCATTTCGGTAAAAAGAAAATCGTTTCGGTAAAAAGAAAATTCACTAAGTCCAGAGCTCGATGAATGTTAGGGACGAAAAAAAAAGTCACTTCAAAGTACTACCATTCAACTCTAAATTGCCTAAGTCCAGAGCTCGATGAATGTTAGGGACGAAAAAAAAAGTCACTTCAAAGTACTACCATTCAACTCTAAATTGCCTGAAACGTACTCCTAACAGGTTTTTGGGGGGACAACTTTCGTTTCGGTAAAAAGAAAATCGTTTCGGTAAAAAGAAAATTCACTAAGTCCAGAGCTCGATGAATGTTAGGGACGAAAAAAAAAGTCACTTCAAAGTACTACCATTCAACTCTAAATTGCCTGAAACGTACTCCTAACAGGTTTTTGGGGGGACAATTTACCGAATTTACTAAGTCCAGAGCCCGATGAATGTTAGGGACGAAAAAAAAAGTCACTACAAAGTACTACCATTCAACTCTAAATTGCCTGAAACGTACTCCTAACAGGTTTTTGGGGGGACAATTTACCGAAACTTTCGTTTCGGTAAAAAGAAAATCGTTTCGGTAAAAAGAAAATGTACTAAGTCCAGAGCTCGATGAATGTTAGGGACGAAAAAAAAAGTCACTACAATGTACTACAATTCAACTCTAAATTACGTGAAACGTACTCCTAACAGGTTTTTGGGGGACAATTTACCGAAACTCTCGTTTCGGTAAATAGAAAATCGTTTCCGTAAAAAGAAAATTGTTTCGGTAAAAAGAAAATTTACTAAGTCCAGAGCTCGATGAATGTTAGGGACAATTTTTTTTTTTACTACAATACTACCATTCAACTCTAAATTGCCTGAAACGTACTCCTAAGAGGTTTTTGGGGGGACAATTTACCTCTAAATTGTAAAATCGTTTTGGTAAAAAGAAAATGTACTAAGTCCAGAGCTCGATGAATGTTAGGGACGAAAAAAAAAGTCACTACAATGTACTACCATTCAACTCTAAATTGCCTGAAACGTACTCCTAACTGGTTTTCGGGGGGACAACTTTCGTTTCGGTAAAAAGAAAATCGTTTCGGTAAAAAGAAAATTTACTAAGTCCAGAGCTCGATGAATGTTAGGGACAAAAAAAAATGTCACTACAAAGTACTACCATTCAACTCTAAATTGCCTGAAACGTACTCCTAACAGGTTTTTGGGGGGACAATTTACCGAAACTTTCGTTTCGGTAAATAGACCAGAGCTCAATGAATGTTAGGGACGAAAAAAAAAGTCACTTCAAAGTACTACCATTCAACTCTAAATTTTCTGAAACGTACTCCTAACAGGTTTTTGGGGGGACAATTTACCGAAACTTTCGTTTCGGTAAAAAGAAAATCGTTTCGGTTAAAATAAAATGTACTAAGTCCAGAGCTCGAAGAATGTTATGGACGAAAAAAAAAGTCACTTCAAAGTACTACCATTCAACTCTAAATTGCCTGAAACGTACTCCTAACAGGTTTTTGGGGGGACAATTTTCGTTTCGGTAAAAAGAAAATCGTTTCGGTGAAAAGAAAATTTACTAAGTCCAGAGCTCGATGAATGTTAGGGACGAAAAAAAAAGTCACTTCAATGTACTACCATTCAACTCTAAATTGCCTGAAACGTACTCCTAACTGGTTTTCGGGGGGACAACTTTCGTTTCGGTAAAAAGAAAATCGTTTCGGTAAAAAGAAAATTTACTAAGTCCAGAGCTCGATGAATGTTAGGGACAAAAAAAAATGTCACTACAAAGTACTACCATTCAACTCTAAATTGCCTGAAACGTACTCCTAACAGGTTTTTGGGGGGACAATTTACCGAAACTTTCGTTTCGGTAAATAGACCAGAGCTCAATGAATGTTAGGGACGAAAAAAAAAGTCACTTCAAAGTACTACCATTCAACTCTAAATTGCCTGAAACGTACTCCTAACAGGTTTTTGGGGGGACAATTTTCGTTTCGGTAAAAAGAAAATCGTTTCGGTAAAAAGAAAATTTACTAAGTCCAGAGCTCGATGAATGTTAGGGACGAAAAAAAAAGTCACTTCAAAGTACTACCATTCAACTCTAAATTGCCTGAAACGTACTCCTAACAGGTTTTTGGGGGGACAATTTACCGAATTTACTAAGTCCAGAGCTCGATGAATGTTAGGGACGAAAAAAAAAGTCACTTCAAAGTACTACCATTCAACTCTAAATTGCCTGAAACGTACTCCTAACAGGTTTTTGGGGGGACAATTTACCGAATTTACTAAGTCCAGAGCCCGATGAATGTTAGGGACGAAAAAAAAAGTCACTACAAAGTACTACCATTCAACTCTAAATTGCCTGAAACGTACTCCTAACAGGTTTTTGGGGGGACAATTTACCGAAACTTTCGTTTCGGTAAAAAGAAAATCGTTTCGGTAAAAAGAAAATGTACTAAGTCCAGAGCTCGATGAATGTTAGGGACGAAAAAAAAAGTCACTACAATGTACTACAATTCAACTCTAAATTACGTGAAACGTACTCCTAACAGGTTTTTGGGGGACAATTTACCGAAACTCTCGTTTCGGTAAATAGAAAATCGTTTCCGTAAAAAGAAAATTGTTTCGGTAAAAAGAAAATTTACTAAGTCCAGAGCTCGATGAATGTTGGGGACAATTTTTTTTTTTACTACAATACTACCATTCAACTCTAAATTGCCTGAAACGTACTCCTAAGAGGTTTTTGGGGGGACAATTTACCTCTAAATTGTAAAATCGTTTTGGTAAAAAGAAAATGTACTAAGTCCAGAGCTCGATGAATGTTAGGGACGAAAAAAAAAGTCACTACAATGTACTACCATTCAACTCTAAATTGCCTGAAACGTACTCCTAACTGGTTTTCGGGGGGACAACTTTCGTTTCGGTAAAAAGAAAATCGTTTCGGTAAAAAGAAAATTTACTAAGTCCAGAGCTCGATGAATGTTAGGGACAAAAAAAAATGTCACTACAAAGTACTACCATTCAACTCTAAATTGCCTGAAACGTACTCCTAACAGGTTTTTGGGGGGACAATTTACCGAAACTTTCGTTTCGGTAAATAGACCAGAGCTCAATGAATGTTAGGGACGAAAAAAAAAGTCACTTCAAAGTACTACCATTCAACTCTAAATTTTCTGAAACGTACTCCTAACAGGTTTTTGGGGGGACAATTTACCGAAACTTTCGTTTCGGTAAAAAGAAAATCGTTTCGGTTAAAATAAAATGTACTAAGTCCAGAGCTCGAAGAATGTTATGGACGAAAAAAAAAGTCACTTCAAAGTACTACCATTCAACTCTAAATTGCCTGAAACGTACTCCTAACAGGTTTTTGGGGGGACAATTTTCGTTTCGGTAAAAAGAAAATCGTTTCGGTAAAAAGAAAATTTACTAAGTCCAGAGCTCGATGAATGTTAGGGACGAAAAAAAAAGTCACTTCAAAGTACTACCATTCAACTCTAAATTGCCTGAAACGTACTCCTAACAGGTTTTTGGGGGGACAATTTACCGAATTTACTAAGTCCAGAGCTCGATGAATGTTAGGGACGAAAAAAAAAGTCACTTCAAAGTACTACCATTCAACTCTAAATTGCCTGAAACGTACTCCTAACAGGTTTTTGGGGGGACAACTTTCATTTCGGTAAAAAGAAAATCGTTTCGGTAAAAAGAAAATTCACTAAGTCCAGAGCTCGATGAATGTTAGGGACGAAAAAAAAAGTCACTTCAAAGTACTACCATTCAACTCTAAATTGCCTAAGTCCAGAGCTCGATGAATGTTAGGGACGAAAAAAAAAGTCACTTCAAAGTACTACCATTCAACTCTAAATTGCCTGAAACGTACTCCTAACAGGTTTTTGGGGGGACAACTTTCGTTTCGGTAAAAAGAAAATCGTTTCGGTAAAAAGAAAATTCACTAAGTCCAGAGCTCGATGAATGTTAGGGACGAAAAAAAAAGTCACTTCAAAGTACTACCATTCAACTCTAAATTGCCTGAAACGTACTCCTAACAGGTTTTTGGGGGGACAATTTACCGAATTTACTAAGTCCAGAGCCCGATGAATGTTAGGGACGAAAAAAAAAGTCACTACAAAGTACTACCATTCAACTCTAAATTGCCTGAAACGTACTCCTAACAGGTTTTTGGGGGGACAATTTACCGAAACTTTCGTTTCGGTAAAAAGAAAATCGTTTCGGTAAAAAGAAAATGTACTAAGTCCAGAGCTCGATGAATGTTAGGGACGAAAAAAAAAGTCACTACAATGTACTACAATTCAACTCTAAATTACGTGAAACGTACTCCTAACAGGTTTTTGGGGGACAATTTACCGAAACTCTCGTTTCGGTAAATAGAAAATCGTTTCCGTAAAAAGAAAATTGTTTCGGTAAAAAGAAAATTTACTAAGTCCAGAGCTCGATGAATGTTAGGGACAATTTTTTTTTTTACTACAATACTACCATTCAACTCTAAATTGCCTGAAACGTACTCCTAAGAGGTTTTTGGGGGGACAATTTACCTCTAAATTGTAAAATCGTTTTGGTAAAAAGAAAATGTACTAAGTCCAGAGCTCGATGAATGTTAGGGACGAAAAAAAAAGTCACTACAATGTACTACCATTCAACTCTAAATTGCCTGAAACGTACTCCTAACTGGTTTTCGGGGGGACAACTTTCGTTTCGGTAAAAAGAAAATCGTTTCGGTAAAAAGAAAATTTACTAAGTCCAGAGCTCGATGAATGTTAGGGACAAAAAAAAATGTCACTACAAAGTACTACCATTCAACTCTAAATTGCCTGAAACGTACTCCTAACAGGTTTTTGGGGGGACAATTTACCGAAACTTTCGTTTCGGTAAATAGACCAGAGCTCAATGAATGTTAGGGACGAAAAAAAAAGTCACTTCAAAGTACTACCATTCAACTCTAAATTTTCTGAAACGTACTCCTAACAGGTTTTTGGGGGGACAATTTACCGAAACTTTCGTTTCGGTAAAAAGAAAATCGTTTCGGTTAAAATAAAATTTACTAAGTCCAGAGCTCGAAGAATGTTATGGACGAAAAAAAAAGTCACTTCAAAGTACTACCATTCAACTCTAAATTGCCTGAAACGTACTCCTAACAGGTTTTTGGGGGGACAATTTTCGTTTCGGTAAAAAGAAAATCGTTTCGGTAAAAAGAAAATTTACTAAGTCCAGAGCTCGATGAATGTTAGGGACGAAAAAAAAAGTCACTTCAAAGTACTACCATTCAACTCTAAATTGCCTGAAACGTACTCCTAACAGGTTTTTGGGGGGACAATTTACCGAATTTACTAAGTCCAGAGCTCGAT
This sequence comes from Gymnoscopelus microlampas, assembly GCF_963454915.1. Taxonomy (NCBI): domain Eukaryota; kingdom Metazoa; phylum Chordata; class Actinopteri; order Myctophiformes; family Myctophidae; genus Gymnoscopelus; species Gymnoscopelus microlampas. The sequence goes on along the minus strand of NC_139962.1, from coordinate 61,951,785 downwards.
GAATGTTAGGGACGAAAAAAAAAGTCACTTCAAAGTACTACCATTCAACTCTAAATTGCCTGAAACGTACTCCTAACAGGTTTTTGGGGGGACAACTTTCATTTCGGTAAAAAGAAAATCGTTTCGGTAAAAAGAAAATTCACTAAGTCCAGAGCTCGATGAATGTTAGGGACGAAAAAAAAAGTCACTTCAAAGTACTACCATTCAACTCTAAATTGCCTAAGTCCAGAGCTCGATGAATGTTAGGGACGAAAAAAAAAGTCACTTCAAAGTACTACCATTCAACTCTAAATTGCCTGAAACGTACTCCTAACAGGTTTTTGGGGGGACAACTTTCGTTTCGGTAAAAAGAAAATCGTTTCGGTAAAAAGAAAATTCACTAAGTCCAGAGCTCGATGAATGTTAGGGACGAAAAAAAAAGTCACTTCAAAGTACTACCATTCAACTCTAAATTGCCTGAAACGTACTCCTAACAGGTTTTTGGGGGGACAATTTACCGAATTTACTAAGTCCAGAGCCCGATGAATGTTAGGGACGAAAAAAAAAGTCACTACAAAGTACTACCATTCAACTCTAAATTGCCTGAAACGTACTCCTAACAGGTTTTTGGGGGGACAATTTACCGAAACTTTCGTTTCGGTAAAAAGAAAATCGTTTCGGTAAAAAGAAAATGTACTAAGTCCAGAGCTCGATGAATGTTAGGGACGAAAAAAAAAGTCACTACAATGTACTACAATTCAACTCTAAATTACGTGAAACGTACTCCTAACAGGTTTTTGGGGGACAATTTACCGAAACTCTCGTTTCGGTAAATAGAAAATCGTTTCCGTAAAAAGAAAATTGTTTCGGTAAAAAGAAAATTTACTAAGTCCAGAGCTCGATGAATGTTAGGGACAATTTTTTTTTTTACTACAATACTACCATTCAACTCTAAATTGCCTGAAACGTACTCCTAAGAGGTTTTTGGGGGGACAATTTACCTCTAAATTGTAAAATCGTTTTGGTAAAAAGAAAATGTACTAAGTCCAGAGCTCGATGAATGTTAGGGACGAAAAAAAAAGTCACTACAATGTACTACCATTCAACTCTAAATTGCCTGAAACGTACTCCTAACTGGTTTTCGGGGGGACAACTTTCGTTTCGGTAAAAAGAAAATCGTTTCGGTAAAAAGAAAATTTACTAAGTCCAGAGCTCGATGAATGTTAGGGACAAAAAAAAATGTCACTACAAAGTACTACCATTCAACTCTAAATTGCCTGAAACGTACTCCTAACAGGTTTTTGGGGGGACAATTTACCGAAACTTTCGTTTCGGTAAATAGACCAGAGCTCAATGAATGTTAGGGACGAAAAAAAAAGTCACTTCAAAGTACTACCATTCAACTCTAAATTTTCTGAAACGTACTCCTAACAGGTTTTTGGGGGGACAATTTACCGAAACTTTCGTTTCGGTAAAAAGAAAATCGTTTCGGTTAAAATAAAATTTACTAAGTCCAGAGCTCGAAGAATGTTATGGACGAAAAAAAAAGTCACTTCAAAGTACTACCATTCAACTCTAAATTGCCTGAAACGTACTCCTAACAGGTTTTTGGGGGGACAATTTTCGTTTCGGTAAAAAGAAAATCGTTTCGGTAAAAAGAAAATTTACTAAGTCCAGAGCTCGATGAATGTTAGGGACGAAAAAAAAAGTCACTTCAAAGTACTACCATTCAACTCTAAATTGCCTGAAACGTACTCCTAACAGGTTTTTGGGGGGACAATTTTCGTTTCGGTAAAAAGAAAATCGTTTCGGTAAAAAGAAAATTTACTAAGTCCAGAGCTCGATGAATGTTAGGGACGAAAAAAAAAGTCACTTCAATGTACTACCATTCAACTCTAAATTGCCTGAAACGTACTCCTAACTGGTTTTCGGGGGGACAACTTTCGTTTCGGTAAAAAGAAAATCGTTTCGGTAAAAAGAAAATTTACTAAGTCCAGAGCTCGATGAATGTTAGGGACAAAAAAAAATGTCACTACAAAGTACTACCATTCAACTCTAAATTGCCTGAAACGTACTCCTAACAGGTTTTTGGGGGGACAATTTACCGAAACTTTCGTTTCGGTAAATAGACCAGAGCTCAATGAATGTTAGGGACGAAAAAAAAAGTCACTTCAAAGTACTACCATTCAACTCTAAATTGCCTGAAACGTACTCCTAACAGGTTTTTGGGGGGACAATTTTCGTTTCGGTAAAAAGAAAATCGTTTCGGTAAAAAGAAAATTTACTAAGTCCAGAGCTCGATGAATGTTAGGGACGAAAAAAAAAGTCACTTCAAAGTACTACCATTCAACTCTAAATTGCCTATAACGTACTCCTAACAGGTTTTTGGGGGGACAATTTACCGAATTTACTAAGTCCAGAGCTCGATGAATGTTAGGGACGAAAAAAAAAGTCACTTCAAAGTACTACCATTCAACTCTAAATTGCCTGAAACGTACTCCTAACAGGTTTTTGGGGGGACAACTTTCATTTCGGTAAAAAGAAAATCGTTTCGGTAAAAAGAAAATTCACTAAGTCCAGAGCTCGATGAATGTTAGGGACGAAAAAAAAAGTCACTTCAAAGTACTACCATTCAACTCTAAATTGCCTAAGTCCAGAGCTCGATGAATGTTAGGGACGAAAAAAAAAGTCACTTCAAAGTACTACCATTCAACTCTAAATTGCCTGAAACGTACTCCTAACAGGTTTTTGGGGGGACAACTTTCGTTTCGGTAAAAAGAAAATCGTTTCGGTAAAAAGAAAATTCACTAAGTCCAGAGCTCGATGAATGTTAGGGACGAAAAAAAAAGTCACTTCAAAGTACTACCATTCAACTCTAAATTGCCTGAAACGTACTCCTAACAGGTTTTTGGGGGGACAATTTACCGAATTTACTAAGTCCAGAGCCCGATGAATGTTAGGGACGAAAAAAAAAGTCACTACAAAGTACTACCATTCAACTCTAAATTGCCTGAAACGTACTCCTAACAGGTTTTTGGGGGGACAATTTACCGAAACTTTCGTTTCGGTAAAAAGAAAATCGTTTCGGTAAAAAGAAAATGTACTAAGTCCAGAGCTCGATGAATGTTAGGGACGAAAAAAAAAGTCACTACAATGTACTACAATTCAACTCTAAATTACGTGAAACGTACTCCTAACAGGTTTTTGGGGGACAATTTACCGAAACTCTCGTTTCGGTAAATAGAAAATCGTTTCCGTAAAAAGAAAATTGTTTCGGTAAAAAGAAAATTTACTAAGTCCAGAGCTCGATGAATGTTAGGGACAATTTTTTTTTTTACTACAATACTACCATTCAACTCTAAATTGCCTGAAACGTACTCCTAAGAGGTTTTTGGGGGGACAATTTACCTCTAAATTGTAAAATCGTTTTGGTAAAAAGAAAATGTACTAAGTCCAGAGCTCGATGAATGTTAGGGACGAAAAAAAAAGTCACTACAATGTACTACCATTCAACTCTAAATTGCCTGAAACGTACTCCTAACTGGTTTTCGGGGGGACAACTTTCGTTTCGGTAAAAAGAAAATCGTTTCGGTAAAAAGAAAATTTACTAAGTCCAGAGCTCGATGAATGTTAGGGACAAAAAAAAATGTCACTACAAAGTACTACCATTCAACTCTAAATTGCCTGAAACGTACTCCTAACAGGTTTTTGGGGGGACAATTTACCGAAACTTTCGTTTCGGTAAATAGACCAGAGCTCAATGAATGTTAGGGACGAAAAAAAAAGTCACTTCAAAGTACTACCATTCAACTCTAAATTTTCTGAAACGTACTCCTAACAGGTTTTTGGGGGGACAATTTACCGAAACTTTCGTTTCGGTAAAAAGAAAATCGTTTCGGTTAAAATAAAATTTACTAAGTCCAGAGCTCGAAGAATGTTATGGACGAAAAAAAAAGTCACTTCAAAGTACTACCATTCAACTCTAAATTGCCTGAAACGTACTCCTAACAGGTTTTTGGGGGGACAATTTTCGTTTCGGTAAAAAGAAAATCGTTTCGGTAAAAAGAAAATTTACTAAGTCCAGAGCTCGATGAATGTTAGGGACGAAAAAAAAAGTCACTTCAAAGTACTACCATTCAACTCTAAATTGCCTGAAACGTACTCCTAACAGGTTTTTGGGGGGACAATTTACCGAATTTACTAAGTCCAGAGCTCGATGAATGTTAGGGACGAAAAAAAAAGTCACTTCAAAGTACTACCATTCAACTCTAAATTGCCTGAAACGTACTCCTAACAGGTTTTTGGGGGGACAACTTTCATTTCGGTAAAAAGAAAATCGTTTCGGTAAAAAGAAAATTCACTAAGTCCAGAGCTCGATGAATGTTAGGGACGAAAAAAAAAGTCACTTCAAAGTACTACCATTCAACTCTAAATTGCCTAAGTCCAGAGCTCGATGAATGTTAGGGACGAAAAAAAAAGTCACTTCAAAGTACTACCATTCAACTCTAAATTGCCTGAAACGTACTCCTAACAGGTTTTTGGGGGGACAACTTTCGTTTCGGTAAAAAGAAAATCGTTTCGGTAAAAAGAAAATTCACTAAGTCCAGAGCTCGATGAATGTTAGGGACGAAAAAAAAAGTCACTTCAAAGTACTACCATTCAACTCTAAATTGCCTGAAACGTACTCCTAACAGGTTTTTGGGGGGACAATTTACCGAATTTACTAAGTCCAGAGCCCGATGAATGTTAGGGACGAAAAAAAAAGTCACTACAAAGTACTACCATTCAACTCTAAATTGCCTGAAACGTACTCCTAACAGGTTTTTGGGGGGACAATTTACCGAAACTTTCGTTTCGGTAAAAAGAAAATCGTTTCGGTAAAAAGAAAATGTACTAAGTCCAGAGCTCGATGAATGTTAGGGACGAAAAAAAAAGTCACTACAATGTACTACAATTCAACTCTAAATTACGTGAAACGTACTCCTAACAGGTTTTTGGGGGACAATTTACCGAAACTCTCGTTTCGGTAAATAGAAAATCGTTTCCGTAAAAAGAAAATTGTTTCGGTAAAAAGAAAATTTACTAAGTCCAGAGCTCGATGAATGTTAGGGACAATTTTTTTTTTTACTACAATACTACCATTCAACTCTAAATTGCCTGAAACGTACTCCTAAGAGGTTTTTGGGGGGACAATTTACCTCTAAATTGTAAAATCGTTTTGGTAAAAAGAAAATGTACTAAGTCCAGAGCTCGATGAATGTTAGGGACGAAAAAAAAAGTCACTACAATGTACTACCATTCAACTCTAAATTGCCTGAAACGTACTCCTAACTGGTTTTCGGGGGGACAACTTTCGTTTCGGTAAAAAGAAAATCGTTTCGGTAAAAAGAAAATTTACTAAGTCCAGAGCTCGATGAATGTTAGGGACAAAAAAAAATGTCACTACAAAGTACTACCATTCAACTCTAAATTGCCTGAAACGTACTCCTAACAGGTTTTTGGGGGGACAATTTACCGAAACTTTCGTTTCGGTAAATAGACCAGAGCTCAATGAATGTTAGGGACGAAAAAAAAAGTCACTTCAAAGTACTACCATTCAACTCTAAATTTTCTGAAACGTACTCCTAACAGGTTTTTGGGGGGACAATTTACCGAAACTTTCGTTTCGGTAAAAAGAAAATCGTTTCGGTTAAAATAAAATTTACTAAGTCCAGAGCTCGAAGAATGTTATGGACGAAAAAAAAAGTCACTTCAAAGTACTACCATTCAACTCTAAATTGCCTGAAACGTACTCCTAACAGGTTTTTGGGGGGACAATTTTCGTTTCGGTAAAAAGAAAATCGTTTCGGTAAAAAGAAAATTTACTAAGTCCAGAGCTCGATGAATGTTAGGGACGAAAAAAAAAGTCACTTCAATGTACTACCATTCAACTCTAAATTGCCTGAAACGTACTCCTAACTGGTTTTCGGGGGGACAACTTTCGTTTCGGTAAAAAGAAAATCGTTTCGGTAAAAAGAAAATTTACTAAGTCCAGAGCTCGATGAATGTTAGGGACAAAAAAAAATGTCACTACAAAGTACTACCATTCAACTCTAAATTGCCTGAAACGTACTCCTAACAGGTTTTTGGGGGGACAATTTACCGAAACTTTCGTTTCGGTAAATAGACCAGAGCTCAATGAATGTTAGGGACGAAAAAAAAAGTCACTTCAAAGTACTACCATTCAACTCTAAATTGCCTGAAACGTACTCCTAACAGGTTTTTGGGGGGACAATTTTCGTTTCGGTAAAAAGAAAATCGTTTCGGTAAAAAGAAAATTTACTAAGTCCAGAGCTCGATGAATGTTAGGGACGAAAAAAAAAGTCACTTCAAAGTACTACCATTCAACTCTAAATTGCCTGAAACGTACTCCTAACAGGTTTTTGGGGGGACAATTTACCGAATTTACTAAGTCCAGAGCTCGATGAATGTTAGGGACGAAAAAAAAAGTCACTTCAAAGTACTACCATTCAACTCTAAATTGCCTGAAACGTACTCCTAACAGGTTTTTGGGGGGACAATTTTCGTTTCGGTAAAAAGAAAATCGTTTCGGTAAAAAGAAAATTTACTAAGTCCAGAGCTCGATGAATGTTAGGGACGAAAAAAAAAGTCACTTCAAAGTACTACCTTTCAACTCTAAATTGCCTGAAACGTACTCCTAACAGGTTTTTGGGGGGACAATTTACCGAATTTACTAAGTCCAGAGCTCGATGAATGTTAGGGACGAAAAAAAAAGTCACTTCAAAGTACTACCATTCAACTCTAAATTGCCTGAAACGTACTCCTAACAGGTTTTTGGGGGGACAACTTTCATTTCGGTAAAAAGAAAATCGTTTCGGTAAAAAGAAAATTCACTAAGTCCAGAGCTCGATGAATGTTAGGGACGAAAAAAAAAGTCACTTCAAAGTACTACCATTCAACTCTAAATTGCCTAAGTCCAGAGCTCGATGAATGTTAGGGACGAAAAAAAAAGTCACTTCAAAGTACTACCATACAACTCTAAATTGCCTGAAACGTACTCCTAACAGGTTTTTGGGGGGACAACTTTCGTTTCGGTAAAAAGAAAATCGTTTCGGTAAAAAGAAAATTCACTAAGTCCAGAGCTCGATGAATGTTAGGGACGAAAAAAAAAGTCACTTCAAAGTACTACCATTCAACTCTAAATTGCCTGAAACGTACTCCTAACAGGTTTTTGGGGGGACAATTTACCGAATTTACTAAGTCCAGAGCCCGATGAATGTTAGGGACGAAAAAAAAAGTCACTACAAAGTACTACCATTCAACTCTAAATTGCCTGAAACGTACTCCTAACAGGTTTTTGGGGGGACAATTTACCGAAACTTTCGTTTCGATAAAAAGAAAATCGTTTCGGTAAAAAGAAAATGTACTAAGTCCAGAGCTCGATGAATGTTAGGGACGGAAAAAAAAGTCACTACAATGTACTACAATTCAACTCTAAATTACGTGAAACGTACTCCTAACAGGTTTTTGGGGGACAATTTACCGAAACTCTCGTTTCGGTAAATAGAAAATCGTTTCCGTAAAAAGAAAATTGTTTCGGTAAAAAGAAAATTTACTAAGTCCAGAGCTCGATGAATGTTAGGGACAATTTTTTTTTTTACTACAATACTACCATTCAACTCTAAATTGCCTGAAACGTACTCCTAAGAGGTTTTTGGGGGGACAATTTACCTCTAAATTGTAAAATCGTTTCGGTAAAAAGAAAATGTACTAAGTCCAGAGCTCGATGAATGTTAGGGACGAAAAAAAAAGTCACTACAATGTACTACCATTCAACTCTAAATTGCCTGAAACGTACTCCTAACTGGTTTTCGGGGGGACAACTTTCGTTTCGGTAAAAAGAAAATCGTTTCGGTAAAAAGAAAATTTACTAAGTCCAGAGCTCGATGAATGTTAGGGACAAAAAAAAATGTCACTACAAAGTACTACCATTCAACTCTAAATTGCCTGAAACGTACTCCTAACAGGTTTTTGGGGGGACAATTTACCGAAACTTTCGTTTCGGTAAATAGACCAGAGCTCAATGAATGTTAGGGATGAAAAAAAAAGTCACTTCAAAGTACTACCATTCAACTCTAAATTTTCTGAAACGTACTCCTAACAGGTTTTTGGGGGGACAATTTACCGAAACTTTCGTTTCGGTAAAAAGAAAATCGTTTCGGTTAAAATAAAATTTACTAAGTCCAGAGCTCGAAGAATGTTATGGACGAAAAAAAAGTCACTTCAAAGTACTACCATTCAACTCTAAATTGCCTGAAACGTACTCCTAACAGGTTTTTGGGGGGACAATTTTCGTTTCGGTAAAAAGAAAATCGTTTCGGTAAAAAGAAAATTTACTAAGTCCAGAGCTCGATGAATGTTAGGGACGAAAAAAAAAGTCACTTGAAAGTACTACCATTCAACTCTAAATTGCCTGAAACGTACTCCTAACAGGTTTTTGGGGGGACAATTTACCGAATTTACTAAGTCCAGAGCTCGATGAATGTTAGGGACGAAAAAAAAAGTCACTTCAAAGTACTACCATTCAACTCTAAATTGCCTGAAACGTACTCCTAACAGGTTTTTGGGGGGACAACTTTCATTTCGGTAAAAAGAAAATCGTTTCGGTAAAAAGAAAATTCACTAAGTCCAGAGCTCGATGAATGTTAGGGACGAAAAAAAAAGTCACTTCAAAGTACTACCATTCAACTGTAAATTGCCTGAAACGTACTCCTAACAGGTTTTTGGGGGGACAATTTACCGAATTTACTAAGTCCAGAGCCCGATGAATGTTAGGGACGAAAAAAAAAGTCACTACAAAGTACTACCATTCAACTCTAAATTGCCTGAAACGTACTCCTAACAGGTTTTTGGGGGGACAATTTACCGAAACTTTCGTTTCGGTAAAAAGAAAATCGTTTCGGTAAAAAGAAAATGTACTAAGTCCAGAGCTCGATGAATGTTAGGGACGAAAAAAAAAGTCACTACAATGTACTACAATTCAACTCTAAATTACGTGAAACGTACTCCTAACAGGTTTTTGGGGGACAATTTACCGAAACTCTCGTTTCGGTAAATAGAAAATCGTTTCCGTAAAGAGAAAATTGTTTCGGTAAAAAGAAAATTTACTAAGTCCAGAGCTCGATGAATGTTAGGGACAATTTTTTTTTTTACTACAATACTACCATTCAACTCTAAATTGCCTGAAACGTACTCCTAAGAGGTTTTTGGGGGGACAATTTACCTCTAAATTGTAAAATCGTTTCGGTAAAAAGAAAATGTACTAAGTCCAGAGCTCGATGAATGTTAGGGACGAAAAAAAAAGTCACTACAATGTACTACCATTCAACTCTAAATTGCCTGAAACGTACTCCTAACTGGTTTTCGGGGGGACAACTTTCGTTTCGGTAAAAAGAAAATCGTTTCGGTAAAAAGAAAATTTACTAAGTCCAGAGCTCGATGAATGTTAGGGACAAAAAAAAATGTCACTACAAAGTACTACCATTCAACTCTAAATTGCCTGAAACGTACTCCTAACAGGTTTTTGGGGGGACAATTTACCGAAACTTTCGTTTCGGTAAATAGACCAAAGCTCAATGAATGTTAGGGACGAAAAAAAAAGTCACTTCAAAGTACTACCATTCAACTCTAAATTGCCTGAAACGTACTCCTAACAGGTTTTTGGGGGGACAATTTTCGTTTCGGTAAAAAGAAAATCGTTTCGGTAAAAAGAAAATTTACTAAGTCCAGAGCTCGATGAATGTTAGGGACGAAAAAAAAAGTCACTTCAAAGTACTACCATTCAACTCTAAATTGCCTGAAACGTACTCCTAACAGGTTTTTGGGGGGACAATTTACCGAATTTACTAAGTCCAGAGCTCGATGAATGTTAGGGACGAAAAAAAAAGTCACTTCAAAGTACTACCATTCAACTCTAAATTGCCTGAAACGTACTCCTAACAGGTTTTTGGGGGGACAATTTACCGAATTTACTAAGTCCAGAGCCCGATGAATGTTAGGGACGAAAAAAAAAGTCACTACAAAGTACTACCATTCAACTCTAAATTGCCTGAAACGTACTCCTAACAGGTTTTTGGGGGGACAATTTACCGAAACTTTCGTTTCGGTAAAAAGAAAATCGTTTCGGTAAAAAGAAAATGTACTAAGTCCAGAGCTCGATGAATGTTAGGGACGAAAAAAAAAGTCACTACAATGTACTACAATTCAACTCTAAATTACGTGAAACGTACTCCTAACAGGTTTTTGGGGGACAATTTACCGAAACTCTCGTTTCGGTAAATTTATTTTTTATTTTATTTAACCTTTATTTAACCAGTAAAACACATTGAGACAGAGTCTCTTTTACAAGTGGGAACTGGCCAAGGGGCAGATTAAAAATTTCACATCACTGCTAAAACAAACAGTACAAATCAGTACAACAGTAATATTAATACATCCATGACTCACAGGAACCTTAAAACAAATCTCCTAGTGAAACTAAAACATTTATTATTACTCAGCTCAAACCAAACCAAGTAACCTACCAGGAAACTAATCCAATTATTACATGTAGCAATTCATAGAATTTTACCCACATGTACAATGACATAGTTTCTCCTTTTTTTTTTTTTTTTTTTAGACATCCAAACAATTACAGGTATGAGCAAGTTTCTCAACAATGAAACTTTTAAACCTTCGCACAGAGATAAGTGTGGCAAGTTTCAAACTCTTTTGGAGGTCGTTCCAAGCCCAAGGACCATGAAAAGCAAGGCATTTTTTGCCCACCTCAGATGAAAAACCCGGGATTACACAACGTATCCATGCATTAGATCTGAGATTGAGGCCATTTTTTACCACCTCAAATTTTGAGGAGATATAAGTGGGGAGAATTCCACCCAAGATTGCCTTATAGATGAAAGTGTACCAATGCTGCTGCCTACGGGCACCTAGGGAGAACCAGCCGACTGCTGCATACAGAGTACAATGATGAGTCCTAAAGGGTAAGTTAGTTACAAATCTCAATGCCGAATGGTACAATGGATCCAAACTGGCCAATGTAGTGGGACAAGCAAACCTATAGATGGCATCACCATAGTCTAGCTGGGACAAGAACAGACCAGCAACCAATTTTTGGCGAGCTGCTCGGGCAAAGCATGCCTTCAATCTATAGAAGAAACCTATAGTAAATTTCAATTTCTTGCTCAGAGCATCTACATGCAGTTTGAAATTTAAATGCTTATCTAGCCAGAACCCAAGATATTTATAATTATCCACCCACTCAATGGATGTTCCGTCCAGAGTGGTGATACTTAAAGGGGCAGGAGAAGCACGTGGCGTAAACAGGATGGCCTTAGTTTTCTTTCCATTTAGTAGCAGTTTACTTTTGTGTAGTTCCTGCTGCAAGGCAATGAAATCAATAGACAAATTTGCTACAGCCAATTCCATTGTTGGCGCACATGTATACAGAACCGTGTCATCCGCATACATGTGGTACCTAGAGTGCTGTGATTGATTACAAATATTGTTTATGTATACAAGAAAAAGTAAGGGACCTAAAATGGAGCCCTGAGGAACTCCCTTGTCCATGGCTACAGGCTCAGACAAAGTGTCTCCCAATTTGACGCATTGTGTTCGGCCAACCAAGTAACTCTTAAACCAATGTGTCACCTTTTGACTCATACCTACATTAGAGAGTCTACTTAGCAAGATAGAATGATGGACAGTATCAAAAGCCTTAGTTAGGTCGATAAATAGAGCAGTGCAGACTAATTTGTCATCCCAGGCATCCTTGATGTCATCCAAAACATTAAGGCATGCCGTGACCGTACTGTGTTTTGCTCTAAAACCAGATTGCATAGCATTTAGAATCACATGCGCTTCCAAGAAGTGTTTTACTTGCACTGATACCTGAGCTTCAAGAATCTTAGATAAGGCAGAAAGATTAGAAATTGGCCTATAATTGTTTACATCCAGGGGGTCACCAGCCTTGAGGAGGGGTGAGACATACGCTTGCTTCCATATAGCCGGTATGTTTTGCGATACTAGAGAAAGGTTTAGAATGTCTGTTAACGGTTCTGCTATAACTGACGCCGCTATTTTTAGCAAATAGGGGTCAAGGCCATCAGGACCGGGAGACTTTTTCGGATCTAAAGAGGTCAGTGCAAGCAGAACATCCGATACAGCTATGGCAGAAAAGTTGAAATCAGAATAAGCATTTGGAACCATAGATGAGGATGCATCCTCTTCTGAACCTTGCTGGGAGGAGGATGCATTTTCTTCCTCAAAAATGTGTCCAGCCCGTTTGAAATGATCATTAAAAGCATTTGCTATTACTCTTTTGTCGCAAACCACATTTTCCCCCACCCGCAACTTTGGGGGGGGTCCAGTAATTCCCCTCTGCTGGAGCAGCTTAACTGCTTTCCAGAAGTTGGCGTGATTACTGGATGTGTCAGAGGTAAGAGTTAAATAATACTCTGCTTTCAATTTTTTTGTGAGAGCACTACATTTATTTCTTAGGATTCGAAAGAGAAGCCAGTCATTTGTGGCCTTTGTCTTTCTGGCCAGTGCCCAGTGCTTGTTTCTATCAAAAATCAGGTCACCTAAGGTCCTAGAGAACCATGGATTTGATCTATTTTTGATTTGGACCTTCTTTAGGGGAGCATGTTTGTTTGCCACAAAAGAGAAAAGATCCAGAAAATAAGAAAAGGACTCATCTACTGAGGGTATTAATGAGACGTGGGACCAATCTAATTGTGCTAGGTCATGCAGGAAGGCTTGTTCTGAAAAGTGTTTGAAACATCGTCTGATTACAGTTAGCCCAATTGATTTAGGCATTTTAGTGCTTCTCACACATGCAATGGCACAATGATCGCTAACATCGTTAGCAAAAACCCCAACAGAAACATATTTATGCACAGCATTTGTCAAAATGATGTCAATCAAAGTGTTACTGTCAGGTCTAGTAGGGCTGTGAATAATCTGGCTCAGATTGAGGGAGTCGCATTGCTGTTTGAAACAAGTAGATTTGTCACTATTCCAGTCCCAATTTAAATCACCCAATAGGACAAGTTCCGTGTGTGTATACTTGGAAACTAAATCTATTAGGTTTACCAATGTTTCTGATACAGCTGAAGGTGGCCTGTACACACAAATGATGGTGAGTGGGTCATTTGCCACCATTATCTACACTGCCAGAAATTCAAATTGCCGTGGGATTGTCACGGTTTCAAGTACCGTCCCTTGGAACCTATTTGTTATATAAAGTGCCACCCCTCCACATCGGCCTTTGCGATCAGATCTAAACAGATTAAACCCAGAAACCTGAACATCTGGAGTGGTTGATTTTAACCAAGTCTCTGAAAGAGCCACCACGTCAGGTTTGGCAACATTAAACCAATTGCTGAGCGTATCTTGTTTAGGCACTAGACTCCTAACGTTGAAATGCAGGAAACCAAGACCATTTCTACAACTGAACTCATGTGGAGTGGACAAAACAGGTTTATTTTCAGGGAGTGAAGCAGAAACTGGGCCAGGATTTACATGAACATTACCTGAAATGAACAACATCATTAGAATCAATAGCCTAGTGGTCATTCTTTTGAGCATCCATTTTGAGCTATAGATTTTAGCAGAGGAAGAAGAGAGCCTGTTGCGCTGAGGATCAATTAGATACCCAAAAGCTATTGTTTCCAATACAAGTAAAGCATACGGGAGAACTTGTTTCAAAGGGTCCAGTTTGCAAAGTCCTCGAGGCTGAGAAACAGTCAACTGATCCGACGTGACATGTTTATTTGCCTCAAAACAAAACTTGCCTGGCTTAACAAGGCCTCTATGCGGTTTGTTTACAGTCATTACCACCATTAGCAGCATGATGCTGTATACAGCCCTGTACAACATGGTTTATGCAGATTAAGGCAAGCAAGAATAAGAAGAAGAAACAATAATAACATGGGATTATAAAAATAATCAATCCGAAAATTGGATTACCAGTATGCTGTCCGAAATAGCACGTTGAGAAGTATTGTCCTCCAAGAAGCAGGGGAGATGAAGAGGAGAAACACTGTCTTCACAACTGCCGGCAATCAAAACAACTCCAGTGAACAGCTAGCTTCAGGACACCGGTAGCTTACTAGCTTAAAACGCCGGTAGCATTGCTAGCTATATGGCTCACAGGCAGGCAGGCCAGCAGGATGATGAGCCGTCCAGCCGGGAGAAGCAGGAGATGTCGCCGCCACACAGCCGGTCCCTTGGAGTGGGGGGATACAGCGGCGGTCGCCGCCGCCGAGTAAGCCCCGAGGAGCGGGGGGAAACAATGGAGATCGCCGCTGCCGAAAGGTCGCCGGTCACCGCCGGTCGCCGCCGCCGAGCAGGTCCCGAAGTAACAGGAGTGATCAACGGAGGTCTCCGCCGTCACAGATGTCGCCGCCGTGGATCAAGCCGTGGATAGCCGCTGGGAGCTGTTGCAAACAGCCAGTGTTAGCAACACTGTATCCACTGAAGCTGGCGACGCTGGTGGCTTTAGACACAGCCAATTTTTCCACCCTTGGATGTAGTGAGCAGCGTTAGCTACGGTGAACTAACAAATGCCACCCAGGATTATTCCCGGCCTCACTGGTACAGCACTTCCCTGGAAGAGGAGCGCCGTATACGAGACTCGCCGGCAGACAAACCAGGCAGTCTACACCCTTCTGGGTGCTTCACGTAGATGGAATCCACGAATCCTCAATTTCCAAGGTAAGTCCAGAAGCAACTTACTTTGGAACACACGCTACTTAACAATTACTCAACAAGAAAACTAGATTAAGAATTAAAAATGAGTCATGGATGGCTTAAAAGACAAAAAAAAAACGAGACAGAGCAGGACGTGAAATGTGCGTGCCGCCACCTTGGATCCGCCTCATCTAAATAGAAAATCGTTTCCGTAAAAAGAAAATTGTTTCGGTAAAAAGAAAATTTACTAAGTCCAGAGCTCGATGAATGTTAGGGACAATTTTTTTTTTTACTACAATACTACCATTCAACTCTAAATTGCCTGAAACGTACTCCTAAGAGGTTTTTGGGGGGACAATTTACCTCTAAATTGTAAGATCGTTTCGGTAAAAAGAAAATGTACTAAGTCCAGAGCTCGATGAATGTTAGGGACGAAAAAAAAAGTCACTACAATGTACTACCATTCAACTCTAAATTGCCTGAAACGTACTCCTAACTGGTTTTCGGGGGGACAACTTTCGTTTCGGTAAAAAGAAAATCGTTTCGGTAAAAAGAAAATTTACTAAGTCCAGAGCTCGATGAATGTTAGGGACAAAAAAAAATGTCACTACAAAGTACTACCATTCAACTCTAAATTGCCTGAAACGTACTCCTAACAGGTTTTTGGGGGGACAATTTACCGAAACTTTCGTTTCGGTAAAAAGACCAGAGCTCAATGAATGTTAGGGACGAAAAAAAAAGTCACTTCAAAGTACTACCATTCAACTCTAAATTGCCTAAGTCCAGAGCTCGATGAATGTTAGGGACGAAAAAAATAGTCACTTCAAAGTACTACCATTCAACTCTAAATTGCTTGAAACGTACTCCTAACAGGTTTTTGGGGGGACAACTTTCGTTTCGGTAAAAAGAAAATCGTTTCGGTAAAAAGAAAATTCACTAAGTCCAGAGCTCGATGAATGTTAGGGACGAAAAAAAAAGTCACTTCAAAGTACTACAATTCAACTCTAAATTGCCTGAAACGTACTCCTAACAGGTTTTTGGGGGGACAATTTACCGAATTTACTAACTCCAGAGCTCGATGAATGTTAGGGACGAAAAAAAAAGTCACTTCAAAGTACTACCATTCAACTCTAAATTGCCTGAAACGTACTCCTAACAGGTTTTTGGGGGGACAACTTTCGTTTCGGTAAAAAGAAAATCGTTTCGGTAAAAAGAAAATTCACTAAGTCCAGAGCTCGATGAATGTTAGGGACGAAAAAAAAAGTCACTTCAAAGTACTACCATTCAACTCTAAATTGCTTAAGTCCAGAGCTCGAAGAATGTTATGGACGAAAAAAAAAGTCACTTCAAAGTACTACCATTCAACTCTAAATTGCCTGAAACGTACTCCTAACAGGTTTTTGGGGGGACAATTTTCGTTTCGGTAAAAAGAAAATCGTTTCGGTAAAAAGAAAATTTATTAAGTCCAGAGCTCGATGAATGTTAGGGACGAAAAAAAAAGTCACTTCAAAGTACTACCATTCAACTCTAAATTGCCTGAAACGTACTCCTAACAGGTTTTTGGGGGGACAATTTACCGAATTTACTAAGTCCAGAGCTCGATGAATGTTAGGGACGAAAAAAAAAGTCACTTCAAAGTACTACCATTCAACTCTAAATTGCCTGAAACGTACTCCTAACAGGTTTTTGGGGGGACAATTTACCGAAACTTTCGTTTCGGTAAACAGAAAATCGTTTCGGTAAAAATAAAATTTACTAAGTCCAGAGCTCGATGAATGTTATGGACGAAAAAAAAAGTAACTTCAAAGTACTACCATTCAACTCTAAATTGCCTGAAACGTACTCCTAACAGGTTTTTGGGGGGACAATTTACCGAAACTTTCGTTTCGGTAAAAAGACCAGAGTTCAATGAATGTTAGGGACGAAAAAAAAAGTCACTACAAAGTACTACCATTCAACTCTAAATTGCCTGAAACGTACTCCTAACAGGTTTTTTGGGGGACAATTTACCAAGAAAATCGTTTCGGTAAAAAGAAAATTTACTAAGTCCAGAGCTCGATGAATGTTAGGGACGAAAAAAGAAGTCACTACAAAGTACTACCATTCAACTCTAAATTGCCTGAAACGCACTCCTAACAGGTTTTTGGGGGGACAATTTACCGAAAGGTAAAAAGAAAATTGTTTCGGTAAAAAGAAAATTTACTAAGTCCAGAGCTCGATGAATGTTAGGGACGAAAAAAAAAGTCACTTCAAAGTACTACCATTCAACTCTAAATTGCCTGAAACGTACTCCTAACAGGTTTTTGGGGGGACAATTTACCGAATGTACTAACTCCAGAGCTCGATGAATGTTAGGGACGAAAAAAAAAGTCACTACAAAGTATTACCATTCAACTCTAAATGACCTGAAACGTACTCCTAACAGGTTTTTGGGGGAACAATTTACCGAATTTACTAAGTCCAGAGCTCGATGAATGTTAGGGACGAAAAAAAAGTCACTTCAAAGTACTACCATTCAACTCTAAATTGCCTAAGTCCAGAGCTCGATGAATGTTAGGGACGAAAAAAATAGTCACTTCAAAGTACTACCATTCAACTCTAAATTGCTTGAAACGTACTCCTAACAGGTTTTTGGGGGGACAACTTTCGTTTCGGTAAAAAGAAAATCGTTTCGGTAAAAACAAAATTCACTAAGTCCAGAGCTCGATGAATGTTAGGGACGAAAAAAAAAGTCACTTCAAAGTACTACAATTCAACTCTAAATTGCCTGAAACGTACTCCTAACAGGTTTTTGGGGGGACAATTTACCGAATTTACTAACTCCAGAGCTCGATGAATGTTAGGGACGAAAAAAAAAGTCACTACAAAGTATTACCATTCAACTCTAAATGACCTGAAACGTACTCCTAACAGGTTTTTGGGGGGACAATTTACCGAATTTACTAAGTCCAGAGCTCGATGAATGTTAGGGACGAAAAAAAGTCACTTCAAAGTACTACCATTCAACTCTAAATTGCCTAAGTCCAGAGCTCGATGAATGTTAGGGACGGAAAAAAAAGTCACTTCAAAGTACTACCATTCAACTCTAAATTGCCTGAAACGTACTCCTAACAGGTTTTTGGGGGGACAACTTTCGTTTCGGTAAAAAGAAAATCGTTTCGGTAAAAAGAAAATTCACTAAGTCCAGAGCTCGATGAATGTTAGGGACGAAAAAAAAAGTAACTTCAAAGTACTACCATTCAACTCTAAATTGCCTGAAACGTACTCCTAACAGGTTTTTGGGGGGACAATTTACCGAAACTTTCGTTTCGGTAAAAAGACCAGAGCTCAATGAATGTTAGGGACGAAAAAAAAAGTCACTTCAAAGTACTACCATTCAACTCTAAATTGCCTAAGTCCAGAGCTCGATGAATGTTAGGGACGAAAAAAATAGTCACTTCAAAGTACTACCATTCAACTCTAAATTGCTTGAAACGTACTCCTAACAGGTTTTTGGGGGGACAACTTTCGTTTCGGTAAAAAGAAAATCGTTTCGGTAAAAAGAAAATTCACTAAGTCCAGAGCTCGATGAATGTTAGGGACGAAAAAAAAAGTCACTTCAAAGTACTACAATTCAACTCTAAATTGCCTGAAACGTACTCCTAACAGGTTTTTGGGGGGACAATTTACCGAATTTACTAACTCCAGAGCTCGATGAATGTTAGGGACAAAAAAAAAAGTCACTACAAAGTATTACCATTCAACTCTAAATGACCTGAAACGTACTCCTAACAGGTTTTTGGGGGGACAATTTACCGAATTTACTAAGTCCAGAGCTCGATGAATGTTAGGGACAAAAAAAAATGTCACTACAAAGTACTACCATTCAACTCTAAATTGCCTGAAACGTACTCCTAACAGGTTTTTGGGGGGACAATTTACCGAAACTTTCGTTTCGGTAAATAGACCAGAGCTCAATGAATGTTAGGGACGAAAAAAAAAGTCACTTCAAAGTACTACCATTCAACTCTAAATTTTCTGAAACGTACTCCTAACAGGTTTTTGGGGGGACAATTTACCGAAACTTTCGTTTCGGTAAAAAGAAAATCGTTTCGGTTAAAATAAAATTTACTAAGTCCAGAGCTCGAAGAATGTTATGGACGAAAAAAAAAGTCACTTCAAAGTACTACCATTCAACTCTAAATTGCCTGAAACGTACTCCTAACAGGTTTTTGGGGGGACAATTTTCGTTTCGGTAAAAAGAAAATCGTTTCGGTAAAAAGAAAATTTACTAAGTCCAGAGCTCGATGAACGTTAGGGACGAAAAAAAAAGTCACTTCAAAGTACTACCATTCAACTCTAAATTGCCTGAAACGTACTCCTAACAGGTTTTTGGGGGGACAATTTACCGAATTTACTAAGTCCAGAGCTCGATGAATGTTAGGGACGAAAAAAAAAGTCACTTCAAAGTACTACCATTCAACTCTAAATTGCCTGAAACGTACTCCTAACAGGTTTTTGGGGGGACAACTTTCATTTCGGTAAAAAGAAAATCGTTTCGGTAAAAAGAAAATTCACTAAGTCCAGAGCTCGATGAATGTTAGGGACGAAAAAAAAAGTCACTTCAAAGTACTACCATTCAACTCTAAATTGCCTGAAACGTACTCCTAACAGGTTTTTGGGGGGACAATTTACCGAATTTACTAAGTCCAGAGCCCGATGAATGTTAGGGACGAAAAAAAAAGTCACTACAAAGTACTACCATTCAACTCTAAATTGCCTGAAACGTACTCCTAACAGGTTTTTGGGGGGACAATTTACCGAAACTTTCGTTTCGGTAAAAAGAAAATCGTTTCGGTAAAAAGAAAATGTACTAAGTCCAGAGCTCGATGAATGTTAGGGACGAAAAAAAAAGTCACTACAATGTACTACAATTCAACTCTAAATTACGTGAAACGTACTCCTAACAGGTTTTTGGGGGACAATTTACCGAAACTCTCGTTTCGGTAAATAGAAAATCGTTTCCGTAAAGAGAAAATTGTTTCGGTAAAAAGAAAATTTACTAAGTCCAGAGCTCGATGAATGTTAGGGACAATTTTTTTTTTTACTACAATACTACCATTCAACTCTAAATTGCCTGAAACGTACTCCTAAGAGGTTTTTGGGGGGACAATTTACCTCTAAATTGTAAAATCGTTTCGGTAAAAAGAAAATGTACTAAGTCCAGAGCTCGATGAATGTTAGGGACGAAAAAAAAAGTCACTACAATGTACTACCATTCAACTCTAAATTGCCTGAAACGTACTCCTAACTGGTTTTCGGGGGGACAACTTTCGTTTCGGTAAAAAGAAAATCGTTTCGGTAAAAAGAAAATTTACTAAGTCCAGAGCTCGATGAATGTTAGGGACAAAAAAAAATGTCACTACAAAGTACTACCATTCAACTCTAAATTGCCTGAAACGTACTCCTAACAGGTTTTTGGGGGGACAATTTACCGAAACTTTCGTTTCGGTAAATAGACCAAAGCTCAATGAATGTTAGGGACGAAAAAAAAAGTCACTTCAAAGTACTACCATTCAACTCTAAATTGCCTGAAACGTACTCCTAACAGGTTTTTGGGGGGACAATTTTCGTTTCGGTAAAAAGAAAATCGTTTCGGTAAAAAGAAAATGTACTAAGTCCAGAGCTCGATGAATGTTAGGGACGAAAAAAAAAGTCACTTCAAAGTACTACCATTCAACTCTAAATTGCCTGAAACGTACTCCTAACAGGTTTTTGGGGGGACAATTTACCGAATTTACTAAGTCCAGAGCTCGATGAATGTTAGGGACGAAAAAAAAAGTCACTTCAAAGTACTACCATTCAACTCTAAATTGCCTGAAACGTACTCCTAACAGGTTTTTGGGGGGACAACTTTCATTTCGGTAAAAAGAAAATCGTTTCGGTAAAAAGAAAATTCACTAAGTCCAGAGCTCGATGAATGTTAGGGACGAAAAAAAAAGTCACTTCAAAGTACTACCATTCAACTCTAAATTGCCTGAAACGTACTCCTAACAGGTTTTTGGGGGGACAATTTACCGAATTTACTAAGTCCAGAGCCCGATGAATGTTAGGGACGAAAAAAAAAGTCACTACAAAGTACTACCATTCAACTCTAAATTGCCTGAAACGTACTCCTAACAGGTTTTTGGGGGGACAATTTACCGAAACTTTCGTTTCGGTAAAAAGAAAATCGTTTCGGTAAAAAGAAAATGTACTAAGTCCAGAGCTCGATGAATGTTAGGGACGAAAAAAAAAGTCACTACAATGTACTACAATTCAACTCTAAATTACGTGAAACGTACTCCTAACAGGTTTTTGGGGGACAATTTACCGAAACTCTCGTTTCGGTAAATAGAAAATCGTTTCCGTAAAAAGAAAATTGTTTCGGTAAAAAGAAAATTTACTAAGTCCAGAGCTCGATGAATGTTAGGGACAATTTTTTTTTTTACTACAATACTACCATTCAACTCTAAATTGCCTGAAACGTACTCCTAAGAGGTTTTTGGGGGGACAATTTACCTCTAAATTGTAAAATCGTTTCGGTAAAAAGAAAATGTACTAAGTCCAGAGCTCGATGAATGTTAGGGACGAAAAAAAAAGTCACTACAATGTACTACCATTCAACTCTAAATTGCCTGAAACGTACTCCTAACTGGTTTTCGGGGGGACAACTTTCGTTTCGGTAAAAAGAAAATCGTTTCGGTAAAAAGAAAATTTACTAAGTCCAGAGCTCGATGAATGTTAGGGACAAAAAAAAATGTCACTACAAAGTACTACCATTCAACTCTAAATTGCCTGAAACGTACTCCTAACAGGTTTTTGGGGGGACAATTTACCGAAACTTTCGTTTCGGTAAATAGACCAGAGCTCAATGAATGTTAGGGACGAAAAAAAAAGTCACTTCAAAGTACTACCATTCAACTCTAAATTTTCTGAAACGTACTCCTAACAGGTTTTTGGGGGGACAATTTACCGAAACTTTCGTTTCGGTAAAAAGAAAATCGTTTCGGTTAAAATAAAATTTACTAAGTCCAGAGCTCGAAGAATGTTATGGACGAAAAAAAAAGTCACTTCAAAGTACTACCATTCAACTCTAAATTGCCTGAAACGTACTCCTAACAGGTTTTTGGGGGGACAATTTTCGTTTCGGTAAAAAGAAAATCGTTTCGGTAAAAAGAAAATTTACTAAGTCCAGAGCTCGATGAATGTTAGGGACGAAAAAAAAAGTCACTTCAAAGTACTACCATTCAACTCTAAATTGCCTGAAACGTACTCCTAACAGGTTTTTGGGGGGACAATTTACCGAATTTACTAAGTCCAGAGCTCGATGAATGTTAGGGACGAAAAAAAAAGTCACTTCAAAGTACTACCATTCAACTCTAAATTGCCTGAAACGTACTCCTAACAGGTTTTTGGGGGGACAACTTTCATTTCGGTAAAAAGAAAATCGTTTCGGTAAAAAGAAAATTCACTAAGTCCAGAGCTCGATGAATGTTAGGGACGAAAAAAAAGTCACTTCAAAGTACTACCATTCAACTCTAAATTGCCTAAGTCCAGAGCTCGATGAATGTTAGGGACGGAAAAAAAAGTCACTTCAAAGTACTACCATTCAACTCTAAATTGCCTGAAACGTACTCCTAACAGGTTTTTGGGGGGACAATTTTCGTTTCGGTAAAAAGAAAATCGTTTCGGTAAAAAGAAAATTTACTAAGTCCAGAGCTCGATGAATGTTATGGACGAAAAAAAAAGTCACTTCAAAGTACTACCATTCAACTCTAAATTGCCTGAAACGTACTCCTAACAGGTTTTTGGGGGGACAATTTACCGAATTTACTAAGTCCAGAGCTCGATGAATGTTAGGGACGAAAAAAAAAGTCACTTCAAAGTACTACCATTCAACTCTAAATTGCCTGAAACGTACTCCTAACAGGTTTTTGGGGGGACAACTTTCATTTCGGTAAAAAGAAAATCGTTTCGGTAAAAAGAAAATTCACTAAGTCCAGAGCTCGATGAATGTTAGGGACGAAAAAAAAAGTCACTTCAAAGTACTACCATTCAACTCTAAATTGCCTGAAACGTACTCCTAACAGGTTTTTGGGGGGACAATTTACCGAATTTACTAAGTCCAGAGCCCGATGAATGTTAGGGACGAAAAAAAAAGTCACTACAAAGTACTACCATTCAACTCTAAATTGCCTGAAACGTACTCCTAACAGGTTTTTGGGGGGACAATTTACCGAAACTTTCGTTTCGGTAAAAAGAAAATCGTTTCGGTAAAAAGAAAATGTACTAAGTCCAGAGCTCGATGAATGTTAGGGACGAAAAAAAAAGTCACTACAATGTACTACAATTCAACTCTAAATTACGTGAAACGTACTCCTAACAGGTTTTTGGGGGACAATTTACCGAAACTCTCGTTTCGGTAAATAGAAAATCGTTTCCGTAAAAAGAAAATTGTTTCGGTAAAAAGAAAATTTACTAAGTCCAGAGCTCGATGAATGTTAGGGACAATTTTTTTTTTTACTACAATACTACCATTCAACTCTAAATTGCCTGAAACGTACTCCTAAGAGGTTTTTGGGGGGACAATTTACCTCTAAATTGTAAAATCGTTTCGGTAAAAAGAAAATGTACTAAGTCCAGAGCTCGATGAATGTTAGGGACGAAAAAAAAAGTCACTACAATGTACTACCATTCAACTCTAAATTGCCTGAAACGTACTCCTAACTGGTTTTCGGGGGGACAACTTTCGTTTCGGTAAAAAGAAAATCGTTTCGGTAAAAAGAAAATTTACTAAGTCCAGAGCTCGATGAATGTTAGGGACAAAAAAAAATGTCACTACAAAGTACTACCATTCAACTCTAAATTGCCTGAAACGTACTCCTAACAGGTTTTTGGGGGGACAATTTACCGAAACTTTCGTTTCGGTAAATAGACCAGAGCTCAATGAATGTTAGGGACGAAAAAAAAAGTCACTTCAAAGTACTACCATTCAACTCTAAATTTTCTGAAACGTACTCCTAACAGGTTTTTGGGGGGACAATTTACCGAAACTTTCGTTTCGGTAAAAAGAAAATCGTTTCGGTTAAAATAAAATTTACTAAGTCCAGAGCTCGAAGAATGTTATGGACGAAAAAAAAAGTCACTTCAAAGTACTACCATTCAACTCTAAATTGCCTGAAACGTACTCCTAACAGGTTTTTGGGGGGACAATTTTCGTTTCGGTAAAAAGAAAATCGTTTCGGTAAAAAGAAAATTTACTAAGTCCAGAGCTCGATGAATGTTAGGGACGAAAAAAAAAGTCACTTCAAAGTACTACCATTCAACTCTAAATTGCCTGAAACGTACTCCTAACAGGTTTTTGGGGGGACAATTTACCGAATTTACTAAGTCCAGAGCTCGATGAATGTTAGGGACGAAAAAAAAAGTCACTTCAAAGTACTACCATTCAACTCTAAATTGCCTGAAACGTACTCCTAACAGGTTTTTGGGGGGACAACTTTCATTTCGGTAAAAAGAAAATCGTTTCGGTAAAAAGAAAATTCACTAAGTCCAGAGCTCGATGAATGTTAGGGACGAAAAAAAAGTCACTTCAAAGTACTACCATTCAACTCTAAATTGCCTAAGTCCAGAGCTCGATGAATGTTAGGGACGGAAAAAAAAGTCACTTCAAAGTACTACCATTCAACTCTAAATTGCCTGAAACGTACTCCTAACAGGTTTTTGGGGGGACAATTTTCGTTTCGGTAAAAAGAAAATCGTTTCGGTAAAAAGAAAATTTACTAAGTCCAGAGCTCGATGAATGTTATGGACGAAAAAAAAAGTCACTTCAAAGTACTACCATTCAACTCTAAATTGCCTGAAACGTACTCCTAACAGGTTTTTGGGGGGACAATTTACCGAATTTACTAAGTCCAGAGCTCGATGAATGTTAGGGACGAAAAAAAAAGTCACTTCAAAGTACTACCATTCAACTCTAAATTGCCTGAAACGTACTCCTAACAGGTTTTTGGGGGGACAACTTTCATTTCGGTAAAAAGAAAATCGTTTCGGTAAAAAGAAAATTCA
Organism: Gymnoscopelus microlampas; assembly: GCF_963454915.1. NCBI lineage: Eukaryota > Metazoa > Chordata > Actinopteri > Myctophiformes > Myctophidae > Gymnoscopelus > Gymnoscopelus microlampas. The sequence continues at coordinate 61,926,969 of NC_139962.1, read as the reverse complement.
CTAAGTCCAGAGCTCGATGAATGTTAGGGACGAAAAAAAAGTCACTTCAAAGTACTACCATTCAACTCTAAATTGCCTAAGTCCAGAGCTCGATGAATGTTAGGGACGGAAAAAAAAGTCACTTCAAAGTACTACCATTCAACTCTAAATTGCCTGAAACGTACTCCTAACAGGTTTTTGGGGGGACAACTTTCGTTTCGGTAAAAAGAAAATCGTTTCGGTAAAAAGAAAATTCACTAAGTCCAGAGCTCGATGAATGTTAGGGACGAAAAAAAAAGTAACTTCAAAGTACTACCATTCAACTCTAAATTGCCTGAAACGTACTCCTAACAGGTTTTTGGGGGGACAATTTACCGAAACTTTCGTTTCGGTAAAAAGACCAGAGCTCAATGAATGTTAGGGACGAAAAAAAAAGTCACTTCAAAGTACTACCATTCAACTCTAAATTGCCTAAGTCCAGAGCTCGATGAATGTTAGGGACGAAAAAAATAGTCACTTCAAAGTACTACCATTCAACTCTAAATTGCTTGAAACGTACTCCTAACAGGTTTTTGGGGGGACAACTTTCGTTTCGGTAAAAAGAAAATCGTTTCGGTAAAAAGAAAATTCACTAAGTCCAGAGCTCGATGAATGTTAGGGACGAAAAAAAAAGTCACTTCAAAGTACTACAATTCAACTCTAAATTGCCTGAAACGTACTCCTAACAGGTTTTTGGGGGGACAATTTACCGAATTTACTAACTCCAGAGCTCGATGAATGTTAAGGACGAAAAAAAAAGTCACTTCAAAGTACTACCATTCAACTCTAAATTGCCTGAAACGTACTCCTAACAGGTTTTTGGGGGGACAACTTTCGTTTCGGTAAAAAGAAAATCGTTTCGGTAAAAAGAAAATTCACTAAGTCCAGAGCTCGATGAATGTTAGGGACGAAAAAAAAAGTCACTTCAAAGTACTACCATTCAACTCTAAATTGCTTAAGTCCAGAGCTCGAAGAATGTTATGGACGAAAAAAAAAGTCACTTCAAAGTACTACCATTCAACTCTAAATTGCCTGAAACGTACTCCTAACAGGTTTTTGGGGGGACAATTTTCGTTTCGGTAAAAAGAAAATCGTTTCGGTAAAAAGAAAATTTATTAAGTCCAGAGCTCGATGAATGTTAGGGACGAAAAAAAAAGTCACTTCAAAGTACTACCATTCAACTCTAAATTGCCTGAAACGTACTCCTAACAGGTTTTTGGGGGGACAATTTACCGAATTTACTAAGTCCAGAGCTCGATGAATGTTAGGGACGAAAAAAAAAGTCACTTCAAAGTACTACCATTCAACTCTAAATTGCCTGAAACGTACTCCTAACAGGTTTTTGGGGGGACAACTTTCATTTCGGTAAAAAGAAAATCGTTTCGGTAAAAAGAAAATTCACTAAGTCCAGAGCTCGATGAATGTTAGGGACGAAAAAAAAAGTCACTTCAAAGTACTACCATGCAACTCTAAATTGCCTGAAACGTACTCCTAACAGGTTTTTGGGGGGACAATTTACCGAAACTTTCGTTTCGGTAAACAGAAAATCGTTTCGGTAAAAATAAAATGTACTAAGTCCAGAGCTCGATGAATGTTATGGACGAAAAAAAAAGTAACTTCAAAGTACTACCATTCAACTCTAAATTGCCTGAAACGTACTCCTAACAGGTTTTTGGGGGGACAATTTACCGAAACTTTCGTTTCGGTAAAAAGACCAGAGTTCAATGAATGTTAGGGACGAAAAAAAAAGTCACTACAAAGTACTACCATTCAACTCTAAATTGCCTGAAACGTACTCCTAACAGGTTTTTTGGGGGACAATTTACCAAGAAAATCGTTTCGGTAAAAAGAAAATTTACTAAGTCCAGAGCTCGATGAATGTTAGGGACGAAAAAAGAAGTCACTACAAAGTACTACCATTCAACTCTAAATTGCCTGAAACGCACTCCTAACAGGTTTTTGGGGGGACAATTTACCGAAAGGTAAAAAGAAAATTGTTTCGGTAAAAAGAAAATTTACTAAGTCCAGAGCTCGATGAATGTTAGGGACGAAAAAAAAAGTCACTTCAAAGTACTACCATTCAACTCTAAATTGCCTGAAACGTACTCCTAACAGGTTTTTGGGGGGACAATTTACCGAATGTACTAACTCCAGAGCTCGATGAATGTTAGGGACGAAAAAAAAAGTCACTACAAAGTATTACCATTCAACTCTAAATGACCTGAAACGTACTCCTAACAGGTTTTTGGGGGGACAATTTACCGAATTTACTAAGTCCAGAGCTCGATGAATGTTAGGGACGAAAAAAAAGTCACTTCAAAGTACTACCATTCAACTCTAAATTGCCTAAGTCCAGAGCTCGATGAATGTTAGGGACGAAAAAAATAGTCACTTCAAAGTACTACCATTCAACTCTAAATTGCTTGAAACGTACTCCTAACAGGTTTTTGGGGGGACAACTTTCGTTTCGGTAAAAAGAAAATCGTTTCGGTAAAAAGAAAATTCACTAAGTCCAGAGCTCGATGAATGTTAGGGACGAAAAAAAAAGTCACTTCAAAGTACTACAATTCAACTCTAAATTGCCTGAAACGTACTCCTAACAGGTTTTTGGGGGGACAATTTACCGAATTTACTAACTCCAGAGCTCGATGAATGTTAGGGACGAAAAAAAAAGTCACTACAAAGTATTACCATTCAACTCTAAATGACCTGAAACGTACTCCTAACAGGTTTTTGGGGGGACATTTACCGAATTTACTAAGTCCAGAGCTCGATGAATGTTAGGGACGAAAAAAAGTCACTTCAAAGTACTACCATTCAACTCTAAATTGCCTAAGTCCAGAGCTCGATGAATGTTAGGGACGGAAAAAAAAGTCACTTCAAAGTACTACCATTCAACTCTAAATTGCCTGAAACGTACTCCTAACAGGTTTTTGGGGGGACAACTTTCGTTTCGGTAAAAAGAAAATCGTTTCGGTAAAAAGAAAATTCACTAAGTCCAGAGCTCGATGAATGTTAGGGACGAAAAAAAAAGTCACTTCAAAGTACTACAATTCAACTCTAAATTGCCTGAAACGTACTCCTAACAGGTTTTTGGGGGGACAATTTACCGAATTTACTAACTCCAGAGCTCGATGAATGTTAGGGACAAAAAAAAAAGTCACTACAAAGTATTACCATTCAACTCTAAATGACCTGAAACGTACTCCTAACAGGTTTTTGGGGGGACAATTTACCGAATTTACTAAGTCCAGAGCTCGATGAATGTTAGGGACGAAAAAAAAGTCACTTCAAAGTACTACCATTCAACTCTAAATTGCTTAAGTCCAGAGCTCGATGAATGTTAGGGACGAAAAAAAAAGTCACTTCAAAGTACTACCATTCAACTCTAAATTGCCTGAAACGTACTCCTAACAGGTTTTTGGGGGGACAACTTTCGTTTCGGTAAAAAGAAAATCGTTTCGGTAAAAAGAAAATTCACTAAGTCCAGAGCTCGATGAATGTTAGGGACGAAAAAAAAAGTCACTTCAAAGTACTACCATTCAACTCTAAATTGTTTGAAACGTACTCCTAACAGGTTTTTGGGGGGACAATTTACCGAATTTACTAAGTCCAGAGATCGATGAATGTTAGGGACGGAAAAAAAAGTCACTTCAAAGTACTACCATTCAACTCTAAATTGCCTAAGTCCAGAGCTCGATGAATGTTAGGGACGAAAAAAATAGTCACTTCAAAGTACTACCATTCAACTCTAAATTGCCTGAAACGTACTCCTAACAGGTTTTTGGGGGGACAATTTACCGAATTTACTAACTCCAGAGCTCGATGAATGTTAGGGACGAAAAAAAAAAGTCACTACAAAGTATTACCATTCAACTCTAAATTACCTGAAACGTACTCCTAACAGGTTTTTGGGGGGACAATTTACCGAATTTACTAAGTCCAGAGCTCGATGAATGTTAGGGACGAAAAAAAAGTCACTTCAAAGTACTACCATTCAACTCTAAATTGCCCAAGTCCAGAGCTCGATGAATGTTAGGGACGAAAAAAATAGTCACTTCAAAGTACTACCATTCAACTCTAAATTGCCTGAAACGTACTCCTAACAGGTTTTTGGGGGGACAACTTTCGTTTCGGTAAAAAGAAAATCGTTTCGGTAAAAAGAAAATTCACTAAGTCCAGAGCTCGATGAATGTTAGGGACGAAAAAAAAAGTCACTTCAAAGTACTACAATTCAACTCTAAATTGCCTGAAACGTACTCCTAACAGGTTTTTGGGGGGACAATTTACCGAATTTACTAACTCCAGAGCTCGATGAATGTTAGGGACGAAAAAAAAAGTCACTACAAAGTATTACCATTCAACTCTAAATGACCTGAAACGTACTCCTAACAGGTTTTTGGGGGGACAATTTACCGAATTTACTAAGTCCAGAGCTCGATGAATGTTAGGGACGAAAAAAAAGTCACTTCAAAGTACTACCATTCAACTCTAAATTGCTTAAGTCCAGAGCTCGATGAATGTTAGGGACGGAAAAAAAAGTCACTTCAAAGTACTACCATTCAACTCTAAATTGCCTGAAACGTACTCCTAACAGGTTTTTGGGGGGACAACTTTCGTTTCGGTAAAAAGAAAATCGTTTCGGTAAAAAGAAAATTCACTAAGTCCAGAGCTCGATGAATGTTAGGGACGGAAAAAAAAGTCACTTCAAAGTACTACCATTCAACTCTAAATTGCCTGAAACGTACTCCTAACAGGTTTTTGGGGGGACAATTTACCGAATTTACTAAGTCCAGAGCTCGATGTATGTTAGGGACGAAAAAAAAGTCACTTCAAAGTACTACCATTCAACTCTAAATTGCCTAAGTCCAGAGCTCGATGAATGTTAGGGACGAAAAAAATAGTCACTTCAAAGTACTACCATTCAACTCTAAATTGCCTGAAACGTACTCCTAACAGGTTTTTGGGGGGACAACTTTCGTTTCGGTAAAAAGAAAATCGTTTCGGTAAAAAGAAAATTCACTAAGTCCAGAGCTCGATGAATGTTAGGGACAAAAAAAAAAGTCACTTCAAAGTACTACCATTCAACTCTAAATTGCCTGAAACGTACTCCTAACAGGTTTTTGGGGGGACAACTTTCGTTTCGGTAAAAAGAAAATCGTTTCGGTAAAAAGAAAATTCACTAAGTGCAGAGCTCGATGAATGTTAGGGACGAAAAAAAAAGTCACTTCAAAGTACTACCATTCAACTCTAAATTGCTTGAAACGTACTCCTAACAGGTTTTTGGGGGGACAATTTACCGAATTTACTAAGTCCAGAGATCGATGAATGTTAGGGACGGAAAAAAAAGTCACTTCAAAGTACTACCATTCAACTCTAAATTGCCTAAGTCCAGAGCTCGATGAATGTTAGGGACGAAAAAAATAGTCACTTCAAAGTACTACCATTCAACTCTAAATTGCCTGAAACGTACTCCTAACAGGTTTTTGGGGGGACAATTTACCGAATTTACTAACTCCAGAGCTCGATGAATGTTAGGGACGAAAAAAAAAAGTCACTACAAAGTATTACCATTCAACTCTAAATTACCTGAAACGTACTCCTAACAGGTTTTTGGGGGGACAATTTACCGAATTTACTAAGTCCAGAGCTCGATGAATGTTAGGGACGAAAAAAAAGTCACTTCAAAGTACTACCATTCAACTCTAAATTGCCCAAGTCCAGAGCTCGATGAATGTTAGGGACGAAAAAAATAGTCACTTCAAAGTACTACCATTCAACTCTAAATTGCCTGAAACGTACTCCTAACAGGTTTTTGGGGGGACAACTTTCGTTTCGGTAAAAAGAAAATCGTTTCGGTAAAAAGAAAATTCACTAAGTCCAGAGCTCGATGAATGTTAGGGACGAAAAAAAAAGTCACTTCAAAGTACTACAATTCAACTCTAAATTGCCTGAAACGTACTCCTAACAGGTTTTTGGGGGGACAATTTACCGAATTTACTAACTCCAGAGCTCGATGAATGTTAGGGACGAAAAAAAAAGTCACTACAAAGTATTACCATTCAACTCTAAATGACCTGAAACGTACTCCTAACAGGTTTTTGGGGGGACAATTTACCGAATTTACTAAGTCCAGAGCTCGATGAATGTTAGGGACGAAAAAAAAGTCACTTCAAAGTACTACCATTCAACTCTAAATTGCTTAAGTCCAGAGCTCGATGAATGTTAGGGACGGAAAAAAAAGTCACTTCAAAGTACTACCATTCAACTCTAAATTGCCTGAAACGTACTCCTAACAGGTTTTTGGGGGGACAACTTTCGTTTCGGTAAAAAGAAAATCGTTTCGGTAAAAAGAAAATTCACTAAGTCCAGAGCTCGATGAATGTTAGGGACGGAAAAAAAAGTCACTTCAAAGTACTACCATTCAACTCTAAATTGCCTGAAACGTACTCCTAACAGGTTTTTGGGGGGACAATTTACCGAATTTACTAAGTCCAGAGCTCGATGTATGTTAGGGACGAAAAAAAAGTCACTTCAAAGTACTACCATTCAACTCTAAATTGCCTAAGTCCAGAGCTCGATGAATGTTAGGGACGAAAAAAATAGTCACTTCAAAGTACTACCATTCAACTCTAAATTGCCTGAAACGTACTCCTAACAGGTTTTTGGGGGGACAACTTTCGTTTCGGTAAAAAGAAAATCGTTTCGGTAAAAAGAAAATTCACTAAGTCCAGAGCTCGATGAATGTTAGGGACAAAAAAAAAAGTCACTTCAAAGTACTACCATTCAACTCTAAATTGCCTGAAACGTACTCCTAACAGGTTTTTGGGGGGACAACTTTCGTTTCGGTAAAAAGAAAATCGTTTCGGTAAAAAGAAAATTCACTAAGTGCAGAGCTCGATGAATGTTAGGGACGAAAAAAAAAGTCACTTCAAAGTACTACCATTCAACTCTAAATTGCTTGAAACGTACTCCTAACAGGTTTTTGGGGGGACAATTTACCGAATTTACTAAGTCCAGAGATCGATGAATGTTAGGGACGGAAAAAAAAGTCACTTCAAAGTACTACCATTCAACTCTAAATTGCCTAAGTCCAGAGCTCGATGAATGTTAGGGACGAAAAAAATAGTCACTTCAAAGTACTACCATTCAACTCTAAATTGCCTGAAACGTACTCCTAACAGGTTTTTGGGGGGACAATTTACCGAATTTACTAACTCCAGAGCTCGATGAATGTTAGGGACGAAAAAAAAAAGTCACTACAAAGTATTACCATTCAACTCTAAATTACCTGAAACGTACTCCTAACAGGTTTTTGGGGGGACAATTTACCGAATTTACTAAGTCCAGAGCTCGATGAATGTTAGGGACGAAAAAAAAGTCACTTCAAAGTACTACCATTCAACTCTAAATTGCCCAAGTCCAGAGCTCGATGAATGTTAGGGACGAAAAAAAAAGTCACTTCAAAGTACTACCATTCAACTCTAAATTGCCTGAAACGTACTCCTAACAGGTTTTTGGGGGGACAATTTACCGAATTTACTAAGTCCAGCGCCCGATGAATGTTAGGGACGAAAAAAAAAGTCACTACAAAGTACTACCATTCAACTCTAAATTGCCTGAAACGTACTCCTAACAGGTTTTTTGGGGGACAATTTACCGAATTTACTAACTCCAGAGCTCGATGAATGTTAGGGACGAAAAAAAAAGTCACTACAAAGTATTACCATTCAACTCTAAATTACCTGAAACGTACTCCTAACAGGTTTTTGGGGGGACAATTTACCGAATTTACTAAGTCCAGAGCTCGATGAATGTTAGGGACGAAAAAAAAAGTCACTTCAAAGTACTACCATTCAACTCTAAATTGCCTAACTCCAGAGCTCGATGAATGTTAGGGACGAAAAAAAAAGTCACTTCAAAGTACTACCATTCAACTCTAAATTGCCTGAAACGTACTCCTAACAGGTTTTTGGGGGGACAACTTTCGTTTCGGTAAAAAGAAAATCGTTTCGGTAAAAAGAAAATTCACTAAGTCCAGAGCTCGATGAATGTTAGGGACGAAAAAAAAAGTCACTTCAAAGTACTACCATGCAACTCTAAATTGCCTGAAACGTACTCCTAACAGGTTTTTGGGGGGACAATTTACCGAATTTACTAAGTCCAGAGATCGATGAATGTTTGGGACGAAAAAAAAAGTCACTTCAAAGTACTACCATTCAACTCTAAATTGCCTGAAACGTACTCCTAACAGGTTTTTGGGGGGACAACTTTCGTTTCGGTAAAAAGAAAATCGTTTCGGTAAAAAGAAAATTCACTAAGTCCAGAGCTCGATGAATGTTAGGGACGAAAAAAAAAGTCACTTCAAAGCACTACCATTCAACTCTAAATTGCCTGAAACGTACTCCTAACAGGTTTTTGGGGGGACAACTTTCGTTTCGGTAAAAAGAAAATCGTTTCGGTAAAAAGAAAATTCACTAAGTGCAGAGCTCGATGAATGTTAGGGACGGAAAAAAAAGTCACTTCAAAGTACTACCATTCAACTCTAAATTGCCTGAAACGTACTCCTAACAGGTTTTTGGGGGGACAATTTACCGAATTTACTAAGTCCAGAGATCGATGAATGTTAGGGACGGAAAAAAAAGTCACTTCAAAGTACTACCATTCAACTCTAAATTGCCTAAGTCCAGAGCTCGATGAATGTTCGGGACGAAAAAAATAGTCACTTCAAAATACTACCATTCAACTCTAAATTGCCTGAAACGTACTCCTAACAGGTTTTTGGGGGGACAATTTACCGAATTTACTAACTCCAGAGCTCGATGAATGTTAGGGACGAAAAAAAAAAGTCACTACAAAGTATTACCATTCAACTCTAAATTACCTGAAACGTACTCCTAACAGGTTTTTGGGGGGACAATTTACCGAATTTACTAAGTCCAGAGCTCGATGAATGTTAGGGACGAAAAAAAAGTCACTTCAAAGTACTACCATTCAACTCTAAATTGCCTAAGTCCAGAGCTCGATGAATGTTAGGGACGAAAAAAAAAGTCACTTCAAAGTACTACCATTCAACTCTAAATTGCCTGAAACGTACTCCTAACAGGTTTTTGGGGGGACAATTTACCGAATTTCCTAAGTCCAGCGCCCGATGAATGTTAGGGACGAAAAAAAAAGTCACTTCAAAGTACTACCATTCAACTCTAAATTGCCTGAAACGTACTCCTAACAGGTTTTTGGGGGGACAACTTTCGTTTCGGTAAAAAGAAAATCGTTTCGGTAAAAAGAAAATTCACTAAGTCCAGAGCTCGATGAATGTTAGGGACAAAAAAAAAAGTCACTTCAAAGTACTACCATTCAACTCTAAATTGCCTGAAACGTACTCCTAACAGGTTTTTGGGGGGACAACTTTCGTTTCGGTAAAAAGAAAATCGTTTCGGTAAAAAGAAAATTCACTAAGTGCAGAGCTCGATGAATGTTAGGGACGAAAAAAAAAGTCACTTCAAAGTACTACCATTCAACTCTAAATTGCTTGAAACGTACTCCTAACAGGTTTTTGGGGGGACAATTTACCGAATTTACTAAGTCCAGAGATCGATGAATGTTAGGGACGGAAAAAAAAGTCACTTCAAAGTACTACCATTCAACTCTAAATTGCCTAAGTCCAGAGCTCGATGAATGTTAGGGACGAAAAAAATAGTCACTTCAAAGTACTACCATTCAACTCTAAATTGCCTGAAACGTACTCCTAACAGGTTTTTGGGGGGACAATTTACCGAATTTACTAACTCCAGAGCTCGATGAATGTTAGGGACGAAAAAAAAAAGTCACTACAAAGTATTACCATTCAACTCTAAATTACCTGAAACGTACTCCTAACAGGTTTTTGGGGGGACAATTTACCGAATTTACTAAGTCCAGAGCTCGATGAATGTTAGGGACGAAAAAAAAGTCACTTCAAAGTACTACCATTCAACTCTAAATTGCCCAAGTCCAGAGCTCGATGAATGTTAGGGACGAAAAAAAAAGTCACTTCAAAGTACTACCATTCAACTCTAAATTGCCTGAAACGTACTCCTAACAGGTTTTTGGGGGGACAATTTACCGAATTTACTAAGTCCAGCGCCCGATGAATGTTAGGGACGAAAAAAAAAGTCACTACAAAGTACTACCATTCAACTCTAAATTGCCTGAAACGTACTCCTAACAGGTTTTTTGGGGGACAATTTACCGAATTTACTAACTCCAGAGCTCGATGAATGTTAGGGACGAAAAAAAAAGTAACTTCAAAGTACTACCATTCAACTCTAAATTGCCTGAAACGTACTCCTAACAGGTTTTTGGGGGGACAACTTTCGTTTCGGTAAAAAGAAAATCGTTTCGGTAAAAAGAAAATTCACTAAGTGCAGAGCTCGATGAATGTTAGGGACGGAAAAAAAAGTCACTTCAAAGTACTACCATTCAACTCTAAATTGCCTGAAACGTACTCCTAACAGGTTTTTGGGGGGACAATTTACCGAATTTACTAAGTCCAGAGATCGATGAATGTTAGGGACGGAAAAAAAAGTCACTTCAAAGTACTACCATTCAACTCTAAATTGCCTAAGTCCAGAGCTCGATGAATGTTAGGGACGAAAAAAATAGTCACTTCAAAGTACTACCATTCAACTCTAAATTGCCTGAAACGTACTCCTAACAGGTTTTTGGGGGGACAATTTACCGAATTTACTAACTCCAGAGCTCGATGAATGTTAGGGACGAAAAAAAAAAGTCACTACAAAGTATTACCATTCAACTCTAAATTACCTGAAACGTACTCCTAACAGGTTTTTGGGGGGACAATTTACCGAATTTACTAAGTCCAGAGCTCGATGAATGTTAGGGACGAAAAAAAAGTCACTTCAAAGTACTACCATTCAACTCTAAATTGCCCAAGTCCAGAGCTCGATGAATGTTAGGGACGAAAAAAAAAGTCACTTCAAAGTACTACCATTCAACTCTAAATTGCCTGAAACGTACTCCTAACAGGTTTTTGGGGGGACAATTTACCGAATTTACTAAGTCCAGCGCCCGATGAATGTTAGGGACGAAAAAAAAAGTCACTACAAAGTACTACCATTCAACTCTAAATTGCCTGAAACGTACTCCTAACAGGTTTTTTGGGGGACAATTTACCGAATTTACTAACTCCAGAGCTCGATGAATGTTAGGGACGAAAAAAAAAGTCACTACAAAGTATTACCATTCAACTCTAAATTACCTGAAACGTACTCCTAACAGGTTTTTGGGGGGACAATTTACCGAATTTACTAAGTCCAGAGCTCGATGAATGTTAGGGACGAAAAAAAAAGTCACTTCAAAGTACTACCATTCAACTCTAAATTGCCTAACTCCAGAGCTCGATGAATGTTAGGGACGAAAAAAAAAGTCACTTCAAAGTACTACCATTCAACTCTAAATTGCCTGAAACGTACTCCTAACAGGTTTTTGGGGGGACAACTTTCGTTTCGGTAAAAAGAAAATCGTTTCGGTAAAAAGAAAATTCACTAAGTCCAGAGCTCGATGAATGTTAGGGACGAAAAAAAAAGTCACTTCAAAGTACTACCATGCAACTCTAAATTGCCTGAAACGTACTCCTAACAGGTTTTTGGGGGGACAATTTACCGAATTTACTAAGTCCAGAGATCGATGAATGTTTGGGACGAAAAAAAAAGTCACTTCAAAGTACTACCATTCAACTCTAAATTGCCTAAGTCCAGAGCTCGATGAATGTTAGGGACGAAAAAAATAGTCACTTCAAAGTACTACCATTCAACTCTAAATTGCCTGAAACGTACTCCTAACAGGTTTTTGGGGGGACAACTTTCGTTTCGGTAAAAAGAAAATCGTTTCGGTAAAAAGAAAATTCACTAAGTCCAGAGCTCGATGAATGTTAGGGACGAAAAAAAAAGTCACTTCAAAGTACTACCATTCAACTCTAAATTGCCTGAAACGTACTCCTAACAGGTTTTTGGGGGGACAACTTTCGTTTCGGTAAAAAGAAAATCGTTTCGGTAAAAAGAAAATTCACTAAGTGCAGAGCTCGATGAATGTTAGGGACGGAAAAAAAAGTCACTTCAAAGTACTACCATTCAACTCTAAATTGCCTGAAACGTACTCCTAACAGGTTTTTGGGGGGACAATTTACCGAATTTACTAAGTCCAGAGATCGATGAATGTTAGGGACGGAAAAAAAAGTCACTTTAAAGTACTACCATTCAACTCTAAATTGCCTAAGTCCAGAGCTCGATGAATGTTCGGGACGAAAAAAATAGTCACTTCAAAGTACTACCATTCAACTCTAAATTGCCTGAAACGTACTCCTAACAGGTTTTTGGGGGGACAATTTACCGAATTTACTAACTCCAGAGCTCGATGAATGTTAGGGACGAAAAAAAAAAGTCACTACAAAGTATTACCATTCAACTCTAAATTACCTGAAACGTACTCCTAACAGGTTTTTGGGGGGACAATTTACCGAATTTACTAAGTCCAGAGCTCGATGAATGTTAGGGACGAAAAAAAAGTCACTTCAAAGTACTACCATTCAACTCTAAATTGCCTGAAACGTACTCCTAACAGGTTTTTGGGGGGACAACTTTCGTTTCGGTAAAAAGAAAATCGTTTCGGTAAAAAGAAAATTCACTAAGTCCAGAGCTCGATGAATGTTAGGGACGAAAAAAAAAGTCACTTCAAAGTACTACCATGCAACTCTAAATTGCCTGAAACGTACTCCTAACAGGTTTTTGGGGGGACAATTTACCGAATTTACTAAGTCCAGAGATCGATGAATGTTTGGGACGAAAAAAAAGTCACTTCAAAGTACTACCATTCAACTCTAAATTGCCTAAGTCCAGAGCTCGATGAATGTTAGGGACGAAAAAAATAGTCACTTCAAAGTACTACCATTCAACTCTAAATTGCCTGAAACGTACTCCTAACAGGTTTTTGGGGGGACAACTTTCGTTTCGGTAAAAAGAAAATCGTTTCGGTAAAAAGAAAATTCACTAAGTGCAGAGCTCGATGAATGTTAGGGACGGAAAAAAAAGTCACTTCAAAGTACTACCATTCAACTCTAAATTGCCTGAAACGTACTCCTAACAGGTTTTTGGGGGGACAATTTACCGAATTTACTAAGTCCAGAGATCGATGAATGTTAGGGACGGAAAAAAAAGTCACTTCAAAGTACTACCATTCAACTCTAAATTGCCTAAGTCCAGAGCTCGATGAATGTTAGGGACGAAAAAAAAAAGTCACTACAAAGTATTACCATTCAACTCTAAATTACCTGATACGTACTCCTAACAGGTTTTTGGGGGGACAATTTACCGAATTTACTAAGTCCAGAGCTCGATGAATGTTAGGGACGAAGAAAAAGTCACTTCAAAGTACTACCATTCAACTCTAAATTGCCTAAGTCCAGAGCTCGATGAATGTTAGGGACGAAAAAAAAAGTCACTTCAAAGTACTACCATTCAACTCTAAATTGCCTGAAACGTACTCCTAACAGGTTTTTGGGGGGACAACTTTCGTTTCGGTAAAAAGAAAATCGTTGCGGTAAAAAGAAAATTCACTAAGTCCAGAGCTCGATGAATGTTAGGGACGAAAAAAAAAGTCACTTCAAAGTACTACCATTCAACTCTAAATTGCCTGAAACGTACTCCTAACAGGTTTTTGGGGGGACAATTTACCGAAACTTTCGTTTCGGTAAAAAGAAAATCGTTTCGGTAAAAAGAAAATTCACTAAGTCCAGAGCTCGATGAATGTTAGGGACGAAAAAAAAAGTCACTTCAAAGTAATACCATTCAACTCTAAATTGCCTGAAACGTACTCCTAACAGGTTTTTGGGGGGACAACTTTCGTTTCGGTAAAAAGAAAATCGTTTCGGTAAAAAGAAAATTCACTAAGTGCAGAGCTCGATGAATGTTAGGGACGGAAAAAAAAGTCACTTCAAAGTACTACCATTCAACTCTAAATTGCCTGAAACGTACTCCTAACAGGTTTTTGGGGGGACAATTTACCGAATTTACTAAGTCCAGAGATCGATGAATGTTAGGGACGGAAAAAAAAGTCACTTCAAAGTACTACCATTCAACTCTAAATTGCCTAAGTCCAGAGCTCGATGAATGTTCGGGACGAAAAAAATAGTCACTTCAAAGTACTACCATTCAACTCTAAATTGCCTGAAACGTACTCCTAACAGGTTTTTGGGGGGACAATTTACCGAATTTACTAACTCCAGAGCTCGATGAATGTTAGGGACGAAAAAAAAAAGTCACTACAAAGTATTACCATTCAACTCTAAATTACCTGAAACGTACTCCTAACAGGTTTTTGGGGGGACAATTTACCGAATTTACTAAGTCCAGAGCTCGATGAATGTTAGGGACGAAAAAAAAGTCACTTCAAAGTACTACCATTCAACTCTAAATTGCCTAAGTCCAGAGCTCGATGAATGTTAGGGACGAAAAAAAAAGTCACTTCAAAGTACTACCATTCAACTCTAAATTGCCTGAAACGTACTCCTAACAGGTTTTTGGGGGGACAACTTTCGTTTCGGTAAAAAGAAAATCGTTGCGGTAAAAAGAAAATTCACTTAGTCCAGAGCTCGATGAATGTTAGGGACGAAAAAAAAAGTCACTTCAAAGTACTACCATTCAACTCTAAATTGCCTGAAACGTACTCCTAACAGGTTTTTGGGGGGACAATTTACCGAAACTTTCGTTTCGGTAAAAAGAAAATCGTTTCGGTAAAAAGAAAATTTACTAAGTCCAGAGCTCGATGAATGTTAGGGACGGAAAAAAAAGTCACTACAATGTACTACCATTCAACTCTAAATTGCCTGAAACGCACTCCTAACAGGTTTTTGGGGGGACAATTTACCGAAAGGTAAAAAGAAAATCGTTTCGGTAAAAAGAAAATTTACTAAGTCCAGAGCTCGATGAATTTTAAGGACGAAAAAAAAAGTCACTTCAAAGTACTACCATTCAACTCTAAATTGCCTGAAACGTACTCCTAACAGGTTTTTGGGGGGACAATTTACCGAATTTACTAACTCCAGAGCTCGATGAATGTTAGGGACGAAAAAAAAAGTCACTACAAAGTATTACCATTCAACTCTAAATTACCTGAAACGTACTCCTAACAGGTTTTTGGGGGGACAATTTACCGAATTTACTAAGTCCAGAGCTCGATGAATGTTAGGGACGAAAAAAAAAGTCACTTCAAAGTACTACCATTCAACTCTAAATTGCCTAAGTCCAGAGCTCGATGAATGTTAGGGACGAAAAAAAAAGTCACTTCAAAGTACTACCATTCAACTCTAAATTGCCTGAAACGTACTCCTAACAGGTTTTTGGGGGGACAACTTTCGTTTCGGTAAAAAGAAAATCGTTTCGGTAAAAAGAAAATTCACTAAGTCCAGAGCTCGATGAATGTTAGGGACGAAAAAAAAAGTCACTTCAAAGTACTACCATTCAACTCTAAATTGCCTAAGTCCAGAGCTCGATGAATGTTAGGGACGAAAAAAATAGTCACTTCAAAGTACTACCATTCAACTCTAAATTGCCTGAAACGTACTCCTAACAGGTTTTTGGGGGGACAACTTTCGTTTCGGTAAAAAGAAAATCGTTTCGGTAAAAAGAAAATTCACTAAGTCCAGAGCTCGATGAATGTTAGGGACGAAAAAAAAAGTCACTTCAAAGTACTACCATTCAACTCTAAATTGCCTGAAACGTACTCCTAACAGGTTTTTGGGGGGACAATTTACCGAAACTTTCGTTTCGGTAAAAAGAAAATCGTTTCGGTAAAAAGAAAATTTACTAAGTCCAGAGCTCGATGAATGTTAGGGACGAAAAAAAAAGTCACTACAATGTACTACCATTCAACTCTAAATTACGTGAAACGTACTCCTAACAGGTTTTTGGGGGACAATTTACCGAAACTTTCGTTTCGGTAAAAAGAAAATTGTTTCGGTAAAAAGAAAATTCACTAAGTCCAGAGCTCGATGAATGTTAGGGACGAAAAAAAAAGTCACTTCAAAGTACTACCATGCAACTCTGAATTGCCTGAAACGTACTCCTAACAGGTTTTTGGGGGGACAACTTTCGTTTCGGTAAAAAGAAAATCGTTTCGGTAAAAAGAAAATTCACTAAGTCCAGAGCTCGATGAATGTTAGGGACAAAAAAAAAAGTCACTTCAAAGTACTACCATTCAACTCTAAATTGCCTGAAACGTACTCCTAACAGGTTTTTGGGGGGACAACTTTCGTTTCGGTAAAAAGAAAATCGTTTCGGTAAAAAGAAAATTCACTAAGTGCAGAGCTCGATGAATGTTAGGGACGAAAAAAAAAGTCACTTCAAAGTACTACCATTCAACTCTAAATTGCTTGAAACGTACTCCTAACAGGTTTTTGGGGGGACAATTTACCGAATTTACTAAGTCCAGAGATCGATGAATGTTAGGGACGGAAAAAAAAGTCACTTCAAAGTACTACCATTCAACTCTAAATTGCCTAAGTCCAGAGCTCGATGAATGTTAGGGACGAAAAAAATAGTCACTTCAAAGTACTACCATTCAACTCTAAATTGCCTGAAACGTACTCCTAACAGGTTTTTGGGGGGACAATTTACCGAATTTACTAACTCCAGAGCTCGATGAATGTTAGGGACGAAAAAAAAAAGTCACTACAAAGTATTACCATTCAACTCTAAATTACCTGAAACGTACTCCTAACAGGTTTTTGGGGGGACAATTTACCGAATTTACTAAGTCCAGAGCTCGATGAATGTTAGGGACGAAAAAAAAGTCACTTCAAAGTACTACCATTCAACTCTAAATTGCCCAAGTCCAGAGCTCGATGAATGTTAGGGACGAAAAAAAAAGTCACTTCAAAGTACTACCATTCAACTCTAAATTGCCTGAAACGTACTCCTAACAGGTTTTTGGGGGGACAATTTACCGAATTTACTAAGTCCAGCGCCCGATGAATGTTAGGGACGAAAAAAAAAGTCACTACAAAGTACTACCATTCAACTCTAAATTGCCTGAAACGTACTCCTAACAGGTTTTTTGGGGGACAATTTACCGAATTTACTAACTCCAGAGCTCGATGAATGTTAGGGACGAAAAAAAAAGTAACTTCAAAGTACTACCATTCAACTCTAAATTGCCTGAAACGTACTCCTAACAGGTTTTTGGGGGGACAACTTTCGTTTCGGTAAAAAGAAAATCGTTTCGGTAAAAAGAAAATTCACTAAGTGCAGAGCTCGATGAATGTTAGGGACGGAAAAAAAAGTCACTTCAAAGTACTACCATTCAACTCTAAATTGCCTGAAACGTACTCCTAACAGGTTTTTGGGGGGACAATTTACCGAATTTACTAAGTCCAGAGATCGATGAATGTTAGGGACGGAAAAAAAAGTCACTTCAAAGTACTACCATTCAACTCTAAATTGCCTAAGTCCAGAGCTCGATGAATGTTAGGGACGAAAAAAATAGTCACTTCAAAGTACTACCATTCAACTCTAAATTGCCTGAAACGTACTCCTAACAGGTTTTTGGGGGGACAATTTACCGAATTTACTAACTCCAGAGCTCGATGAATGTTAGGGACGAAAAAAAAAAGTCACTACAAAGTATTACCATTCAACTCTAAATTACCTGAAACGTACTCCTAACAGGTTTTTGGGGGGACAATTTACCGAATTTACTAAGTCCAGAGCTCGATGAATGTTAGGGACGAAAAAAAAGTCACTTCAAAGTACTACCATTCAACTCTAAATTGCCCAAGTCCAGAGCTCGATGAATGTTAGGGACGAAAAAAAAAGTCACTTCAAAGTACTACCATTCAACTCTAAATTGCCTGAAACGTACTCCTAACAGGTTTTTGGGGGGACAATTTACCGAATTTACTAAGTCCAGCGCCCGATGAATGTTAGGGACGAAAAAAAAAGTCACTACAAAGTACTACCATTCAACTCTAAATTGCCTGAAACGTACTCCTAACAGGTTTTTTGGGGGACAATTTACCGAATTTACTAACTCCAGAGCTCGATGAATGTTAGGGACGAAAAAAAAAGTCACTACAAAGTATTACCATTCAACTCTAAATTACCTGAAACGTACTCCTAACAGGTTTTTGGGGGGACAATTTACCGAATTTACTAAGTCCAGAGCTCGATGAATGTTAGGGACGAAAAAAAAAGTCACTTCAAAGTACTACCATTCAACTCTAAATTGCCTAACTCCAGAGCTCGATGAATGTTAGGGACGAAAAAAAAAGTCACTTCAAAGTACTACCATTCAACTCTAAATTGCCTGAAACGTACTCCTAACAGGTTTTTGGGGGGACAACTTTCGTTTCGGTAAAAAGAAAATCGTTTCGGCAAAAAGAAAATTCACTAAGTCCAGAGCTCGATGAATGTTAGGGACGAAAAAAAAAGTCACTTCAAAGTACTACCATGCAACTCTAAATTGCCTGAAACGTACTCCTAACAGGTTTTTGGGGGGACAATTTACCGAATTTACTAAGTCCAGAGATCGATGAATGTTTGGGACGAAAAAAAAAGTCACTTCAAAGTACTACCATTCAACTCTAAATTGCCAACACATTCTCACTCCCAACTAGTCACTTAATGAAGAACCGTCAGTAGCCCCTAAACGTCCGATTATGAAGGTCCTGGTTCCCCTAAAAGTCCGATTTTGCAGTCCTGGTTATTTCTCCCTAACGCCCTAAAAAGTCCAAACGGGACTATGTCGTTTGCGCATGCGCAAATGAACGTTCAACATAGTGTGGTGGATGTGGTGGATTGCTCCATTTACAACGCTAACGTCCAGGTCATAAACGATCAGATTTCAAATATGAAGTGCTTAACTAAAGGCCACGGATGTTATAATTGTGTACGTTCCAGCTTGAGTACCCATATCTTCCGTATTGTTCAATAAAAAGCCTTTTAATCCGATCGACGGCCATTTTCTCCGTCTTTTCATCAGCTTTCAACTATGCGATCCTATCGGTCGGGAGGTGTATTGCACATTATAACTCTATGCGAAAATGGCCGACGATCGGATTAAAATGCTTTTTATCCAACAATACGGAAGATATGGGTACTCATGCTGAAACGTCGGCATGTATAACATCCTGGGCATTTAGGTAAGCACTTCATATTTGAAATCTGAACGTTTGTGTAGACGTTACAGTTGTAAATTGAGCAATTCATCACACCAGGTTGAAGAATGTCCATGACCGTCATCTTTCAGGCCTACCGCTGATAACCATTAGCACATTGGTTCTCAAAGTGGGGTCCGGGGACCCCCAGGGGTACTTGAGGGGGTTCCAGGGGGTCCCCAGCTAAATGATGGACAGGGACCAAATGGACCCTTATGGGTCTGTAACTCTGAGAGTGTACAAATGTAACCAAATGGACCCTAACAGGTCCATTTGGTTCCATTTGTACACTCTCAGAGTGAAATTAACATTGATTTTACAATATGAATGTGGGTCCCAGAGACCTACATGCCATTAAATGGGGGTCCGTAGCCTAATGCATGTCAAACTGGGGGTCCTTGAAATTAAAATGGTTGAAATCACTGCTAGAGAGCCGTAAAAATCTTCTCTTATGGGGGTCCCTGGCTTATCTTTTGAAATGGGGGTCCGCGGTCTAATAAGTGTCTATTTGGGGGTCCTTGGCACGAAAAAGTTTGAGAACCATTGCATTAGCACATGAAGTCAATTCATTGTTTAATTTCAAATAAGTTTAATTTCACTTATACCACTTCATTCTGTTGATGTTTCTATTTTACTGCTACAGCAATTCATCACAAGGCTTTTTCTTTACTATTTAGCATAAATATAGTCCTGGTTATTTCTCCCTGGTTATTTGCCCCCCCCTCCCCCTTTTTTGTACATACTTTTTATTTTATTTTGATCATGTTTTGTTTTGTATATATTTCATTATTTTCTCATGACCTTTTTTGTACATAATGGTATATATTTTTTTTCCCCTCTGTATTCTTATGTTGATTTTTGAACTGTTTGGTTGCTACTATATATGTCTATGAAATTAATTCAAGGACCCCAATGGAAACAAGCCCGCAAGGACTTTTTTGGCCGGACCTTTTAGACAAAAGCATTATAAATGTAACTGTGTTGTTTTACATTCTTTTGCCTAATAAAAATTTCAATCAATCAATTCAATCAATCAATCCCTAACGCCCTAAAAAGTCCAAACGGGACTATGTGGTTTGCGCATGTGCAAAGGAACGTTCAACATGGTGTGGTGGGTGTGGTGGGGATTGCTCCATTTACAACGCTAACGTCCAGGTCATAAACGATCAGATTTCAAATATGAAGTGCTTAACTAAAGGCCATGGATGTTAAAATGGTGTACGTTCCAGCTTGAGTACCCATATCTTCAGTATTGTTCAATAAAAAGCCTTTTAATCCGATCGACGGCCATTTTCTCCGTCTTTTCATCAGCTTTCAACTATGCGATCCTATCGGTTGGGAGGTGTATTGCACATTATAACTCTATACGAAAATGGCAGCCAATCGGATTAAAATGCTTTTTATTGAACAACACGGAATATACGGGTATTTTTGAGGGATCGTACATAATTTTAACGTCCGTGGCCATGGGGTAAGCACTTTATAGTTGAAATCTAGACGTTTATGTAGATGTACGGGCCGTAAATGGAAAAAGTGCAAACATCAGGTTGAAGTGTCATGATATGAAATCTATCTATCTACATTGGACTGACACAACGTGAGCTAAGAGACGTGGTTTAAATGCAACATAACACACATCACCACCCAAACAAACCTGGAAATATTCTGTGCATTTTCATATTTTGTTGATCATTTTTCGATAAGTGTTTGTTGAGAACGAGAGATTTGTTTAACTTTTCCAACCCCGTGACGTCACGTCAGATTACTTCCGCATTCCGCGTGTTCGTACTCATGTCTCTGTCAGTGTCAATAAAGATCTGACAAAACAAATGTTTTATGATCTATCTAAACGTTCAAATGTTTTAAAAAGGTGCTGACCCTATGGCCACGGATGTTACAATTATGTGCGGGCCCTTAAAAGTACCCGTATCTTCCGTATTGTTTAATAAAAAGCATTTTAATCTGATTGGTGGCCATTTTATCAGAGAGTTGTAATGTTGCGTGAGTGCAGTACACCTTTCAACCCATAGGGTCAGGTGAAAACATATGGAGAAAATGGCCAGCAATTGGATTAAAAGGCTTTTTATTGAACATTACAAAAGATAGAGGTACTTTTGAGAACCCATACATGATTTTAACATCTGTGGCCATGAGTTAATAATTTTATATTTAAAGTGTGAAGATTTATGCCTTGTACAGGCTGTAAATGCAGAAGTGCAAACACCAGGTTAAAGTTTCGCCATGACTGCCATAATGTATTATGGTTTCCAAGTGCTATACTGCCACCGGACATAAACATTACAACATTAAAACAGATCAAATAATTGCTGTTTGTGGTTCTATAGGGCGTTGGTGTAAAGTAACTCAGTACATTTACTCAAGTACTGTACTTAAGTACAATTTTGAGGTATTTTTACTTTACTGGAGTATTTCCCAATTCTCAGTACTTTAAACGAAATGATGCAACGCTGATATCGCTTTTGTAATTCATTTTATAATATTTAAGGCACCCCGTGTGTATTGTATTCCAATAATAATAATAATAATAATAATAAGGGTAATAATAATCATAATAATAATAATAATAATGTAATTATAGAGCAGTAACACACTGAAATAATAAGGGTAATAATAATAATAATAAGGGTAATAATTGAATGTAGAGCAGTAACACACTGGAATAATAATGTAATGTATAGAGCAGTAACACACTGGAATAATAATAATAATAATAAGGGTAATAATAATAATAAGGGTAATAATAATAATAATAATAATAATAACATGTGTGAGGAAAGTTATATTGGCGCGTTTGAGCTGAAGAGCTGATAAATAATCCATTGTCCGATTCGGCGCCCCCTAGTGGCCAAGTTATTCTAGAAGGACTGTAACCCTAATTTTCAGAACCACATCTCTGTGTGAGAGGAAATTTATATTGGCGCGTTCGTGCTGAAGAGCTGATAAATAATCCATTGTCCGATCGTGTTCTCGCCCCCTAGTGGCCAAGTTAATCAACAAAGCACGTAACCCTAGCTTTCGCAACCACATGTCCGTGTGAGAGGAAACTTATATTGGCGCGTTCGCGCTGAAGAGCTGATAAATAATCCATTGTCCGATCGTGTTTTCGCCCCCTAGTGGCCAAGTTAATCGAGAAAGCGCGTAACCCTAGCTTTCGCAACCACATGTCCTCGTGTGAGGAAACTTATATTGGCGCGTTTGGGCTGATTAACAGATACGGAATCCGTTGTCCGATTGTGTTTTCGCCCCCTAGTGGCTGAGATAATAGCGAAAAACTGTTCAAAAATAGTAAAAACAAAATCGGACACCAGTATATGCATCAGCGCGCCACCCCGAACGTGCTCGTATAACTCTTCTCGCACACGGCCTTACCGTTTTCCTTAAATGGCTGGGGACTAATCTCAACTTATTTCGCAAAATAACACGACATATCTCCTTAACGATACGTTTTTAGAATCCGTCGTTCGGATATGTTGTACAGCTCACCGAGACGCACGTATGGATGTCTTGTTTGTCCCGCTACGACACTTCTAACGTTTGCTTCTGACAATGACATAAGGTACATGGAGTCGTAGAACGTTCACCCATACTGAGAGCCAAATTCAGAAATTGGTAAAAATGTCGGTTAGGGACAAACAAGATATCCATGCGTGCGTCTTGGCAAGTTGAACAACATATCCAAACATTGGACTATAAGTCCTTATCGTATTTGAGATATTAAAACAAATGCAATTGTTTCGGCCGCGTCGACCTTTGCAGTCTTTTCGGTGAACTTTTGAACTTATCAGTGTCAGAAAAAATCAGGATTGGTTCCAATAAATCCGGCTTACTCTCAACATGGATGGAGAGAAGTTTCAGATTTTTAAAAAATATCTCCATTGATTTATCACAGATTAGGTGCTCGATACCGCACGTACAAATCAATGTTTGACAAAACCACTTTCCCAAAGTTTACAAAAATCGAGACCTATCCCATTCGATTCAGCGTCCTTTTTTGAGTCTGAAAAGGTGTTTTTTAATATAAAAAAAAAATATTTTAAAAAAAATGTGAGAAAAGCTAAACCTTGAACTATTTCAAAAATCGATAACTTCTTATTAAAGAATTCTAGACTATTGATGTAACCTACCATTCGACTCGAAATCATCTCAGTAAGCGGTTGGAAGGGTCGAAAAAATAAAAAAATAAAAAAAATATTTTTGTGAAAAAAGCCTCACGTTTATGACAATTTAACGCTTGTTTAAACCACTTTCCCAAAAGTTAAAAAAAATCGAGACCTATCCCATTCAATTCAACGTCCTTTTCTGAGTCTGAAAATGTGTTTTTTAATTAAAAAAAAAATATTTTTGAAAAATGTGAGAAAAGCTTAACTTTATATTTCAAAAATCTATAACTTCTAATTGAAAAATTGTAGACTATTGATGTAACCCACGATTCGACTCAGCGTCATCCAATTAGTGAGGGAGGGTGTTAAAAAACAATAAAAAAAGATTTTAATTATTTGATCTGTTTTAATGTTTATGTCCGGTGGCAGTATAGCACTTGGAAACCATAATACATTATGGCAGTCATGGCGAAACTTTAACCTGGTGTTTGCACTTCTGCATTTACAGCCTGTACATCAACATAACTCTTCACACTTTAAATATAAAATTATTAACTCATGGCCACAGATGTTAAAATCATGTATGGGTTCTCAAAAGTACCTTTATCTTTTGTAATGTTCAATAAAAAGCCTTTTAATCCAATTGCTGGCCATTTTCTCCATATGTTTTCACCTGACCCTATGGGTTGAAAGGTGTACTGCACTCACGCAACATTACAACTCTCTGATAAAATGGCCACCAATCAGATTAAAATGCTTTTTATTAAACAATACGGAAGATACGGGTACTTTTAAGGGCCCGCACATAATTGTAACATCCGTGGCCATAGGGTCAGCACCTTTTTAAAACATTTGAACGTTTAGATAGATCATAAAACATTTGTTTTGTCAGATCTTTATTGACACTGACAGAGACATGAGTACGAACACGCGGAATGCGGAAGTAATCTGACGTGACGTCACGGGGTTGGAAAAGTTAAACAAATCTCTCGTTCTCAACAAACACTTATCGAAAAATGATCAACAAAATATGAAAATGCACAGAATATTTCCAGGTTTGTTTGGGTGGTGATGTGTGTTATGTTGCATTTAAACCACGTCTCTTAGCTCACGTTGTGTCAGTCCAATGTAGATAGATAGATTTCATATCATGACACTTCAACCTGATGTTTGCACTTTTTCCATTTACGGGCCCGTACATCTACATAAACGTCTAGATTTCAACTATAAAGTGCTTACCCCATGGCCACGGACGTTAAAATTATGTACGATCCCTCAAAAATACCCGTATATTCCGTGTTGTTCAATAAAAAGCATTTTAATCCGATTGGCTGCCATTTTCGTATAGAGTTATAATGTGCAATACACCTCCCAACCGATAGGATCGCATAGTTGAAAGCTGATGAAAAGACGGAGAAAATGGCCGTCGATCGGATTAAAAGGCTTTTTATTGAACAATACTGAAGATATGGGTACTCAAGCTGGAACGTACACCATTTTAACATCCATGGCCTTTAGTTAAGCACTTCATATTTGAAATCTGATCGTTTATGACCTGGACGTTAGCGTTGTAAATGGAGCAATCCCCACCACACCCACCACACCATGTTGAACGTTCCTTTGCACATGCGCAAACCACATAGTCCCGTTTGGACTTTTTAGGGCGTTAGGGATTGATTGATTGAATTGATTGATTGAAATTTTTATTAGGCAAAAGAATGTAAAACAACACAGTTACATTTATAATGCTTTTGTCTAAAAGGTCCGGCCAAAAAAGTCCTTGCGGGCTTGTTTCCATTGGGGTCCTTGAATTAATTTCATAGACATATATAGTAGCAACCAAACAGTTCAAAAATCAACATAAGAATACAGAGGGGAAAAAAAATATATACCATTATGTACAAAAAAGGTCATGAGAAAATAATGAAATATATACAAAACAAAACATGATCAAAATAAAATAAAAAGTATGTACAAAAAAGGGGGAGGGGGGGGCAAATAACCAGGGAGAAATAACCAGGACTATATTTATGCTAAATAGTAAAGAAAAAGCCTTGTGATGAATTGCTGTAGCAGTAAAATAGAAACATCAACAGAATGAAGTGGTATAAGTGAAATTAAACTTATTTGAAATTAAACAATGAATTGACTTCATGTGCTAATGCAATGGTTCTCAAACTTTTTCGTGCCAAGGACCCCCAAATAGACACTTATTAGACCGCGGACCCCCATTTCAAAAGATAAGCCAGGGACCCCCATAAGAGAAGATTTTTACGGCTCTCTAGCAGTGATTTCAACCATTTTAATTTCAAGGACCCCCAGTTTGACATGCATTAGGCTACGGACCCCCATTTAATGGCATGTAGGTCTCTGGGACCCACATTCATATTGTAAAATCAATGTTAATTTCACTCTGAGAGTGTACAAATGGAACCAAATGGACCTGTTAGGGTCCATTTGGTTACATTTGTACACTCTCAGAGTTACAGACCCATAAGGGTCCATTTGGTCCCTGTCCATCATTTAGCTGGGGACCCCCTGGAACCCCCTCAAGTACCCCTGGGGGTCCCCGGACCCCACTTTGAGAACCAATGTGCTAATGGTTATCAGCGGTAGGCCTGAAAGATGACGGTCATGGACATTCTTCAACCTGGTGTGATGAATTGCTCAATTTACAACTGTAACGTCTACACAAACGTTCAGATTTCAAATATGAAGTGCTTACCTAAATGCCCAGGATGTTATACATGCCGACGTTTCAGCATGAGTACCCATATCTTCCGTATTGTTGGATAAAAAGCATTTTAATCCGATCGTCGGCCATTTTCGCATAGAGTTATAATGTGCAATACACCTCCCGACCGATAGGATCGCATAGTTGAAAGCTGATGAAAAGACGGAGAAAATGGCCGTCGATCGGATTAAAAGGCTTTTTATTGAACAATACGGAAGATATGGGTACTCAAGCTGGAACGTACACAATTATAACATCCGTGGCCTTTAGTTAAGCACTTCATATTTGAAATCTGATCGTTTATGACCTGGACGTTAGCGTTGTAAATGGAGCAATCCACCACATCCACCACACTATGTTGAACGTTCATTTGCGCATGCGCAAACGACATAGTCCCGTTTGGACTTTTTAGGGCGTTAGGGAGAAATAACCAGGACTGCAAAATCGGACTTTTAGGGGAACCAGGACCTTCATAATCGGACGTTTAGGGGCTACTGACGGTTCTTCATTAAGTGACTAGTTGGGAGTGAGAATGTGTTGAAATTGCCTAAGTCCAGAGCTCGATGAATGTTAGGGACGAAAAAAATAGTCACTTCAAAGTACTACCATTCAACTCTAAATTGCCTGAAACGTACTCCTAACAGGTTTTTGGGGGGACAACTTTCGTTTCGGTAAAAAGAAAATCGTTTCGGTAAAAAGAAAATTCACTAAGTCCAGAGCTCGATGAATGTTAGGGACGAAAAAAAAAGTCACTTCAAAGTACTACCATTCAACTCTAAATTGCCTGAAACGTACTCCTAACAGGTTTTTGGGGGGACAACTTTCGTTTCGGTAAAAAGAAAATCGTTTCGGTAAAAAGAAAATTCACTAAGTGCAGAGCTCGATGAATGTTAGGGACGGAAAAAAAAGTCACTTCAAAGTACTACCATTCAACTCTAAATTGCCTGAAACGTACTCCTAACAGGTTTTTGGGGGGACAATTTACCGAATTTACTAAGTCCAGAGATCGATGAATGTTAGGGACGGAAAAAAAAGTCACTTTAAAGTACTACCATTCAACTCTAAATTGCCTAAGTCCAGAGCTCGATGAATGTTCGGGACGAAAAAAATAGTCACTTCAAAGTACTACCATTCAACTCTAAATTGCCTGAAACGTACTCCTAACAGGTTTTTGGGGGGACAATTTACCGAATTTACTAACTCCAGAGCTCGATGAATGTTAGGGACGAAAAAAAAAAGTCACTACAAAGTATTACCATTCAACTCTAAATTACCTGAAACGTACTCCTAACAGGTTTTTGGGGGGACAATTTACCGAATTTACTAAGTCCAGAGCTCGATGAATGTTAGGGACGAAAAAAAAGTCACTTCAAAGTACTACCATTCAACTCTAAATTGCCTAAGTCCAGAGCTCGATGAATGTTAGGGACGAAAAAAAAAGTCACTTCAAAGTACTACCATTCAACTCTAAATTGCCTGAAACGTACTCCTAACAGGTTTTTGGGGGGACAACTTTCGTTTCGGTAAAAAGAAAATCGTTTCGGTAAAAAGAAAATTCACTAAGTCCAGAGCTCGATGAATGTTAGGGACGAAAAAAAAAGTCACTTCAAAGTACTACCATGCAACTCTAAATTGCCTGAAACGTACTCCTAACAGGTTTTTGGGGGGACAATTTACCGAATTTACTAAGTCCAGAGATCGATGAATGTTTGGGACGAAAAAAAAGTCACTTCAAAGTACTACCATTCAACTCTAAATTGCCTAAGTCCAGAGCTCGATGAATGTTAGGGACGAAAAAAATAGTCACTTCAAAGTACTACCATTCAACTCTAAATTGCCTGAAACGTACTCCTAACAGGTTTTTGGGGGGACAACTTTCGTTTCGGTAAAAAGAAAATCGTTTCGGTAAA
This sequence comes from Gymnoscopelus microlampas, assembly GCF_963454915.1. Taxonomy (NCBI): domain Eukaryota; kingdom Metazoa; phylum Chordata; class Actinopteri; order Myctophiformes; family Myctophidae; genus Gymnoscopelus; species Gymnoscopelus microlampas. The sequence continues at coordinate 61,898,979 of NC_139962.1, read as the reverse complement.
AAGAAAATTCACTAAGTGCAGAGCTCGATGAATGTTAGGGACGGAAAAAAAAGTCACTTCAAAGTACTACCATTCAACTCTAAATTGCCTGAAACGTACTCCTAACAGGTTTTTGGGGGGACAATTTACCGAATTTACTAAGTCCAGAGATCGATGAATGTTAGGGACGGAAAAAAAAGTCACTTCAAAGTACTACCATTCAACTCTAAATTGCCTAAGTCCAGAGCTCGATGAATGTTAGGGACGAAAAAAAAAAGTCACTACAAAGTATTACCATTCAACTCTAAATTACCTGATACGTACTCCTAACAGGTTTTTGGGGGGACAATTTACCGAATTTACTAAGTCCAGAGCTCGATGAATGTTAGGGACGAAGAAAAAGTCACTTCAAAGTACTACCATTCAACTCTAAATTGCCTAAGTCCAGAGCTCGATGAATGTTAGGGACGAAAAAAAAAGTCACTTCAAAGTACTACCATTCAACTCTAAATTGCCTGAAACGTACTCCTAACAGGTTTTTGGGGGGACAACTTTCGTTTCGGTAAAAAGAAAATCGTTGCGGTAAAAAGAAAATTCACTAAGTCCAGAGCTCGATGAATGTTAGGGACGAAAAAAAAAGTCACTTCAAAGTACTACCATTCAACTCTAAATTGCCTGAAACGTACTCCTAACAGGTTTTTGGGGGGACAATTTACCGAAACTTTCGTTTCGGTAAAAAGAAAATCGTTTCGGTAAAAAGAAAATTCACTAAGTCCAGAGCTCGATGAATGTTAGGGACGAAAAAAAAAGTCACTTCAAAGTACTACCATTCAACTCTAAATTGCCTGAAACGTACTCCTAACAGGTTTTTGGGGGGACAACTTTCGTTTCGGTAAAAAGAAAATCGTTTCGGTAAAAAGAAAATTCACTAAGTGCAGAGCTCGATGAATGTTAGGGACGGAAAAAAAAGTCACTTCAAAGTACTACCATTCAACTCTAAATTGCCTGAAACGTACTCCTAACAGGTTTTTGGGGGGACAATTTACCGAATTTACTAAGTCCAGAGATCGATGAATGTTAGGGACGGAAAAAAAAGTCACTTCAAAGTACTACCATTCAACTCTAAATTGCCTAAGTCCAGAGCTCGATGAATGTTCGGGACGAAAAAAATAGTCACTTCAAAGTACTACCATTCAACTCTAAATTGCCTGAAACGTACTCCTAACAGGTTTTTGGGGGGACAATTTACCGAATTTACTAACTCCAGAGCTCGATGAATGTTAGGGACGAAAAAAAAAAGTCACTACAAAGTATTACCATTCAACTCTAAATTACCTGAAACGTACTCCTAACAGGTTTTTGGGGGGACAATTTACCGAATTTACTAAGTCCAGAGCTCGATGAATGTTAGGGACGAAAAAAAAGTCACTTCAAAGTACTACCATTCAACTCTAAATTGCCTAAGTCCAGAGCTCGATGAATGTTAGGGACGAAAAAAAAAGTCACTTCAAAGTACTACCATTCAACTCTAAATTGCCTGAAACGTACTCCTAACAGGTTTTTGGGGGGACAACTTTCGTTTCGGTAAAAAGAAAATCGTTGCGGTAAAAAGAAAATTCACTTAGTCCAGAGCTCGATGAATGTTAGGGACGAAAAAAAAAGTCACTTCAAAGTACTACCATTCAACTCTAAATTGCCTGAAACGTACTCCTAACAGGTTTTTGGGGGGACAATTTACCGAAACTTTCGTTTCGGTAAAAAGAAAATCGTTTCGGTAAAAAGAAAATTTACTAAGTCCAGAGCTCGATGAATGTTAGGGACGGAAAAAAAAGTCACTACAATGTACTACCATTCAACTCTAAATTGCCTGAAACGCACTCCTAACAGGTTTTTGGGGGGACAATTTACCGAAAGGTAAAAAGAAAATCGTTTCGGTAAAAAGAAAATTTACTAAGTCCAGAGCTCGATGAATTTTAAGGACGAAAAAAAAAGTCACTTCAAAGTACTACCATTCAACTCTAAATTGCCTGAAACGTACTCCTAACAGGTTTTTGGGGGGACAATTTACCGAATTTACTAACTCCAGAGCTCGATGAATGTTAGGGACGAAAAAAAAAGTCACTACAAAGTATTACCATTCAACTCTAAATTACCTGAAACGTACTCCTAACAGGTTTTTGGGGGGACAATTTACCGAATTTACTAACTCCAGAGCTCGATGAATGTTAGGGACGAAAAAAAAAGTCACTTCAAAGTACTACCATTCAACTCTAAATTGCCTAAGTCCAGAGCTCGATGAATGTTAGGGACGAAAAAAAAAGTCACTTCAAAGTACTACCATTCAACTCTAAATTGCCTGAAACGTACTCCTAACAGGTTTTTGGGGGGACAACTTTCGTTTCGGTAAAAAGAAAATCGTTTCGGTAAAAAGAAAATTCACTAAGTCCAGAGCTCGATGAATGTTAGGGACGAAAAAAAAAGTCACTTCAAAGTACTACCATTCAACTCTAAATTGCCTAAGTCCAGAGCTCGATGAATGTTAGGGACGAAAAAAATAGTCACTTCAAAGTACTACCATTCAACTCTAAATTGCCTGAAACGTACTCCTAACAGGTTTTTGGGGGGACAACTTTCGTTTCGGTAAAAAGAAAATCGTTTCGGTAAAAAGAAAATTCACTAAGTCCAGAGCTCGATGAATGTTAGGGACGAAAAAAAAAGTCACTTCAAAGTACTACCATTCAACTCTAAATTGCCTGAAACGTACTCCTAACAGGTTTTTGGGGGGACAATTTACCGAAACTTTCGTTTCGGTAAAAAGAAAATCGTTTCGGTAAAAAGAAAATTTACTAAGTCCAGAGCTCGATGAATGTTAGGGACGAAAAAAAAAGTCACTACAATGTACTACCATTCAACTCTAAATTGCCTGAAACGTACTCCTAACAGGTTTTTGGGGGGACAATTTACCGAAACTTTCGTTTCGGTAAAAAGAAAATCGTTTCGGTAAAAAGAAAATTCACTAAGTCCAGAGCTCGATGAATGTTAGGGACGAAAAAAAAAGTCACTTCAAAGTACTACCATTCAACTCTAAATTGCCTGAAACGTACTCCTAACAGGTTTTTGGGGGGACAACTTTCGTTTCGGTAAAAAGAAAATCGTTTCGGTAAAAAGAAAATTCACTAAGTGCAGAGCTCGATGAATGTTAGGGACGGAAAAAAAAGTCACTTCAAAGTACTACCATTCAACTCTAAATTGCCTGAAACGTACTCCTAACAGGTTTTTGGGGGGACAATTTACCGAATTTACTAAGTCCAGAGATCGATGAATGTTAGGGACGGAAAAAAAAGTCACTTCAAAGTACTACCATTCAACTCTAAATTGCCTAAGTCCAGAGCTCGATGAATGTTCGGGACGAAAAAAATAGTCACTTCAAAGTACTACCATTCAACTCTAAATTGCCTGAAACGTACTCCTAACAGGTTTTTGGGGGGACAATTTACCGAATTTACTAACTCCAGAGCTCGATGAATGTTAGGGACGAAAAAAAAAAGTCACTACAAAGTATTACCATTCAACTCTAAATTACCTGAAACGTACTCCTAACAGGTTTTTGGGGGGACAATTTACCGAATTTACTAAGTCCAGAGCTCGATGAATGTTAGGGACGAAAAAAAAGTCACTTCAAAGTACTACCATTCAACTCTAAATTGCCTGAAACGTACTCCTAACAGGTTTTTGGGGGGACAACTTTCGTTTCGGTAAAAAGAAAATCGTTTCGGTAAAAAGAAAATTCACTAAGTCCAGAGCTCGATGAATGTTAGGGACGAAAAAAAAAGTCACTTCAAAGTACTACCATTCAACTCTAAATTGCCTGAAACGTACTCCTAACAGGTTTTTGGGGGGACAACTTTCGTTTCGGTAAAAAGAAAATCGTTGCGGTAAAAAGAAAATTCACTTAGTCCAGAGCTCGATGAATGTTAGGGACGAAAAAAAAAGTCACTTCAAAGTACTACCATTCAACTCTAAATTGCCTGAAACGTACTCCTAACAGGTTTTTGGGGGGACAATTTACCGAAACTTTCGTTTCGGTAAAAAGAAAATCGTTTCGGTAAAAAGAAAATTTACTAAGTCCAGAGCTCGATGAATGTTAGGGACGGAAAAAAAAGTCACTACAATGTACTACCATTCAACTCTAAATTGCCTGAAACGCACTCCTAACAGGTTTTTGGGGGGACAATTTACCGAAAGGTAAAAAGAAAATCGTTTCGGTAAAAAGAAAATTTACTAAGTCCAGAGCTCGATGAATTTTAAGGACGAAAAAAAAAGTCACTTCAAAGTACTACCATTCAACTCTAAATTGCCTGAAACGTACTCCTAACAGGTTTTTGGGGGGACAATTTACCGAATTTACTAACTCCAGAGCTCGATGAATGTTAGGGACGAAAAAAAAAGTCACTACAAAGTATTACCATTCAACTCTAAATTACCTGAAACGTACTCCTAACAGGTTTTTGGGGGGACAATTTACCGAATTTACTAAGTCCAGAGCTCGATGAATGTTAGGGACGAAAAAAAAAGTCACTTCAAAGTACTACCATTCAACTCTAAATTGCCTAAGTCCAGAGCTCGATGAATGTTAGGGACGAAAAAAAAAGTCACTTCAAAGTACTACCATTCAACTCTAAATTGCCTGAAACGTACTCCTAACAGGTTTTTGGGGGGACAACTTTCGTTTCGGTAAAAAGAAAATCGTTTCGGTAAAAAGAAAATTCACTAAGTCCAGAGCTCGATGAATGTTAGGGACGAAAAAAAAAGTCACTTCAAAGTACTACCATTCAACTCTAAATTGCCTAAGTCCAGAGCTCGATGAATGTTAGGGACGAAAAAAATAGTCACTTCAAAGTACTACCATTCAACTCTAAATTGCCTGAAACGTACTCCTAACAGGTTTTTGGGGGGACAACTTTCGTTTCGGTAAAAAGAAAATCGTTTCGGTAAAAAGAAAATTCACTAAGTCCAGAGCTCGATGAATGTTAGGGACGAAAAAAAAAGTCACTTCAAAGTACTACCATTCAACTCTAAATTGCCTGAAACGTACTCCTAACAGGTTTTTGGGGGGACAATTTACCGAAACTTTCGTTTCGGTAAAAAGAAAATCGTTTCGGTAAAAAGAAAATTTACTAAGTCCAGAGCTCGATGAATGTTAGGGACGAAAAAAAAAGTCACTACAATGTACTACCATTCAACTCTAAATTACGTGAAACGTACTCCTAACAGGTTTTTGGGGGACAATTTACCGAAACTTTCGTTTCGGTAAAAAGAAAATTGTTTCGGTAAAAAGAAAATTCACTAAGTCCAGAGCTCGATGAATGTTAGGGACGAAAAAAAAAGTCACTTCAAAGTACTACCATGCAACTCTGAATTGCCTGAAACGTACTCCTAACAGGTTTTTGGGGGGACAATTTACCGAATTTACTAAGTCCAGAGATCGATGAATGTTTGGGACGAAAAAAAAAGTCACTTCAAAGTACTACCATTCAACTCTAAATTGCCTAAGTCCAGAGCTCGATGAATGTTAGGGACGAAAAAAATAGTCACTTCAAAGTACTACCATTCAACTCTAAATTGCCTGAAACGTACTCCTAACAGGTTTTTGGGGGGACAACTTTCGTTTCGGTAAAAAGAAAATCGTTTCGGTAAAAAGAAAATTCACTAAGTCCAGAGCTCGATGAATGTTAGGGACGAAAAAAAAAGTCACTTCAAAGTACTACCATTCAACTCTAAATTGCCTGAAACGTACTCCTAACAGGTTTTTGGGGGGACAACTTTCGTTTCGGTAAAAAGAAAATCGTTTCGGTAAAAAGAAAATTCACTAAGTGCAGAGCTCGATGAATGTTAGGGACGGAAAAAAAAGTCACTTCAAAGTACTACCATTCAACTCTAAATTGCCTGAAACGTACTCCTAACAGGTTTTTGGGGGGACAATTTACCGAATTTACTAAGTCCAGAGATCGATGAATGTTAGGGACGGAAAAAAAAGTCACTTCAAAGTACTACCATTCAACTCTAAATTGCCTAAGTCCAGAGCTCGATGAATGTTCGGGACGAAAAAAATAGTCACTTCAAAGTACTACCATTCAACTCTAAATTGCCTGAAACGTACTCCTAACAGGTTTTTGGGGGGACAATTTACCGAATTTACTAACTCCAGAGCTCGATGAATGTTAGGGACGAAAAAAAAAAGTCACTACAAAGTATTACCATTCAACTCTAAATTACCTGAAACGTACTCCTAACAGGTTTTTGGGGGGACAATTTACCGAAATTACTAAGTCCAGAGCTCGATGAATGTTAGGGACGAAAAAAAAGTCACTTCAAAGTACTACCATTCAACTCTAAATTGCCTAAGTCCAGAGCTCGATGAATGTTAGGGACGAAAAAAAAAGTCACTACAATGTACTACCATTCAACTCTAAATTACGTGAAACGTACTCCTAACAGGTTTTTGGGGGACAATTTACCGAAACTTTCGTTTCGGTAAAAAGAAAATTGTTTCGGTAAAAAGAAAATTCACTAAGTCCAGAGCTCGATGAATGTTAGGGACGAAAAAAAAAGTCACTTCAAAGTACTACCATGCAACTCTGAATTGCCTGAAACGTACTCCTAACAGGTTTTTGGGGGGACAATTTACCGAATTTACTAAGTCCAGAGATCGATGAATGTTTGGGACGAAAAAAAAAGTCACTTCAAAGTACTACCATTCAACTCTAAATTGCCTAAGTCCAGAGCTCGATGAATGTTAGGGACGAAAAAAATAGTCACTTCAAAGTACTACCATTCAACTCTAAATTGCCTGAAACGTACTCCTAACAGGTTTTTGGGGGGACAACTTTCGTTTCGGTAAAAAGAAAATCGTTTCGGTAAAAAGAAAATTCACTAAGTCCAGAGCTCGATGAATGTTAGGGACGAAAAAAAAAGTCACTTCAAAGTACTACCATTCAACTCTAAATTGCCTGAAACGTACTCCTAACAGGTTTTTGGGGGGACAACTTTCGTTTCGGTAAAAAGAAAATCGTTTCGGTAAAAAGAAAATTCACTAAGTGCAGAGCTCGATGAATGTTAGGGACGGAAAAAAAAGTCACTTCAAAGTACTACCATTCAACTCTAAATTGCCTGAAACGTACTCCTAACAGGTTTTTGGGGGGACAATTTACCGAATTTACTAAGTCCAGAGATCGATGAATGTTAGGGACGGAAAAAAAAGTCACTTCAAAGTACTACCATTCAACTCTAAATTGCCTAAGTCCAGAGCTCGATGAATGTTCGGGACGAAAAAAATAGTCACTTCAAAGTACTACCATTCAACTCTAAATTGCCTGAAACGTACTCCTAACAGGTTTTTGGGGGGACAATTTACCGAATTTACTAACTCCAGAGCTCGATGAATGTTAGGGACGAAAAAAAAAAGTCACTACAAAGTATTACCATTCAACTCTAAATTACCTGAAACGTACTCCTAACAGGTTTTTGGGGGGACAATTTACCGAAATTACTAAGTCCAGAGCTCGATGAATGTTAGGGACGAAAAAAAAGTCACTTCAAAGTACTACCATTCAACTCTAAATTGCCTAAGTCCAGAGCTCGATGAATGTTAGGGACGAAAAAAAAAGTCACTTCAAAGTACTACCATTCAACTCTAAATTGCCTGAAACGTACTCCTAACAGGTTTTTGGGGGGACAATTTACCGAAACTTTCGTTTCGGTAAAAAGAAAATCGTTTCGGTAAAAAGAAAATTCACTAAGTCCAGAGCTCGATGAATGTTAGGGACGAAAAAAAAAGTAACTTCAAAGTACTACCATTCAACTCTAAATTGCCTGAAACGTACTCCTAACAGGTTTTTGGGGGGACAACTTTCGTTTCGGTAAAAAGAAAATCGTTTCGGTAAAAAGAAAATTCACTAAGTGCAGAGCTCGATGAATGTTAGGGACGGAAAAAAAAGTCACTTCAAAGTACTACCATTCAACTCTAAATTGCCTGAAACGTACTCCTAACAGGTTTTTGGGGGGACAATTTACCGAATTTACTAAGTCCAGAGATCGATGAATGTTAGGGACGGAAAAAAAAGTCACTTCAAAGTACTACCATTCAACTCTAAATTGCCTAAGTCCAGAGCTCGATGAATGTTCGGGACGAAAAAAATAGTCACTTCAAAGTACTACCATTCAACTCTAAATTGCCTGAAACGTACTCCTAACAGGTTTTTGGGGGGACAATTTACCGAATTTACTAACTCCAGAGCTCGATGAATGTTAGGGACGAAAAAAAAAAGTCACTACAAAGTATTACCGTTCAACTCTAAATTACCTGAAACGTACTCCTAACAGGTTTTTGGGGGGACAATTTACCGAATTTACTAAGTCCAGAGCTCGATGAATGTTAGGGACGAAAAAAAAGTCACTTCAAAGTACTACCATTCAACTCTAAATTGCCTAAGTCCAGAGCTCGATGAATGTTAGGGACGAAAAAAAAAGTCACTTCAAAGTACTACCATTCAACTCTAAATTGCCTGAAACGTACTCCTAACAGGTTTTTGGGGGGACAACTTTCGTTTCGGTAAAAAGAAAATCGTTGCGGTAAAAAGAAAATTCACAAAGTCCAGAGCTCGATGAATGTTAGGGACGAAAAAAAAAGTCACTTCAAAGTACTACCATTCAACTCTAAATTGCCTGAAACGTACTCCTAACAGGTTTTTGGGGGGACAACTTTCGTTTCGGTAAAAAGAAAATCGTTTCGGTAAAAAGAAAATTCACTAAGTGCAGAGCTCGATGAATGTTAGGGACGGAAAAAAAAGTCACTTCAAAGTACTACCATTCAACTCTAAATTGCCTGAAACGTACTCCTAACAGGTTTTTGGGGGGACAATTTACCGAATTTACTAAGTCCAGAGATCGATGAATGTTAGGGACGGAAAAAAAAGTCACTTCAAAGTACTACCATTCAACTCTAAATTGCCTGAAACGTACTCCTAACAGGTTTTTGGGGGGACAACTTTCGTTTCGGTAAAAAGAAAATCGTTTCGGTAAAAAGAAAATTCACTAAGTGCAGAGCTCGATGAATGTTAGGGACGGAAAAAAAAGTCACTTCAAAGTACTACCATTCAACTCTAAATTGCCTGAAACGTACTCCTAACAGGTTTTTGGGGGGACAATTTACCGAATTTACTAAGTCCAGAGATCGATGAATGTTAGGGACGGAAAAAAAAGTCACTTCAAAGTACTACCATTCAACTCTAAATTGCCTAAGTCCAGAGCTCGATGAATGTTCGGGACGAAAAAAATAGTCACTTCAAAGTACTACCATTCAACTCTAAATTGCCTGAAACGTACTCCTAACAGGTTTTTGGGGGGACAATTTACCGAATTTACTAACTCCAGAGCTCGATGAATGTTAGGGACGAAAAAAAAAAGTCACTACAAAGTATTACCATTCAACTCTAAATTACCTGAAACGTACTCCTAACAGGTTTTTGGGGGGACAATTTACCGAATTTACTAAGTCCAGAGCTCGATGAATGTTAGGGACGAAAAAAAAGTCACTTCAAAGTACTACCATTCAACTCTAAATTGCCTAAGTCCAGAGCTCGATGAATGTTAGGGACGAAAAAAAAAGTCACTTCAAAGTACTACCATTCAACTCTAAATTGCCTGAAACGTACTCCTAACAGGTTTTTGGGGGGACAACTTTCGTTTCGGTAAAAAGAAAATCGTTGCGGTAAAAAGAAAATTCACTAAGTCCAGAGCTCGATGAATGTTAGGGACGAAAAAAAAAGTCACTTCAAAGTACTACCATTCAACTCTAAATTGCCTGAAACGTACTCCTAACAGGTTTTTGGGGGGACAATTTACCGAAACTTTCGTTTCGGTAAAAAGAAAATCGTTTCGGTAAAAAGAAAATTTACTAAGTCCAGAGCTCGATGAATGTTAGGGACGGAAAAAAAAGTCACTACAATGTACTACCATTCAACTCTAAATTGCCTGAAACGCACTCCTAACAGGTTTTTGGGGGGACAATTTACCGAATTTACTAAGTCCAGAGCTCGATGAATGTTAGGGACGAAAAAAAAGTCACTTCAAAGTACTACCATTCAACTCTAAATTGCCTAAGTCCAGAGCTCGATGAATGTTAGGGACGAAAAAAAAAGTCACTTCAAAGTACTACCATTCAACTCTAAATTGCCTGAAACGTACTCCTAACAGGTTTTTGGGGGGACAACTTTCGTTTCGGTAAAAAGAAAATCGTTGCGGTAAAAAGAAAATTCACTAAGTCCAGAGCTCGATGAATGTTAGGGACGAAAAAAAAAGTCACTTCAAAGTACTACCATTCAACTCTAAATTGCCTGAAACGTACTCCTAACAGGTTTTTGGGGGGACAATTTACCGAAACTTTCGTTTCGGTAAAAAGAAAATCGTTTCGGTAAAAAGAAAATTTACTAAGTCCAGAGCTCGATGAATGTTAGGGACGGAAAAAAAAGTCACTACAATGTACTACCATTCAACTCTAAATTGCCTGAAACGCACTCCTAACAGGTTTTTGGGGGGACAATTTACCGAAAGGTAAAAAGAAAATCGTTTCGGTAAAAAGAAAATTTACTAAGTCCAGAGCTCGATGAATGTTAAGGACGAAAAAAAAAGTCACTTCAAAGTACTACCATTCAACTCTAAATTGCCTGAAACGTACTCCTAACAGGTTTTTGGGGGGACAATTTACCGAATTTACTAACTCCAGAGCTCGATGAATGTTAGGGACGAAAAAAAAAGTCACTACAAAGTATTACCATTCAACTCTAAATTACCTGAAACGTACTCCTAACAGGTTTTTGGGGGGACAATTTACCGAATTTACTAAGTCCAGAGCTCGATGAATGTTAGGGACGAAAAAAAAAGTCACTTCAAAGTACTACCATTCAACTCTAAATTGCCTAAGTCCAGAGCTCGATGAATGTTAGGGACGAAAAAAAAAGTCACTTCAAAGTACTACCATTCAACTCTAAATTGCCTGAAACGTACTCCTAACAGGTTTTTGGGGGGACAACTTTCGTTTCGGTAAAAAGAAAATCGTTTCGGTAAAAAGAAAATTCACTAAGTCCAGAGCTCGATGAATGTTAGGGACGAAAAAAAAAGTCACTTCAAAGTACTACCATTCAACTCTAAATTGCCTAAGTCCAGAGCTCGATGAATGTTAGGGACGAAAAAAATAGTCACTTCAAAGTACTACCATTCAACTCTAAATTGCCTGAAACGTACTCCTAACAGGTTTTTGGGGGGACAACTTTCGTTTCGGTAAAAAGAAAATCGTTGCGGTAAAAAGAAAATTCATTAAGTCCAGAGCTCGATGAATGTTAGGGACGAAAAAAAAAGTCACTTCAAAGTACTACCATTCAACTCTAAATTGCCTGAAACGTACTCCTAACAGGTTTTTGGGGGGACAATTTACCGAAACTTTCGTTTCGGTAAAAAGAAAATCGTTTCGGTAAAAAGAAAATTTACTAAGTCCAGAGCTCGATGAATGTTAGGGACGAAAAAAAAAGTCACTACAATGTACTACCATTCAACTCTAAATTACGTGAAACGTACTCCTAACAGGTTTTTGGGGGACAATTTACCGAAACTTTCGTTTCGGTAAAAAGAAAATTGTTTCGGTAAAAAGAAAATTTACTAAGTCCAGAGCTCGATGAATGTTAGGGACAATTTTTTTTTTTACTACAATACTACCATTCAACTCTAAATTGCCTGAAACGTACTCCTAACAGGTTTTTGGGGGGACAATTTACCGAAACTTTCGTTTCGGTAAATAGAAAATCGTTTCGGTAAAAAGAAAATGTACTAAGTCCAGAGCTCGATGAATGTTAGGGACGAAAAAAAAAGTCACTACAATGTACTACCATTCAACTCTAAATTGCCTGAAACGTACTCCTAACAGGTTTTTGGGGGGACAACTTTCGTTTCGGTAAAAAGAAAATCGTTTCGGTAAAAAGAAAATCAAGTGTTGTCACTATAATCAATGCAGTGGTTCTCAAACTTTTACATGTCAAGGACCCCCAAATTAATGTCTTTGACCACGGACCCCCATCTGAAAATATTTTGTCCCAGGGACCCCCACACTATATTTGTGTTGTAAAATGTTTAAACAATATTTCAAATTCTTTTGAAAATAGCCGATCTACAAGCTCACAACAAGTCGCATTTTCCATAGCCAATGTATAAAGGGTAGTGCTTAAACAGATTTTGATGCTACGTATTATATTAAGGACCCTTGGGGGGGTCACCGAACCCCACTTTGAGAACTACTGGTGTATATGTTACAGGGAAATTGGCATTCGTTGGGACATTGGAAAGGTATGCTCCTTTTTAGGCACGGGGCTTTGGCGCGATGCAAGGCGAAGGAGCGCTGAAAATAAAATGGATAATATGAGAATAGAATTATTCTATGACAGGTTGGATAATGAAGCGGTTAGCCAAACTGAGCAGAGTAACGCTGTATGTTTAACTCGCGAGACGGTGATAATAGTTATTGTCCATGACGGAGGCGTGCTGACTCAGCAGACCTTGAGGCCGAGGAGGCGCGCCCGAGCGCCTTCAGGCGAGTGCCCGCGCCGACCGGCCGATGGTCGACTCAGCGCCGTCCGAGTTGTAAACCGATAGGGGGAGAATAGATCTTTTCATGGGTTACTATCCACGACACTCTCTAATTAGTGTCCATGCATGCGTGCGTGCGTGCGTGTGTTACATAGACAGATTAACGTCACCAGTCGCAATCAAAGTGAATCGATAACAAAGGGGGAAGCGAGGGGGGATGAAAACGAGCGCTCCTTTTTCAATTTTGCTAGCAGCACTAGCAGCACGTGGCTTGTGAGCTTGTAGATCTGCTATTTTAGGCAAAGAGGTTGCCTAAAGAGGGGGGAAAAAGCAGACCAAGTAATGTAGTTGTATTCAACGCATGTTCAGGAGTAGAGACCTCCCTCTGCTCAACCTGGCCACTCCCGTTCTCTATCACATTATCAAGTTCACCTGCGTTGCTTATCTCTCAGCCAATCCATGTTGCAATCAGAGTATAAATACACCTGCGACTGTATCACCTACATGTTTGATTTTGCTGCTCGTAAAATCCAAACAACCGTGAGTCTCCACAGAGAGTGCGTGTTTAAAATCGCTAAATCTTTAGATACATTTCCCCGTTTAGACTCATCCAAGCTATTTATAGCCGTCGCCACAGTTCAGCATATTCAAGAGTTAAAATCCAAGTGTTCCACAGCAGGTAAGCTAGGTAAGAGCAGGTAGTATAGTTTAGTTTCGGGCCGCCGTCCATCATGGACAAGCTGCAGCTCAACGCGTCGGACGAGGAGCTTTTCTCTGAACATTCACAATCGTCCAGATCCGCCGTCTCCGAGAGCAGCCGCTCCAGCCGCTCTGTCCTCAGGGGGACCAGCGTGGACAACAAACGTTCGCTTCCCCCAGCCCAGCCGCGCCAAGAAGAGCAACAGGACAGTGGACCCGCTCCACACACTAGCCAACCACCCACCACCTCTCGCCACGAAGCGCTAGCAACGGGCGGCCGTCCGCAGGGGCAAGCCCTGCCTCTGCAAGCCCCGCCTCTGCAAGCAATATCAGACTGGACGGTCATCGGTTTGCAGCGGGTCCTGACGGCGAGGGGTGTCCCCTTCTCAAAAAACGTCCGCAAAGCCGACCTGTTCAATGCCTATCTGGCCTACCTCCACAAGGAACGCACCGCGCCACTCTCCCCCGCCTCGCCTTCTCCCCACCACCCACAAAAGTACTGGCGAAGCCCTGGCCAATTTTTTTTTTCATTTAATTTCCGTTGTTTTTTTTTGTTTTGTTTTTTTTGACTACATTGATCAGGCCCGAGTGAATACTCTGGAGGCGCTCAGCCTGTTTTCACCCTTTGTAGGTGATGTAGAGGGATTCCTCAGGGCCGAGGGGGACTGCATGCCGCTGCATGCCGGCACTTTCTGAAAAAACATCTCCCTCTGAGGCACATGAGCCAGGCTGTCATCCAAGTGGACCCATGTGCATGAGTCCACTCTGGGTTATGCCGATAGGGGATTCACAATACACTGGAGCCTGGTGCCGAAAGACACCAGGCAACCGACCGGAATACCCGGAATACCGCTCCTGAACAACCACAGGGCAGGAAGGGTCTTGGCTTCTGGTGTCCAGAAAGCTTTGGCAAAGGCATGCCCTACCAAGCATGTACAAAAACAGGCCAACACTCCTGAAAAACTGTCTCTACAACAAAAGCAAGGTGCACATCGTCGGGGAGGACAATGCCACCCTGGACCTGGTGGACCTCAACAGGCTGCAGTCACTCCTGGCCGGTGTACCGATGCTGATCCCCTTCCAGAACGTGGAGGGGGAGGGGATCACATCGGTCACTGAAATTACTGCAGCTTACCAGCTGGAACTCGCCCTGGCAGAGCTATTCCATGGGATGCCGAGGTGCCCAGGGGACATGCAGTATAGTACCTCGTCAGTCCACACCGATAGCTCGACCAGGGTGAGGGGCTTCCTGGCGTTGTCCCCATTTAATTCCGCCAGCGCCCCTGAACAACTGGCTGACCACACCTTGCCAGATGAAGAAGGTGAAGGAGGTCTGTCGGATTACATGGGGGCAACGGACAACGTCCTTGGGGACGAAATTGTGATGGTCCTCCTAAAGGACCTTCACAAGTCCAACACCCTGGACCTCAGTGGACTCAGCAGTCCGAATGGAAAGCATAAGGGACTCCCTCTCATATGAGGAACTGACCAAAGAGGTGTTGGATCACGTCCGGCACTTCGAGCAGGATCTGACATTTGGACGTGCAGTCCAAACGGTGGTGAAGGCCGGGCGTGATCCAACAAACCTCTTGGTGATCGGGATGGAGGAGTTGAAATTGGTCTGGTTCCCCTTCATTAAGTATTGGACCCGAGGAGGCGGGAGGACCGCGTACTGGGATGAGCCAGCCTTCCTGGTGGTGCACGGGAAGGGGACGAGGCCTTTTATGAATGTCAAACAGACCCGGACCTGGACCACCAAGGTCCTGACATCCATGGCAGCTTCAGAGTGCTTTTACCCATCCCGGTTAAAGTACTTTGAAGAACAGGGGCTGCCATGGATGCCAAAGGTCTTGAGCCGGATCCCGTGGCCAATCCTGCTTACCCAAAGGGGTGATGACCAGGCCAAACTGACCAACACACTCTGCCTCATCAGCGGAATCTGCATTCTTATGAACGGTGGCTGGATAGATTATAACATCCTGAAACACTATCTGAGGAACGGCCTGATTCCGATGAATGAACTCCAACGTCTGAAGATATTGTCCACTGTGCATAAGTGCAGGGAATTGTGCTCAGACATCCCCGACACACTGGAACCAGACACAAAGAAGAGGAAGGCTGAGGAACTGGTTGGGGGTCAGTTTGAGCCTCAGGTGGAGCCTGAGCCTGAACCCGAGCCAGAAGACTACCAACAGGTAGAGAAATGTTGGCACAGTTCTTTGAAGAGCAGGTGGAGGACTCAGGCACTGGACCCGGACACAGAGGTTGTGGTTAGGAGGGACATCCCTTTCTGCCTCCCGGCCGGGAGCAAAAGAAGGTGGACCGAGGAGGCGGAGAGTTTGATCCCAAGGACAGGGGATCGGGTGGAGGCGCGGAGAGCCTACCTCACAAATTGCCGGGAGACGGGAAGGGCAACACGTTCCCAGAAGGCATTCTACCACAGATGGGGAATGTTGCTCGGGAACTTGGAGTGAGTTTCTATTTTTTTTTTGTTCACCCTTCCACAATAGTCACCTGAGGCAGGTCTTTTTTTCTTGTCATATTTTTGGAGAAAAGCGTTTTGTGTGTCTGTGTGTGTGTGTGTGTGTGTGTGTGTGTGTGTTTATTCTATTCTTAAGTCTGATGCTTGATTTAAACACTTTCCCCGAAAATCTAGACCTACACCATTCGATTCAGCATACTCGAAATAGTGGGGGTGGGTGGTCCAAAAAAATCCAGGAAAAAAACGGGACCGAAAAAATGTATGGAAAATCATCATGTGCCTCCTCTTCATCTCCCTCCCTCCTCTCCCTCACCAGCACGCCAGCGGGTGGTGCAGCAGCGCACCCCGCCCTCCTCCAACCGCCTCCCCCCCCCCCCTGCACGGCAGCCACGGCGGCACATTTTGCCTTGTCCTCATGCTCGCTCCTCTCCCTCACCAGCACGCCGGCGAGTGGTGCAGCAGTGCACCCCGCCCTCCTCCAACCCCGCCCCCCTCCCATTCCCCACCCTGCTCCCCCGCACGGCAACCACCGAGGCGTGGTACGCCGTCTCCCTCACCAGGTCTCCCTCGGCAGGTGCAGCAGCGCACCCCATCCTCCTCTCAGGCACGGCGCCACGCTCCGCCCCATTCCCCTGCTCAAACTCCTTCCCCAGCACATCAATGGCGCACGGCACGCCGCTGCACGCCCCCCCCGTCTCCCCAGGCGGCACCTGCCCTGCCTCAAGCCCCGACCCCTGCTCAGGTGGCACCCGCCCCGCCTCAAGCCCCGTTCCTTGCTCAGGCGGCACCTGCCCCTGCCTCGGTACTGGACCTGGCCATTCGGTTCGGCGGCATAGGTTTTTACAATTACCACGTCCTGTTTGCCACCCAAGCAGCGGCCCGCCTCCAACAGTTTAACCAGTGTACTTACTGGGGAGCACCGGACCAGGAGCTTTACTGTAGTAGCCTCGCGTAGCCAGACAATATCACACGACACACTGCGTGGATATTAGTCTGGTCCCTATCAACGGTAGATTTTCTTCCAAGGGGCGGTTACAAAAAGATCCAAACAGACTCTATTGGTTAGACCTAAACCAATCAGAGCAGTGCTTCCTTGAACGAACCAATCAGAGCAGTGCTTCCTTGTACGTCATTGCTTCAAATAAGGTGATAAGCCCGCCCACATTTGGATACTGGGCCCTGGTTGGCTCCGCACAACTGCGGAGGGAGAGAATTGAAATCTCTATGGAGGGGGGCCAGACCTAATCTGCCGAGGGCTAAAGTGCATGCAATTTTGCAAAGGCAGATTCGTCTGGAACCAGGCTATTACTGTAGGGTCTTCGCGACCAGGGTCGCCATGGCGTGTGACCTCTGCGGAGCCCCATCTCACCCGGCCGCAGCGTGCTCCACGGCCGTTCCGAAGCCCCGCCCCGAACCCATTCCTTTCACTGCCACCAATCCATCTTCCTCGCTACCCCGCATGCGTCCCGCAGGCTCTCCTAACCCCTAACCCCGCCCCGAACTCCGCTGCGACAGACAAACTGGGGAGGCCCATCCTCCTCCAGGGAGGCCGCACCCTATGCAACAATTTTAACAACCGTGACTGCCATCTATCGGCCTGCCGGTACCTCCACATTTGTTCATTCAGCCTGCCCCCACAACCCTACTTCATGAGTCGGCCACTTCCTCAGCACACCCGTAATCATCCCAGCCCTCGCCACCGCACTCCGCAACCACCCCGACCGGCCCTTCGTCACCTTCGTCAACGGCTTCACCAATGGTTTTCACCCCGGACTAGTAGTAACCCCCACCACCTCCCACACCTGTCACAACCTCCAGTCCTCCATCCAAGACCCCCAAGTCCCGCCAAGGAGGTCGAGGAGAGGTTCACGATGGGGCCCTTTGACGAACCCCCCTTCCCCGTTTACCGCATCAATCCAATTGGTGTGGCGACCCGCAAGTATTCGTGGAAGAAGCGCCTCATCATGGACCTCTCCTCCCCCCACAACACACCCGTCCCCAGCATCAACATCCTCATCCCCAGCCAAGACTACTCAATGCACTACTCCTCCGTCAACCACGCAATCAGTTTCATTCACCTCGCCGGCCCTCCTGTCTAAGGCAGACATTACAAATGCATTCAAGTTACTACCCCGACCACTGGCCCTTCTTTGACGTCCTATGGAAGGGTTCATATTACTTTGCTGTCAGACTGACGTTTGGGTGCAAGAGCAGCCCCAAGCTTTTTGACTCACTAGCCGGAGCCCTGTGCTGGATCCTCCTCAACAACTACCACATCCCTCACCTGGTCCACCTGCTGAGCACCTCAACCCCCCCAGCACAAGGCCTCACCATACTCCGTTCAGTCTTAAAAGACCTCGGAGTCCCCCTCTCCGAGGCCAAAACTATCGGCCCCTCCACCTCACTGGAGTTCCTAGGCATCACCCTGGACACCATGGCCTTTAAGGCCTCCCTTCCCCTAGAGAAGCTCCACCGCATCACCCTTCTCCTCCAAAACTACATCCTCACCCCTCACTGCACCAAACGGGGTCATTTACTATTGGAAACTACTACTTGGTTCTACTTGATTTAGCTCCATATTATATCATCGATCTACTTTGTTTTCTTCGGAAGACTTTCATTTCGTCGTCTTTCGTCTGAGCTCAGGCTGCGGACCCAGGTGACAGACACACCATCCCAGACCTACTGCAATCTCCGGCTGCGGACCCAGGTGACAGACACACCATCCCAGACCTACTGCAAGCTGTGGCGTGGCTGTACACCAGACCTGATATCTTGTCCAACACAGCTGTGGACTGAGGGGACCATCCCAGACTGCACTACTGCAAGTGTTCAGATCGAAACAGCTCCTCTGGTGACCTTTTAACGATATTTTTCTCCCCTAGGTTTCATCTTCATCGTCATCATCGCCAAGACCACCACAACCAGCAACATGCCCTCACCACTTACCTCCATCTCCGACTGTGACAGCTGCCTCCGCCTGACCCTGAAGGTGTCCGATCTGGAAGAAAGAATAACCAGGCTGTACCAGATCCGCGACGATGAACGTATCTTCGATTCCCTGCTCATCTGCCCGGACGACATCGCCTAGAACTGACCTGGACGACACCATCCCAATGCGCCTGGAAAAGGACGCCCGCTGGGTCCGGCGGGATGCTAAGCCGAGCCTCGCGCTCCAAGCCTGCTCAACACCGGTCCCGTGGAAGCCAGCCGCCGGGCGCGGAAAACCTCGCCCCCCCCCCCTCCCCGCAAGCCTCCAAAATCTCCACCTGTAATAGGGTCTCCATCCTGGACTGTCCACCACCTCATGCCCCCGTCCTCCGACCGTCTACGGAACCACGGCATGAGCATCGCCCGGCTCAAGCTGCTCGTAGCCAGCTGCTGCGGTCAGCAGTCAACAGGCGGTCAGGAAAGCATACGCCCACCATCCCCACCCCCCCATTGGAAGTAAACGTTAGTCCCGCTGCACAAAAACAAAATCATACTCCTCCTCAGTCAGTACCAACATCCCCCTCTGGCAACGAGGAAGTGTCCAGCGCCCCTCTTCCATCTTCGGCCGTCACTGAGCCGCCCCCCATCCCGTCACTTTTCGCTCCCACTCCAACAACTTTCATAATCGGTGATTCAATAATCAGGAATGTCCGCTTCATAAATTCAATCACATCCTGCCTCCCAGGCGCCACAGTCCCAGTCATCCTAAAACACCTCCATGATGCTCTGCCTTCACTCCCCCCAACAATAAAACGCTTGATCATACACGTAGGATATAATGACACAGCATCACAGTTCTTTGAGGACGTAAAGAGGCACTTTGCGGATCTTTTTAAAGTCCTGAAGGAGTCCGGCATCAGCACCTTTATCTCCGGTCCAACTGCTACTATTCCCCGTGGTTCAAGCGTCCGCTATAACAAAGTCCTCAGCCTCCACAACTGGCTTCACACGGAGTGCAGCGCCCACAGATTAGGCTTTATAAATAATTTCGAGCTTCTTTGGAACCGCCACGAATCGTTTAAATGGGACGGAATTCATTTAAACGACGTGGGCGCGAGCTTGTTAAAAGAGCATTTTCGCGTTACCGTCCATAATGCCCAGCTACCGTTATCTCCTCATTATTGACTATTTACTATACCACCGGATGTACTCCCCACCTCTTCTTCTGTCACTCATCAAATCCAAACAGCCACTAGCGCCACCTATAGTCTGGCAGACCATGACAGTATAAAATCCATTTCATCTCATGATAGTGTATATACCATTCCTGTTCATATCACAGTTCCCAGATTTGACCCCCCCTCACACTCTCACCCCATCAGTACTGTAAATTTCACTCTACTGCGCCCCCTAATTAAATACATCTCCCCATCTATAATCAAATGCGAGCTCCTCAATATTCAAGCCCTTACTGAAAAATCCACTCTCATTTTCGATCACATTGTAGAAAATAAACTGGACCTTATGTGTCTTACAGAGACCTGGCAGCAGCCGGGTGTCTGCAAGGCATTAAACGAATCATGTCCCCCTGGCTACAAATACCTTGAGAAAGCCCGAAACACCAGCCGTGGAGGTGGATTAGCCATCTTCCACAGTCTTGACCTGGATCTGTCCCCCCTCCCCCTACCAATATACACTACCTTTGAATCCCTGGCCTTTACCTGTAAACCACCATCACCCATGACACTGTTACTGATCTACCGGCCACCACCAAAACCCACATTAGCGTTTTTCCAAGAGCTACAGGACCTTCTGACAACCCTCTGCGCAACTACTGCCAACCTTGTCATTTTAGGCGACATCAACATTCACGTCAATAAACCCTCCTGCCCCTCTGCTTTGGACCTCCAACAATTGTTGGACTGCCTCGACCTCCACCAACATGTTCACGTCCCCACTCACACCAAAGGAAATACTCTGGACCTCGTCATTACTCACTCTGCCCCTATCAGCAACCTCACCGTGTATGACCTTGGCATCTCAGACCACAGTGTCATTGCAATGGAGCTTCCATTCCTACCCCATCCCATCAAACCCAAACGTCAAATACATTTCAGGAACATTAAAAACATAAACCCAGACTCCATAACACAGGACCTCCACCATCTCTCCACCGCAAAATTCGAAACCGCAAATACAGCTGTGGCCTACTACAATAACTCCCTGACCACTCTCCTGGATCTCCATGCCTCAACCAAAACACGAACAGTCACTTTTTCACTCTCAGCCCCATGGTTCACCTCCGAGCTGCGTAAAATAAAGTCAGCAGGACGCGTTCTTGAGCGGCGTCTAAAAGCCACCGGTCTCACAGTACACAAACAGATCTACAAACAACACCAGAAGCTCTATTCTAAAGCCCTCAAACTCGCCCGTTCTAAATATTACTCTGACATCATAAATAACACCCCTGGAAACTCTAAGCAGCTTTTCTCCACTGTAAACCAGTTCCTCAAACCACAATGTCCCATTAACACAGAATGCACCGAGGAGAAATGCAATAACTTCCTAACCTTCTTCAATACTAAAGTCGACACCATCCGCTCCAAACTCTCCAGCTCCATCACACTACCAGCCCCCCCCGCCCCCGATCCGGTGATCTCTCGGCCTCTCTGCTGTTTCGCCACCACCACGCAGCGAGAGGATGAGGGGATCATCAATAAGATGAAATCCTCCACCTGCGCCCTGGACCCTTTCCCCACAACCTTAATAAAACTCTACACCTGCACATTAAGTCCTCTCATAACCCAAATCATAAATCTCTCACTCCAGTCTGGCCTTGTTCCCTCTGCACTCAAGACTGCCATCATCACACCCCTGCTCAAAAAACCCACATTAGACCCGGACAATCTTGCAAACTATAGGCCCATCTCAAATCTCCCCTTCATCTCCAAGGTTTTAGAAAAAGTGGTAGCAGCCCAACTCCAGGATCATCTCCACATCAATAACATAGCAGAGAAATTCCAGTCCGGCTTCCGCGCAGCCCACAGCACGGAGACAGCCCTCATCCGTGTCACAAATGACCTGCTGATGGCAGCTGATGTCGGCTCCCCCTCTCTCCTCATCCTCCTTGACCTAACCGCAGCATTTGATACAGTTCACCATGACACCCTCCTCACCCGCCTTCATCAAATTGGTCTTTCAGTTTCCGCTTTAAATTGGTTCCATTCCTACCTCTCCGAAAGGTCCGAGTACGTTTCCTTGGGAAGGGAAAAATCCCGGACACACACTGTCACCTGCGGTGTCCCCCAAGGATCCGTACTCGGCCCCACTCTGTTCACTCTTTATATGCTCCCCCTCGGTCACATAATCACCAAGCACGGCATCTCCTTTCATTGCTATGCTGACGACACCCAGCTATATCTAAAAATCAACACACCCCCCCGCAGACCAGCCACCACCCAAAACCCAACCACTGTCACCTCCTTCCCCACCCCTGCAGACCAGCCAGCAGTATGTCCATCATCCACCCTGACGGCCTGCCTGGAGGAGATCAAGGCGTGGATGAACCTCAACTTTCTTCAGCTAAACAGTTCAAAAACAGAAACTATGCTAATTGGCACCTCCCACCAGATCCAATCCTGCCCCATAACCAGCATCTCTTTCTCCGGTCACAATCAAACCCTCTCATCCACAGTCACCAACCTAGGTGTTAAAATGGACCCACAACTACATTTTCAGGCACACATCCAAAATCTCTGTAAGACATCGTTTTTTCATCTCAGGAACATTTCCAAACTCCGCTCCACACTCACTCTGCCAGATGCTGAAAAACTCGTCCACGCCTTCATCTCCTCCAGGCTGGACTACTGTAATGCCCTATTCTTTGGAATCCCCAGTAAGAGCCTCCAAAGGCTTCAATATATTCAAAACTACGCCGCCAGGATTCTGATGCGAATACGCAAATACGACCATATTACTCCCATCCTCCGTTCACTCCACTGGCTCCCCTTCACCTTCAGGTCTGAATACAAAATCACTCACCAATGCCTCTATGGAAATGCCCCCTCCTACCTCAAAGAACTACTAAATCGAAAACCAGACTCTCGAAACCTCCGCTCATCCAACACCAACCTTCTGCTCACCCCCGACACCAACTTGCGCACAATTGGCGACCGGGCTTTCAGCTCCTCAGCCCCAAGTCTTTGGAACGCCCTCCCTGTACACCTGAGAGCGCCCCAGTCCACAGACAGTTTTAAAAACGGACTCAAAACGCACCTTTTTAACAAAGCGTTTTTTTAATCTTACTGTGATCTTTGCACTTTTGTCAGTGCCCTAGTTGTAGTTTGTTTTAGACCCATTTTTAGTCTAGAAATGTCTCCTGTACTTGTTTTTCTTTCATTATTAGTATTATGTACTTGTATTATTATTATGTACTTGTTTTTTCATTATTATTATTATCACTTTCTCTTTGATTGTTTTTTTTTTCCCGCTGTGCCTTGATTTTAACTCTGTAGCACTTTGAGATTTCAAAAAATGTAAAGTGCTTTATAAATAAAATGCATTATTATTATTATTATTAAACGCCAACTACTTGCACTCCTCGGTCACCTCAACTTTGCCCTCTGCATAATTCCCCAAGGCTGTCCTTTCATATCTCACCTCCTCGCCACAGCTTCCTCCGTTCCCAACCTGCACGACCAAGTCACCATCACTCCCTCCTGCCGCACCGACCTCCACCTCTGGTGTCACCTTTTATCCAAGTGGAACGGCATAACCTTTTTCAATAACACACTCATCCCCAACCCCGATGAGATACAGCTTTACACTGACGCAGCCCTTCCATTGGCTACGGGGGCTATTACCCCCTCCGGTCACTGCTGCGCTTCTTTGGGGGCACGAATGGTCCCGAAGGAGCATCCTGGTCCACTCAGACAACCAATCTAGTCGATATAATAAACAAAGGCCGTTCCAATTCCCCTGACATAATGCCCTTCCTCCGCCGCCTTATCTGGACCTCAGTCACTCACCAATTCATCCTCCGTGCTGCACATGTCCCCGGTCACTCTAATCAAATTGACGATTCTCTCTCCCGCCTTTCCTTTCAGAGGTTTCGCCAGCTCGCTCCGGACGTCGACCTCTACCCCACTCCGGTCCCTCCGTTTTCCACGACCATCTTCACCTAAATCCCCAGCTCCAACACATCATCACCCAGGCACGTCACAACATAGTCAACAGCTTCGCACCCAGGACCCTATCCAACTACCTCACGGCGTGCAACGCCTACAAGCGGTTCCACATCCACGCCGGCATTCCCTTCCCGTCATCCGACGTCACCATCCTCGCTGCCTTCCTCACCTACGGCCACTCCCAACTCCACCTCCGTACCTCAACCCTCCACGTCTACCTCGGCAGAATCAGGTTCTTCTTCCGGTTGATGGACGGCTCAGACAATGTCCGGATTCCACCCAGACGCCACCCTCTAACGTCCGACCTACTACTCGCGCCCCTGATCTCCTCAACCCTGGAATGCATGTTCCTGTTGGCCTTCTTCGGCTTCCTGCAGTGCTCCGAAATGACGTCCTCCTCCCCGATATGACCCGTCACGCAACGCAAGCATGCGAAACATCGCCTTCCACTCCTCCGAATCCCTCACCTTCACACTGAAGCACAGCAAATCGGACCGGGGGCACGCATCCACCATTCATCTGTTCAAGCTGGACTCGCCCCTCAGCCCTTACGAGCCCATCCTCCACTACATCACCACCATCCCTCAACGCAGCTCCTCACAACCCCCTATTCATCTACGAGACCGGTTCCATCGCCACCCGTTTCTGGTTCCACCATCATCTCCGCCAAATCCTCGCCCTCTCCGGCCTTCCACCTCAGCTCTACTTCGGCGACTCCTTCTGCATCAGTGCCACCTCCACCGCATCTAGACATGGCCTGTCAGACCACCCTGTCTGCATCCTTGGTCGATGGTCCTCGGAAGCCTACCACTCCTACATAAGGACGCAACGCTCACCTCCACCTAGGCCGACCGTAACTGGCGCTCGTTTCCTAGCCTGTCCGCCCCGTAAGGGGGTCCCCTCCTTTGCGATCCATCCCAAGGTTTCTTCCTCCTCCATCCTCCCCAGAGGGAGTTTTTCCTCGCCCAACCAAGGGTCCAAGGACAGGAGAAATCATGCGACAGTTGCCCGCCTAGAAGCCACCCGTCTCCACCTCCTAAAATCCAAATCCCCTCCTCCTCCCCAACCACCTCCTTTCTCACCAATTTTGCTTATCTAACTTTTCTTTTCTCCATCCTTCAGGAGCCCCACGGCGGGGCAGTGTCGGAGCGAAGGCGACATACCGCTCCTTAGCGGTCTTCTGGCTCCCGAGATTATACCCCCACCCTGAGTCTCGCCCCACCTCGGGCTCCCTAGCAATACACATACATATCATATTGTTCAATAAATGCTGTTTAACTTCAACGACGACGGGTTGTGAGCTTGTAGATCTGCTATTTTCAAACATTTTAGTACTTTTACCTTTGGTACTTTAAGTGCATTTTGATACCAATACTTTTGTACTTTTACTCAAGTACATTTTGAATTCTGGACTTTTACACTTAAGTACATTTTGAATTCTGGACTTTTACACTTCGATACTTTTACCTAAGTAAAACATTTGAGTACACTGTACTGAAAATGACCCCATTATTCTCTCAGCCATTGAGTGCTGTGGACACACCACCTGCCGACTCCCGAAGATCTGATCAGTACCTGGTCCACATCTCAACAGGTTTGTATATGTAGCTAATTTGACAGCACACACTGGACATTGGCCTCTAGAGGGTGGTGCTAAACTGAATTTAAAACTGTTGCAACTAATATCAAATATCAATCATGCCAGCTACTGCTCAAAAATGTCATTTGGTAAATAGTTCAGAATATACAAGGCAACCACTAGCATTCAATACAACCTTTCATTCACAGTTAAAAGGCTCACACACACACACACACACACACACACACACACACACACACACACACACACACAAACACAAAGATATATCAAGCTCCTGGCCAGCATTTCATCCTAGAAGCAACCAAGAGATTATTATGGAGTGGATCATCGCTATATATCACCCCATTTCCAAAGATGTTCGACTATGTTTGTAGGAGTGAAATGGGGTTTTGTATTTGTATTTGGGCACTGATTGATGTGATAGATGTAGGCACCTCATTGGCACCTTGATGGTGGGAGTGTCTCTGTGGGTGGCCTCCAGTGGCTATAAGTAATGGTACTCACCTGCTCACCTTTACGGCTGGTTTGACTGTGGGGGTAGGGTGAGCTGGGAGAGGTATACTTTGTTGACCGCATTTAGCATTTTCCTCACTGTTTAACTTATTTCTTGGCACATATTTATTGGAAACATTAGCATATAATTGTAAAATTTGGTGACCCTGAAGTAAAACATTTTAAACTTGAGCTTCTGGTTGGGTGTAAGTCCTTTTCATGTAAGCGTCATACAGTTTTTATCTCTCAGGCTTTGCCTGCTGGCTGATCAATTCATTGGGGATTGCTATCAGCCGCAACAAT
This sequence comes from Gymnoscopelus microlampas, assembly GCF_963454915.1. NCBI lineage: Eukaryota > Metazoa > Chordata > Actinopteri > Myctophiformes > Myctophidae > Gymnoscopelus > Gymnoscopelus microlampas. The sequence continues at coordinate 61,872,674 of NC_139962.1, read as the reverse complement.
GTTATTTGTTCATTCCAATGACATCAGAATCTATACATCTGTGGGAAACTTGGCGTTTTACTGTTAACATTTAGTTTTAACGCTCTTTGCTCTAACGTCCTATAGCATTGCCCAAACGCAGCACCCATACCATCACTGCGAGATCTCCACATCAAAAGAGATACACAGGTGGTGAAATTTGTGCTTTATGCTTAATAACGATGGTACAATAAAAAGTGATTCACAAAAAAACATTTAGTTGTAACCATCTATATCTAACGCTTTTATAGATCATTGTTATACCATGGTTGGCTGCGTGGCAGTCACAGATGTCCCAGTCGGTCCGAGAAAGGTATCCGGATGTGTGGGTTCCCAAAGGATAGGCAGAGGAGAACCAAGTGGTTGACCAAAGTCTGGAGGAAAAACCTGACGATACAAACGGACTTCAACAGCATAAAACTTTGTGAGGTAGTTGTTTGTTAACTCTACATTTGGATATTTCAATTGTGGATCAAGATTCAATGTTCTTTATGTATTGCACATGACTACATTGAAATGAAATTGTATGACAAGTTATCACGTAAGGTCTGGATTGTGTGTGGAAATTAAACTCACAAGCATTCTGCAGGCACATTTTGAGGGAGAGGAATTCACCCACACCAGAAAAGGCAAACTGAAATTAAAAGACGATGTAGTGCCTATGATATTTGCACATCGCCCAAGAGGTGGAAGGCACCTGTGTGTAGAACCACCCCTGAACCACCTCCTTCCTGTTCATGTAGCGGCTGGTGACCACACATAATGTTAAAATTAACTTTGGTATGAATATTTTGGAAGTCATAATGTAAATGATATTTCAAATTTCAGTGACTCCCCTGTTACACTAACAATGCCATGTCATCATTCCAGACACTGAGGGAAGGCAGATAAGGGAAAGGGAGGGAACGGAGAACAAGGAAGGTGGAGACTGTGAGGAGAATGAGAGGGAAATTCCAGGGGCCAATGCAAGGCAACAGAGACAGGAAGGTGAATTCTGTGAGGAGAGTGAGGTGAATGAGAGGAGCATGCCAGGGGCCAATGAAAGGGACCAAAGACAGGAAGGTGATGTCTGTGAGGGGATAGAGATGGGCGTACCAGAAACCAGTGAGCCAGCAATGCAAGTGGAGCCTCCATGCAAGCCAGGATCCAGCGACCCAAGGGATGAGTTGGAAAAAGAAAGGGATAAGACACGGTCATTAAAAGCAGCCCTAAACAGGCAGAAAAGAATGAACGCGGTTCTACGTAAAAAAAACATTCTGTCATGGAAATGAAGTTGGCTGGAGTTTTTACAAAATATCAGACTAAAGCACTTGGGATGAAGAGTACAAGGCAAATGAGATGGGGAAAGGACACCGTGAAGAAAGCCATATACATCCGTTTTGCCACAGGCTCAACAGGCTATAGGCCGCTTCAGTCTATGAAGTTGCCTCTCCCGGACATCGGAACCCTGCAAAGGCGGCTGCAACACATACAAATGGAACCTGGAGTGTTAGTGAGTGTGTTTGACATGCTTAAGCTGAAGGTAGATAGCCTGATGGAGATGGAGTGTGTGCTGACACTGGAACAGGGAAGCTGTATGGTGATGTTACATTGCCCGGCCACACAGGACAGGCAACTCATGCCTGTGTCTTCATGTTGTCAGGGAGCACGACTAGGTGGAGACAAGTTGTGGCTTACCACTACAGTAGCAATTCCACTGATGGGACATTCTACAAATCCTGGACATCATACAAAAGGCAGCCTCCAGAGAGGGAACGGAGGCTGCATGTAAGTAATGTCACTTCCGACATGGGCAGTCCTAACCGGGCAATGTGGAAGGTCTTTGGTGTGGATCACAACCACACGTCTGTCCCACATCCAGAAAGACCAGACAGGAGGCTGCACTTAATGCCAGATGTCCCACATCTGGTGAAGAACCTGAGGAATGCCCTGGTCCGTAGACAGACGTTAAAAAATCCACCAGCTTCTCTCTCTCTCTCTCTCTCTCTCTCTCTCTCTCTCTCTCTCTCTCTCTCTCTCTCTCTCTCTCTCTCTCTCTCTCTCTCTCTCTCTCTCTCTCTCTCTCTCTCTCTCTCTCTCAAAAACAACAGTGTTGAACCAAAGTGCCGTACACTCAGTAAAATACTAAAATAAACAAGAGAACACATTCACTGTATCCACTGTTGGAAATTAACTGATTGCTAATTGCTTGCCTGAAACACCATTGACAAACGTAATGATTGGTTGATAGTTAATCAGCTACCTAATAAATATCAGACAAGATGGTGGTCTGATGGTGCAAGACAAAATGGCGACTGTAGCAGAAAAAAACATATCTACAAGTAGATGAACAGATCCAGTTGTCTGGTTACATTCACTGCGTTACCCCAAATACTGTTGCTAGAAGCGGAAGAAATGATTTCAATTTCATACTGCAAATCACCAGGGATGAATTCATCCCTGGAGTTTCTTTCATCACAGAAAGACAGCAAAAATTCGTACAGGCCGGACAGCAGGAGACTCCAGTGCTACTCAAACGAATAAGAAAAGGAATGAGTGAGTAAACCTATCTACTTCCCTTTTACTTTAAATGTCTATTCATAAGTAAACCTATCTACTTCCCTTTTACTTTAAATGTCTATTCATGTTATTTTACAATGCATTAACACTGAAATATCATCAAGGCACTAAATCTGCACTAAATCTACTTTATTCATGTATTTAACAGGTAACGATGCACTAAATCTACTTTATTCATGTATGTACTGTAACAGGTAACGAAGGAGCGAAATTCGATATAATATTTAATTCATGGTCAACAATGGATGTCACTGAGGTTGAATTCACACCAAAGCAACCTCCAAACAAACAAACCATGAACATAAAAGACTTATTCGACTTGAATATTCTACAACATGTAAGTAAAATAATCATCGTCAGAATATAGGATTTAGGGAAGCATTTAACTCGCAACACTATCGATACTCAATTTATAGGTTAATATCTAGTCTCAGGAAGTATAAGCCTTAGACTTTTCTTTATACTTTCCAGTATAAGCCAAATATACTAGTCTCAGGAAGTATAAGCCTTAGACTTTTCTTTAAACTTTTCAGTATAAGCCAAGTATACTTAAGTATACTAGTCTCAGGAAGTATAAGCCTTAAGACTTTTGTTTATACTTTTCAGTATAAAACAAGTATACTTAAGTATACTAGTCTCAGTAAATATAAGCCTTAGAATTATAGTACTTGATAGTCTAATTAGTATACTTAGACTTTTCTTTATACTTTTCAGTACAAGCCAAATATACTTAAAGGTAGGGTAAGCGTTAGACTTTTCTTTATACTTTTCAGTATAAGCCAAATATACTTAAAGGTAGGGTAAGTGATATTTTTCGGTTAAAACAAAAAGTATTTTGTTAAAAGGTTAAAGCACTATATTCTGATAGTAATCATTGCTATAGAGCAGGGGTGGCAAACTGGTGTTTCGCGGGCCAATTCCGGCCCGCGACGTCGTCAAATCTGGCCCTTGAGGTGATTTGAAAAAACGGCATTTAATACTACCTCTAATGGAAAAAAAAACGAGAGAGAAAAAAAAAAGGCAGAAAAAACGCCAGCGCCCGCCAGTTCCTTACTGAGGCTCCTGGGGGTTGAATACTGGACAAACTTGTTATGTGAGAACAATGGCCAAGCTGTGAAGCCACAGCCACGGTCATTAACATACAGAGGACCATCACCATTCAACTCTACCTGTACTGGAGAGAGCGCTTGTTCAACAGCATCACAAATCCGGTAAAACACCGTTGTTTGTTTGGAGAAGTATATACCAGTTGCGTCTCTCATTTGGAGGAGTAGAGAGTGGCTGCATTCCTCCCATTAGTAAGATAACCAGCGACAGTTAAGAGCCTGCGCAGGGCAAAATAATTAACACCAGCTGTGAACGCTTGACTGTGTGTGTGTGTGTGTGTGTGTGTGTGTGTGTGTGTGTGTGTGTGTGTGTGTGTGTGTGTGTGTGTGTGTGTGTGTGTGTGTGTGTGTGAGAGTGTGTGTGTGTGTGTGTGTGTGTGCGTGTGTGTGTGTGCGTGTGTGTGTGTGTGTGTGTGTGTGTGTGTGTGTGTGTGTGTGTGTGTCAGTTTTAGTCCGTTTTTTGGTGCGCAACATAGCCCTCGTTTAAGTCACTTGCTTTCACCTGCTGTTGCTGTGCGGAGAGTGCGCAACAGGGCATATCTCCGCCAAGCCAGGGTGACCAACAGGCCCATGAAATTCATATGCAGGCATAGTAGCCAATTAGAATGAAATCTGCAAAAACTGACTCATATACTGATACAGAACCATATATTGGCTATATATTATCGTTGGAAATCTTGTATGTTCCTTTTTTTTATAATTATTTAAAACAATTTAAAATCGTGCAAATAGCCATAATTACAACACCAAAGGCCAAGTGGCCTTGCCCCTAAAATGACGAAATTCCAGGCCTGAACTGCAGACATTATATTGCCTTTTGTTAGGCTATTCAATTTTAGTTTTAATTTCTTGAAATCATATTTATTTAATTTGCAACTGTATGGCATGCTAAGGTTTTGAGACATATTGTATTATATTACTACACAATAGTAAATAAATAATTCTAAAAATATGCTTTAAATAACTGATCTATGGATTATAGTTATGATAAGTGTTGCCATAATCACGTAGCTCTACAACAGAGGCATAGCCATGACAGCAATGGTACAAAATAATATTTAAGAAAATGTATATATATATTTTTTAAATAATCATTTATTTTCAGCCATTCGGCCAAGTGTTTCCTATATTCGGTATTCGGTTTCGGCCAAGAATTTGATATACTGTATAGCAGTGACTCAGGTGTAGTGAAGTAGAAGTAAAAGTACTGGAAATACTCTAGTAAAGTAAAAATACCTCAAATCTTTACAGTACTTGAGTAAATGTAATTAGTTACTTTACACCACTGTTGTTCTATGAATCTAATTATTTAACCACCCACTTCAAATTGAATTATTCAACTTAAAATGGTTTATTATTATTATTATTATTATTACAAATTGCATTGTTTGTTTTTAATGTCAATAAGTAAAGTAGCTATTCTTCTTAATACATTTAAAAAAAAAAGTGATATGCATAGTTAGTAGCAGTGTCTGAGTGCGTGTGAGCGCGCATGTGCGCCCGCAACTGGTTCCGGCCCCCATCAAGTCGCCATTTGACCAATCCGGCCCTCACCCCAAAATGAGTTTGCCACCCCTGCTATAGAGTGTTTGTTCAGTAACAGGAGTCTCCCCGCCTCTCCAGCTCTTTAATAAACAGAAAATACATTTTCCGGTAGGTGTCAAGATCTTAGCCAATCAGGAGAAAGTACCCATTTTAAGCTTCATTTTTATAGTGTTCCAGTTCCAATTGTGCCTGCTCATTTCTTAGTGTCATCACTTCCAATTTCACTTGTTTAATCTATATCCTGATTGAGTTCTCTATCCTGATTGGATAAAATTGGAAATGAAACTGAAACGAAAATGCATTTTCTGTTTAATAAAGAGCTGGAGAGACAAGGAGACTCCTTTTACTGAACAAACACTTTATAGCAATGAGTACTATCAGAATATAGAGCTATTTAACACTTATTTTAACCAAAGAAAATCACTTACCCTACCTTTAAGTATACTAGTTTTAAGTCTATATCTGTTGAGTATATAAAAGGTCAACTTAAAGTATACTGTCTTATTTTTAGTATGAAAGAAGTATACTTATAGAACACTTTGATAAACTGCTTTTTGCTAAGAGTAATGAAAGGGATATTTCACTTTCAAACATGTTTTAGGTCATTTTACCATCTACTCTGGCTTTTATAAGCAACCCAAAGTTTTGAAGTTGCTTTATTTAGCATTTAGATATTTGATATTTATTCCTAATCAAAGCATTGTAAACTGAAATTCCATTTTAACCATGATACATTAATCGAAAACACCCATCATTGGTTCCGGTGACTGTCCTTCTAATAGGCTACATAGGGGTGGTTTTTCAAAAACTTTTTTGACGCAGGTGAGGAACTATGTTTGAGTTGTAGATTACGCTTATTTCTCTAATATGTTCAATACTGTTGGATACCCTAAAAGAACATCACAAAGATAGCATATTCAACTATATGCATCCAATTTGACTGGCAAAATAGCACAACCTACTGTCAATTACATTAAATATCGTCCAGCATTTAATTAGTAAATAGAAACATGCATATATTTTTGTTTTTTGACTTTCTGAAAATTTGCATTTTTATGAAAAACCTTATAACTGTCTTTTTTCCTTTTCTCAGATCGGACAAATCAGTGATAAAGTAATCTGTCAAGGAGAAGATCTCAGCTACCAGACTACTTTGGCAAACCTGCAGAAAAGAAAGACTTCTACGTGGCAGATGAAACAGGAAGAATCAAGCTGACCTTATGGGATCGCCTTATTGCCCTTCTTGAAGAAGAAGGCTCCTTCAACATTAGCAATGTGTCAATCCGCAGATATAACATCGACATCACATCATTGTCCAGCACTTCAACAACAACAATTGTACGTTGTGACAATATTGACATTCCTGAACACATTGCTCGAGCAGATGACCTAACTCAGCCAAATGTGATCTGTTCAAATGGACAGATGGAAGGAGTGAATCTTGCAAAAAACAACCAATGCCCATTATGTAGAAAAAAGCAAGACTCATTTAATGCATGAGCAAACACCCACAAATACGATAACAAAATGTGCAATAACCTACAAAGAACGCAATCATATATCACCATGGTGTCTGGCACTGTAGTTTTCAAAAGTACAGGGGACAAAAGTGTGCTCAACAGGCTGATATTACCAATGTCCCCACTATCAAATTATCTAAAAGCCAACCATCTCACATACATGCTTAACGACCTGATAGCCCTAGAAGAAGATTTCCTCGAAGGCAAATTCTCAATTGAACATACAGTACTACTTCTAATCACATCACCAAAATCACCAAAAAATCCGAAGACCCCACACTAGATTCAGATGTTGATGACGTGACATTCTTACATTCCGTGGCCAAAATTGAATACCATGAAGTGGAACAGGACGAACAAAAAGACGAAACCCAGGACGAACAAAAAGACGAAACCCAGGACCAACAAGAAGACGCAACCCAGGAACACAAATCAAAAACGACAAACCTGAGTAAGGAATTGGAGGGTAGTCAGGGCACAAAGATTGACCCACTTGCCGGTTCATCAAAAACAAGCAATTATGAACCATCTAATGACACCGTCAAGATGAACAGGCCAGCTACAAAAAGAAAAGCAGCGAGACCAAATATGAAATAAGGCCTATATATATATATATATATATATATTTTTTTTTTTATTCATTAAGTTCTTATAACTAATTACACTGGAGTCCTTTATTCTGTTAACTTGCTGGCATTTTTCTTTCATGAAAAAAACTCCTTATTTGAAAAATGACATTAAAATGTCAAGCCTAATGGCTTAACTTGTGTTTTTGGAAAAAAAAAATATTATTTCCTTGAATATACATGTTGTATTTCTTTCTTAATCTCAAAGTACTAATTGCACTTTAGATTTAAATATTGTTATATTGTTATATTTATAAAATACAAGTTAAATTTTATTTAGGTTCTATTTTTCTGAGAACAATTAGTTTTACTTAGTTTTTTTTTTCATACTTTGGGTTATTTGTCAGGTGATTCAATAGGTCAAAGTAAGTATTGTGTGATTAAAAACTCAACAAAAGATACCATTTAAAAATATATATTATTCAGTTACTGTTAGACAATCGACCATCCACATAACTAGACAATCGACCATCCACATAACTATAACCACAGTCCACAATATAGCAGCCTTAAGTGCAAAATGTACTGTGCCAGGTACAAATCAAAATAGCCATACAATATATTAACATAAATACATAAACCCATGACACACACAGGGACCAGGGGTCTCAAGTTTCTGGGTGCTCAGAGAGGCTGCCGTGTCAAGGTACTCGCTATCAGTGGTGGAAAAAGTACTCACATTTGTAGCCCTGAAACATGACTGTCATAAGCATAGACATATAAAGGTAGACGCCTCCTTCGGCTCTGAAGCGTTCGTATCTCGGCCGCGCTTCCTTGTTCCGCAGGGCTAGCCCATATAAGGCTTGGGCTAGCCTTCCACTTCCTTCCGCTTCAGCAGGGCAAGCTGGAAACTTCCGTGTGCGTCACAGAAGGGGCGTTCGGTAGGCCAATCAGAGGCAGGTGGGGCGGGTCTTTTCTTAAGAGGCAGCCGCGCAGCAACTAGTCAGTTACACACGCTGTGATTGGCCAGTAGTTAACGCGATGTGATTGGTCAGTAGTAAACAGCCCTGCGGAAGAGCCTTGTATTGAGATACCAGTCGCTACAATGAACTGCAGAGGCCAATGAGGTATCTAGGTCTCTATATCTATGGTCATAAGCATCATGTAAACCATGGCTATCACATTTGTTACTTAAGTAAATATTGCAATGTAGACATACTCTGTTACAAGTCAAAATCCGGAATTAAAAAAATACTTGAGTAAAAGCACAAACGTATTGGTATCAAAATGTTATAGTACAAGCAAAGGTAAAAGTACTCATTATGCAGAATGTCCCATTTCACACATTTTCAAAATGTAGGCCATAAAAGGATACAAATATTTTGAAAAAAGCAGATCTACAAGCTCACCAAAGCATTGTGAGCTTGTAGATCGGCTATTTTCAAATTGACAAAATGAAGTGAGTATATAATGTATGTTTTGTGATAATCAAAATACCTACAAAGTAACTAGTAACTAAAGTTTTCAAATAATTGTAGTGGAGTAAAAGTACCATAGGCCCATTTACCTCAGAGATGTAGTGGAGTAGAAGTAAAAATATGTAAAAGTAAAAGTACCTCAAAATTGTACTAAGTGGGCTACAGTACTTGAGTAAATATACTTAGTTACTTTACATCGTGGTCTGTGGGTTTTTTCCCCTTGAGAATTGCTCCACAAATTAAATCAGTAGCATTTGTTTCCACCACAACAAGTCACTTGCTATTGTCTTTCTCGTCGTTGTATTCAAATAAATCCCATATGGGCCTCTTTCTCCCAACTATTTTTTTCCGACGCCATTATGGCAAAGTAACGTGCTGCTCTGTGCTCTGCTCTGCTCACTGTGTCGAAAGTCAACACAACGGCAACCAGAAGTCTCGCCCCAAAGCACGCTCGCCCCCATTTCTTCCCCGTACCATAGCAGGGGAATAATAACGCCGGATTTGCCCCGGGGCGACTGTGTTTTGGGGCGAACTCAGTCAGAGTACCCACGGTCGTGCAAACTGCAGTGAAACTGGTGGGGAAATTAATAAAATTAATTTCAATCCAAAAGGCTTATTAAAACCAAAACGAAGGCCATTTTGACTATAATTTCAGTTAGTTTTAGTTCGTTTTGTAAACACACAATACAGTTTCAGTTGGTTATCGTTTTTTCTTTTTTCTTTTAGTTTTTATTTAGTTTAGTTAACTGAAAAGTGTTTTCACCTTTAGTTTTCGTTATTTTGTTCGTTTTCCTTAACTATAATAACCTTGGTCTGGGTGTAACGTTCCACTATATATGGTCAAAGTGCTGGTCAAAGATGACAGTAGCCACAATCAAAGCACCTATGTTAAAAGAAAAACTCACGTAACATGTTTGAGCTTATGATCTTCTCATCCTTTTCAGTCCACAAGCCCCCATTCATTTCTAGAACACTGATGTGTGTCATATATGAAAATGTTTAATTTAGTACAATTTGATACAATATATAATGGGAAATCCTGCTTCATCTCTCTTTCTCTCAGCCAAAGGGTGAACTTAGTACTATTTTACATTGCACATTGGAATCCTGGAAGCTCTGGTCCATAGCATTACAAGGAGTTCTCAACACTTCAGACCAGAACTAGGATCCTAAAGATTGTAAATCATATCAAATAAAGGCCTATGGCCTGTTGCTTCTAAAACTGGGAATGCTTGAAATTAAAGATTGAAAATTAGTGCTCTAAATAGTTGTTTAGGCTAATAACCACATGCATAGGTATGTTTTTATGGTTTACCAATCACAGCATTCAAGTTACATGAATGTACACAGACAACAGACAGACAATACTTTCTATTTTCTGTTTTAGAAAATTGTGAATACAAGTACACTACTTTAATGTCATTACTTACATATAAAGGTATTCTTATTGATACTACAAACTACAGGTATATAAAGTGAACCCACAACAACAGGTGATTTATATAGCAACTTTTAGTGATGTAGGCTATAGATGGATTTGGACATTTATGGTCAACATGTTACTAGCACTATAAAGTTACAAAAGTGATTTATGATCGATGGTTTGACAGCTACTTGTCATGATTTGGATAGAAGCACAATATGTCCTGACCCAGGACTGCATCTTCTGATGGGAGGCATGCGTTAATCCGACAGACCTTTTCTCTGACTATCTATGTGGCATCCGTGTGCGGTTAGGGTTAGGGTGCGGGTTTGGTTCGGGTTTAGTATTGGAAACGTCGGAGCGGAGGAATGCGCTGTCGGACTAACGTACTGCACCCTCTTCTGATAACCTGCAGTACTGGCAGTTTTATACAAATAAATACTTATTTGACTGGCTAACATTCATAATGGCCATGGTAGTTGGTGGCTATCAAGGTCAAATGCTTCATATCCGTGTATATATATCCACCATTTTAAATCAAAGAAATAGCTTTCGCACTAGTTAAACTTCAGTATAGTTTATAAGCAGTGGAAAACGTTGCACCAAATGACGTTACTGCTCTGGTAGTAAACATTTAAAACCCTTTTGAGCTGAATTTCGGACATCATACGGAAAAAATAAATAACAAAATGTCAACGATGTTTACTACATATAATTGAATATGATTTAATTTATTACTGATCCATGTACTTTCCTGTGTTATTTTTACTGTAATTGGGAAAGTGCGACATCTAGTGGCTAAATGCTGCATAGCATCCGGTTCTGCAGGTTGCCAGGTTGGGACTTTTGGCAGATAAAACACCTTCTGCAGTTATTCTTGTGAAGCAGACAAGCTGCAAGCAGGATGTCAAGTGACAACTCTGGCGAGGTACAGTATTTTAGGTTACTTTGTGAGGTTGTTTCCAGTAGCTAGCTTTAGCCTTTAGCTACGTTTTGCTAATTATTTTCTCTGATACCTTGGCATCCAACTTCTTTACTGTACCCTTGTTATTTACTGTGTATGTCCAAAAATAAATCTGTCAAACTGATGTGAGGTTCCGTTTGGAACCTCACCCTCGTGAGCTTTCAATGTAATGTATGGAATACTGATCTATGTTGTATACTTTATCCTATATGACAGTGGTTCTCAAACTTTTAAGTGCCAAGGAAATAGCAGATCTATAATTTAGTCTACTCAACACAATATGTATCTCTCCCTTTCTCTCACATACACACACACACACACGTGTCATATGCAACATGTTAACGGTACAGAGTACCTTATTTCTGTAGGCAGCAATTGGAGGGAGAGGAGAGGGAGGCAGTGGTCAGAGAGCGAGAGGTCCTCGGACCAGAGGAGGAAGACGAGACAGAGGTGGGAGAGGGAGAGGAAGAGGCCAGCAGAGAGATGAAGATGGAGAGGAGAGGCATGTGTCCCTTGCAAAGGGGAGGAGGATCGAGGCTGAGGTTTGCATCTTATTGTTTCAGTAAATGAATAGTCACACGTATGACCAAGACCTGGACATGTATACAAAAGGTTCTGATTATGCCTTGAAATCAATGGCCCTCATTTATCAACGCAGCGCAGAAACCGCCGTATATTTTTCCATATATTCGGCCGTACACCAACGTCGAAGTCACATTTATCAACGCATCCTACACAGCTGATCCGAGCGTGCATTTCGTCCTAGGCTTGATAAATGTCACGGCTGAATTCAATCTGGCACGCCTTTAAATATTCTAGTTTCTGGGGACTCGCCCTCCTTTTTGCGACAATAGCAGGTCGACGTACGGCTAAAAAGAGGAACTACTCTGAAGTAGAAATCGATGTCCTCACTACTGAGGTAGAAAAGAACCGGATGATTTTGGTTGGCAGCCTTCAGAGTGGCATTAAAACCACTCTAAAAACTAAGGTGTGGAAGCAAGTCACGGAAAATGTCAACAGCGTGGCATTGGACCATAGAACACCAGCAGAGGTTTGATATTCTATTTCAATATAGATGTTGACATTAAATAAATACATGCCATGCCATATCCTATAGCCTACAATATTTATATAATAATCCAAAATAATTATATAAAAGCGCTAATTTGGTCTCTCCCGTTCAGGTCAAGAAAAAATGGAGCGATCTCAAAATAAATGTTAAAAAACGGGTGTCAGCGCTCAGGCAGAGTCAGCTGCTGACGGGTGGTGGTCAAGTAAGTTGATATGACATTGTTTACTTTACTTATTAAACGCTATTCTTATTTTTCTTAAATTATTTGGAACTGTAATTGTATTCTTGCTCTGTAAAGCACTTTGAGCTGCATGTCATGAAAGCTGCTATACAAATAAAGTTTATTATTATTGTTATTATTATTATTAAGGTTTCGAGAGCCTATCAGGCTTCGAAGCCTTATTGGAACTGTCTAAAGTTGGCAAGTTGCCCTACAGTTTAAACAACAGTGCAGGTTGAAGATGAAATCTAACACAGATGCGTAAATACTCTTCACAACAGCTATAGGCTACTGCAACTATGGCATCGTTAAAACCACTTTGAACTGAATAGCTCTATGAGGAGACGACAAGATTCTCACAACTCATCAACTTTCCCACGGCTGTCCCAACTAGACGCACGGATGGCATCCACTGTCTAACTATACAGCATAACCTCCTCCTGTGAGTGAGGAGGAGGTTATGCTCTCGCCAAAGCGGTGGCGCAACGGGGGCAGCCATTGTGGTGGAGGAGGAACCAGCTGGCAGCAGTGGAGCGGGAGGGGGTGCACGCGGTGGGAGAGCGCGCGCGTCCTCCCTCCCCACTGCTGCAGCAGCAGCAGCGGCGGCACCAGCCAGCAGTGGAGGGGGGGCACGCGGTGGGAGAGTGGGCCCGTCCTCCACTGCACCAGCAGCAGCAGTAGTGGAACCGGTTAGCAGTGGAGAGGGAGGGGGGGCACGCGGTGAGAGAGCGCGCCCGTCCTCCCTCCCCACTGCTGCAGCAGCGCCACCAGCAGCCAGCAGTGGAGGGGGGGGCGCGCGGTGGGAGAGCGCGGCCGTGCTTTGTCCCTGCTGCCGAACGGGCCCAGGTCGTGACAGCTGCGGTCCTGGAACGACAGGACGGGATGATCGAAATATTAACAAAGATCAACTGATCAATACAGAACCTGCAGGCGAGTGTAGATCGGGTCTGCAGCGTGCTCCTGCAGACTCGATCTACACAGCCTGATGATCCATCCCATTCCCAGGGTGAATAAAAACAACCCAGTTGTGAGTGAAACTTGTGCAAAGCGTCTTAATTATTCTTGAGCTGTTTTTTCTGTCTGCCTTGATTTTACCTGTTTTTACATTGAACATAGCCTATAGGGTCCCATGTAGCCTAGTTGTTTCGTTGCCTTTGCTGTTTTATGCCAATGTTTTAAAACCCTGGATGGAGCACTTTGAGGTTTGCCAACAAATGGCAAGTGCAAATCAAATGTATTATTATTGAGTAGCGTATCTCGGCCTAACGGTCATAATACTTACATTTTAAAAACGCCTAATGAGGTCCTCCCGCCTCTGTGCAGCCCTCGGGTAGGGATGTTCAGGGGGGGGGGTCAATGGGCATGGGGTCGTCCAGCACCAGCTGGTCCTCCTCCAGGGGCACGCCGTAGGCTTGTGCAATATTGTGCAGCACTGCACATGCCAGCACAATATTGCATGCCTTGATAGGTGTGTATAACAGCGTGCCCCCAGTTTGGCTGAGACACAGCCATCTGCCTTTGTGACACAAGCAGACGTGGATTAAACGTTAATATTTGATTAAAAAATAAAGAGCTACACATGGAACTACAATATGGGCATCCCACCTTTAAACAGCCCAATGCACCGCTCCACAGTCGAGCGGGTGTGTATGTGCGCCTGGTTGAAACGGCGCTCCTGTGGCGTTTCTGGTTCGGCCATTGGGGTTACCAGGTATTCAGACATTGTCCCCTAGAACAGGAGTCCCACCGAAATGTTAGTAATTGGAATAAATGCAAATGAATGTATTTCATATGTAAAACACAGCCTATACTACTCACCTAGGAGATGGCCATGGCCGCGCAATGCGCCAGCCTGCAGCTGCATCCCGATTGTGCTGTTTTGGAATATGAAGGAGTCATGGGACCCCCCTGGCCACCGGGCTACCACATTGAGCAGGGATAGGTTGGCATCACAAATTACCTGCACGTTGATGGAATGATAATTTTTGCGATTGATGTACGCGTAATCATTAATCGATGGTGGCTTAATACGCACATGTGTACAATCAATCGCGCCCACCACATTAGGAAACCCAGCAATCTCATAAAATTCTCTCATAATCACGGTTTGCTGGTGGTCCTCAAATGGAAAGTGAATATAGTCCTCAGTGAGGGACTTGATGGCCTCCAACACTGAGGGCATCATTCGACTCATGGTGGGCTGTGTGATGCCAGACCTATCCCCGATCTCGCTGGAAGGCCCCGGTGGCCAAACACCCCAGTGTGGACAGAACCTGGCAAGGCACTGAAATGGCGCCTTGTCGCCCTCCTTAGCAGAGGATCTAATCGGGCACAGAGTTCGATTAAAACATGTCTTGGTAGACGGAACCGACTCATCAGCCATGCGTCATTCTCTGCCAATAAGTCATCTCTGTCTTTGAAGACCCGATCAGCCCGAAGGCGCTGGCCGTTGTCATCATCATCATTATTATCATCATCATCATCATACAAGTGGACTTCCTCTAGAAGAGCCAGGTCTGCCATTGTTGAGATCTGATAACTGTCAAAGCTGGTTTAAATAGGTGGCTGAATCTGTATTCATGTTTGTCATTGGTCGTTTCTGATTATTGCACCAAAAAAAAGGGAGATGGTCTACCGACTATCGAAATAAAAGAAAACTCAACTTGCAAAAAACATGTTCGTTAACTAAAAGAAATACAAACTATTAATTGCCAAACTTTTTTTTTAAAACTGAAATAAATACAAACTATAATAATTGCCAAAAATATTAAACAGTGAATTAATTTATATGTAACTGAATATATTTTTAAGTGCTATCTTTTCTTGGGTTTTCCTTAAACAATAATTAGCCTTCTCAATCCTGCACCTGACTTATTTGTTTATTTATTTTGTGCAAATAAATAAACAAATACGTCAGGACAGGTGTATGCCCATTATTAGCATTATAACTAATACAACTCTGCTATAGAAGCTAATTAAAACGAACTGAATTAGAAGGAAAAAAATGCAGAACGAACTAAAATGAATAATAATAATAATAATTTTAACGAAAATGTTTTCGCTTACATTTCATTATTTATTCAGTTGTTGGCTATATATTTTTGAGTGTTGAGATGCCTGTCAGACGGTGCTCCGCAGCTCTAGGATGGAATAAACGGGTGCAGCCAACGTCAACAACTGGTCTCGACCAGACGTGAGATCTCAGCGTACCGTAGGATAAAGCCCACGTCAGGATATATTGATAAATGCCGAAAATTGCGGTGATTACGCCGTACGCTCATTATTCGGGCTGCACCACGTTGATAAATGAGGGCCAATGTGTTTGTATTGGATGAATTGTTTCCCATGCCATCTGCTTTTCCAGGAGATGATTGAGTCCATGTCTCTGGAAGAGTGGAGAAGGATTGTATGGGGGGTGTTTCGCAGGGAGCCAGGGATCGCCTGTGATTTTTTATGGATGGACCAACACCGTCATGACCCCCCACCATCTGCTGGACAGCCTAGGGTCCGATGGTGCAGATGTGGGTAATGTAGGGACATGCCTACAGACCCGGAGAGGATGCTGCGGCCAGGAACCTATACGGTGCATGAGTCGGCGGCGACACTTCTCCACGGACTGCCTGGATAAAGGCAACCTACGGATTCACAGGCGGTACAGGGAGGACTTGCTGGTGCTTTGCTGCCTACAGAAACTACATCTTTTGGCAGCATAGCTCTTTAGGTTTGTATGACAATGATAGCACAATGTCATAATTTTGTAATTATTTGCACACCTAACTTTCCAATTATATATTTTTTTCCTTTAGGTCAGACAAACCGTGTTCCTGTTCCTGCGTGCTGTGTATGGGCCATTAGAGATCTCTTTCCTGACCCGTTTGGAAATTATACAGGATCTATCCCTGGCCGCTAAGCTACAATTGCATCATCAGGGCATCTAGACAGCTATTGTGTATATACAAATATTTTGTATTGTTTTACACAAATATAATGCATATTTTCCAAATGGTGGCAGTGTTTCCAAATTTGTGTCTTTCAATTCATTACTGAAAGGTATGTGAGTGACACATTCACTAGGCATTGGTTTACTATTAATACATAACAGGTCTGAGATCATACAACACAGTTCTGAACAATGTTTAGATCAGTATCAGATTCATACTGTAGATATTCATTCATATATATATATATATATTGTACCACATGGAATAAACTAGACACAGATTCATTTTCATCCACTTTACTGGTATTGTAATCAATTCTAGACAACAGTCCATACAGAAACGTGGGAATACTATGGCAACATGGCTTGATACAAGCAGACATAATGGTACTTACAGCAGGTCCATATTAAACATGTTTGAATCATTATGAAACAGTGATCTAAAATCGTTCTGGGAGCTGACCACTGTAATTGTATGTGTACCAGTATTCATTTTGGTCAGTAAAGGGCAGTAGTAGAGCTAACTAACATACAATTTTAGCATAGTTGGGCTTGGGTAGTGAGTAATAGTGACCGATAGGGGAAATTCACTCAGACACTTGCGCAACTTCTCATTTGTCATGGGAGGGTGGCCATGTTGATAGCATTCAGTAAAGTGAGTGGTACCTCAGCCTGGCTGACTGCTCTCGGTCTCTCCACTGCAGTATGAGCCCCCTGTTCTACCCCCAATCCCCCATGATGCAGCAGGACCAGGGCACCACACCCTCCCAAGGCTCCTCTGATATGATTGGCTGTCCACAGGGCAACGTGGGAGGCAACAGGTGAGAATAAAGTCACTAAGAGTCAATTATTAGAAAATAACAAACTTTGTTCTGTATAACGTTCTATAAACAAATGCACTGCTCACAGTCTGCAGTCTGGCTGGCAGAGTTTCTATCCTTCATACAATTGCTCAGAAAGTGATATTATTCATGGCCATCATTGTCGTTATAGCCGTTATAGTTGGACTAAAAACCTACCTTTTTAACAAAGCATTTTCTTAGTTTTATCCTTAGGTTTTATCAGACAAAAACTTGAGAGATTTAAAACACAGAAGCTATAGTTCAACCATAAAATGGAGCCAACAACAGGATTATTCTTTTGCAATAACAACATTAAAGACATGAAGTACATTAATCAAAACCTGATGATGTTTCTTACAGAGTTCTGTTTTCTATTTTCATCACACACAGAGTCGTCCAGAAGAGAGACCGTTTGCTGTGCGGAGCAGCTTCATCAAAGGTATTTCTCAAGGCAGTCTCAAAATTATCCTCGACACTTTTGGACGAGAAGGTGTTAAACTACTTTGAGCTGGAAGAGGCCAACACAATGCAGGTGAAAAGGCACATTTTGTCATCGATGCAGTGACGAACAAAGGATCTGCTGCACGTTCAATCATGACAAAGATTCTCTGTGAGATCGACCCATACCTCTCTGAACATCTTGGGTTGAAGGATTGAACCGATGTACTTAAAATACCTCCAGTGTCTAGGTGAAAATGTGCTTCTTTCTTTCTTTCTGAAGATTTAAAAGACACGTTGGACACATTCATCTTTTTTTATGACATCTCTAGAGCAACTTCAACGTTAATGAGCAATGACAGCTACGACGCCTTGCTCATGGTCGCTTCAACAGGATGCTGTGTCCCAGGGACACTTCATGTTTTTACTTGAAGATAATTTGAGCAAAACATTGTACTGTTCCCTTTAAAACCGGGAAAGCGTCTGTGTCATTTTAGACTTTAGCGTTGGCTATTCAAAAATATCAGATGTATGAGCTTGTATCTGATATTTTTGAACATTTTTGAAAAATCTTGAAAGTGTGTTAACTGCTGATTCAGAAGGCATTTTGTAGAATCTGCCACAGGTCTTAATGGGTTAAAATAAATAGTTTAACCAAAACAGTGTACTGTAATATAATTCTATGAAGACACAAACATCTAAACCACTAGCCTAAAGGGGAATTCCCCCTTGTTCCGGGGAGATATTAGTCTTTTTCTCATCAGGCAGAGGCTCAGAGACATTACTGCTACACTGTACACAGGACAACTGCTTTTTATACATGAATAAAAATAAAGGGTTTTGTAAGTGAAGACAATGTGCAGGACTGCTTTGTTTTTCTACTTCATTATAAACATGATATGTGTTGATGAGTAGTGGATTAATTATCTTTGCTTAATTATACATAATACATCATTGGGTTGATTCATCTTTGTTTCATTATAAATGTGTGTGTTCATTATATTGTGTTCACACTCTATTTAACAGTGACCTCTAGATAGAGTTGACCCAAAGTGACACCAAGTGGCCAAAGTAGGTACAAACACCCTGTTTTTTATTATATATTTTACTATATTACAAAAACAAATACAAATGACTCCTTTTTTACTGATATTTTCAGACATCATTTCAAACGATAACATTTAGATCAAGACTTTGTTGCAAACCTATAAAACAATGCTGCTGGAAACACACAGCTCTGAAATCCCTACATTCTCTTGCAATATTTAAGAATGACTTCAAATTATGGCTCCACCTGAACAGGTCATATAGATCTACTATTAGATGTGGTTTTGAGGCGCTGACTTTTCACAGGGGAGGAGGGGTGAAGCCATGAATTGAAACGAATCTTGAGGGCCTCACAATACTTTTTCCCGGGCTGAATTAGGGGCCCAGCATGTCCCTGTGCACAAAATCAAGGTGAGCGACGGAGCGGGGGGGGGGGGGGGGGGGGGGGGACAACATGAGCGGATAGCGAGCGTGACAATAGCCAATCTACAAGCTCACCAATTTTCATTATCAGTGTTTCATTTTAGTTTTTTTTCTATTCTTGAAAATCTTTGAATGTCTTTGCAAATGTCTAAAGCAGTAGTCCAGGGGCCAAGACATATTTTGGTACCACCTAAGGTGACCGTAAAGTTTTTGTATTTTTGTCTTCCTACATGTCTCTAGTTTATATTTTGGTATGATAACCCTTCCAATCTTGTAGCTTAATGGCAGTTATCTCTACCTACCGGCTAATGTATCCGGTAGGAGACACAAAGTAGAATCTTTGTGTCTCCTACCGGAAATACACCCGGGCATCAAATTATTGCGACAAAAAACAAAATATATCCATGTATTCAAGGCTTCATGGGGTGTGCAATTGATAGAAAATAAATCATTTTTTGGGTGAACTCCTCCTTTAAGTTTCCCAGGGGGACTCTCTACCCATTCAGCTATGACCACCCTAGACCGAAGGAGGGTCAACTTTTACAAGCTTATGGAAAGCAGTCTTTTTGCAAACACCAAAAATCTGAGAAGTTATCAATTGCACACCCCATGAAGCCTTGAATACATGGATATATTTTGGTTTTTGTCGCAATAATTTGATGCCTGGGTGTATTTCCGGTAGGAGACACAAAGATTCTACTTTGTGTCTCCTACCGGATACATTAGCCGGTAGATAGTGATAACTGCCATTAAGCTACAAGATTATATAAACTAGAGACATGTAGGAAGACAAAAATACAAAAACTTTACGGTCACCTTAGGTGGTACCAATTTGTGAAAATATCAGTGTTGGCCCCTGGACTACAGGGGAAGGCAACCTTTTTGAAGGAGTGCCATGTTTTTATTTTCTTGATAGTCAGTGTGCCATATCAACATTAACTTAAACATAAACATATTTCTTATAGTTTTAGATTTACCGTATACAGTACATAACCTTATTTCTTTACATTTTGGCCCTTTAGTCTAGCCTAGTTGGGTCCCTTGAAATTGTTTGGTTTGCCTTTGCTGTTTTTATGCCATGCTTTTAATCTGTAGCACTTTGAGATGTGTAAGAGTGTAAAGTGCGTTATAAATAAAATGCATTATTATTATTATGATTTGCTTTTTCCTTCGACATATTTTCTTTCACATCAGGACATTGTAATGATCATGAGACTCAGAGCAATAGCCCACCTATCTCCAACACTCCCTCCCCAGAGTTCAGAGTTTGAATGGGTGTAGAATTGTGTGCAGGATGTACATTGCATAGATGTGAGGTCTTAATTTGACTGATTACATTAGAACCGGTTTGTTTTTTAAAGAAAAACCCTCTCTCTCACACTTATGCCAGTATGTCAGTGATCCCTCCCCAGTGCCAATGTTGGCACCCATAGCTAAAGTTGCCTACCCTGCATGGTCTCAACTCAAGTAAATGTACTTTGATACTGACCATCACTAGGTGTGAGTGTTGCTATGGTATTCTCCTGTCTTGAATGTTTTGGATTGTGGTTTGTTCCTAACCCTAACTTGTTAAATTGTTTAAAAATGTTTTTAAAATATTCTAAATGTTACACATTTAACATTGTTTGAGCATATCTACAAGCTCACAATGTGACTCTATGTGAGATTATAGTGTTATATGGGGGTTTTACTGGTCAAACTGATTTTGATGCTATACTAACACGTTTAGCTGGGGACCCCCTGGAACCCCCTCAAGGACCAATGGGCTAGTGCAGTGGTCCTCAACCTTTTTCATGTCAAGGACCCCCAAATTGACACTTATTAGCCCGCAGACCCCCATTTGAAAAGATAAGCCAGGGACCCCAATAAGAGAAGGTTATACGGCTTTCTAGCAGTGATTCTCAACCATTTTAATGTCAAGGACCCCAGTTTGACCCCCCCAGTTTAGGCTACGGACCCCCATTTAATGGCATTTATACCTCTGGGACCCGAATTTATATTATAAAATCAATGTTAATTTAACTCAGAGTGTACAAATGGAACCAAATGAACCCGTTTGGGTCCATTTGGTTCCATTTGTACACTCTCAGAGTTACAGACCCATAAGGGTCCATTTGGATCCTATCCATCATTTAGCTGGGGACCCCCTGGAACCGCCTCAAGTACCCCTGGGGGTCCCCGTACCCCACTTTGAGAACCAATGGGCTAGTGCATGGCGCTGCTCATCAAACATAGGCCACAAACTGATTTGAATCTGTGTGTCAATCACTGTATTGACAGCAAGTCTATTTGGTGCTCGTGTTATTTTGACACAGTGTGAGGCAGATGGTGGATCCGAACGCAGAACAGAGCACCCAGAGTCTGAGCAGGTTACACAAGGACCTCTTAGATTATGAACAACAGAAACACAACACTGCACCAACCAGTCAAGCTTTTAATGGAAGACAAGGCGGGTTTATATACACACAGGTATAACCAGGCACAGGTGAACACAACTGACAATCAACACAGGGATATGCTAGGAGACTAACGGGACGCAGGTGGAGACAACTAATAATCACTGCAGAGAGGTGAGACAGAACAGGTAACATAAACTAAGGAAAACAGGAAACACTGGGACATCACTACAAAATAAAGGCACACAAGTGCAGTTGTGGAAATGGCGTTGCACGCATGGGAACGGCGTTCCCATAGCAACCGTTGCGGGGGAACGCTGTGAACACGTGTGGGAACGCTCTTCCTCAGTGTCCAACTTTTTTTTTTTTTTTTTTAATAATCGCTTATGAGGTTTAGCACGATTTATTTGCCGTCCTGTCTCTTCTCTGTGTGAGTGAGAGCACCGTGTCAGTCAGTGTTGCCAAGTATAGTGAGACCCCCATGGACCCCCATCTGAAAATGTTTTGTGCCAGGGACCCCCAGAGAACATTTGTCTTACTCAACTGTATATTTCCTAGGCTTTATAGAGCCATTGTAGCGAAGAAAAGTCTTGTTCCTTGTTCATAATGGGCTTTCTCGTGAAATGGCTATTGATGTGCTCATCCACTTTCCACTATAAAAAAATCCACTATAAAACTGCAATTAAAGATGAGGCTGGTGTTTGTGAGGCACCGGTTAGTACCGTCGTCCGAAATTGGCTTATTTTATTTATTTCTAAGCCACATTTCAGTACCACATTTTATACACGGCTAGTTTAAGATGCCGTTTTTAATCCTGCAAAGGGCTTTTAATCATCGGATGCACCGATCGCGTATTATAGCGCTTTGAAATTCCACCCGTATGGGATCAGTAGCCGACGCCAGCCCACAGCTGTCAAACTAGCCAGTTTGACAGCTAGTTAGCCAGGAGGCTAACCACACCGTTTCTATCTACCGAAAGGACTGGAGTGACACAAAAACCCAACGCTGATTCATCGCAGCGGGCCCAGTTTTTGGGCCCTTGTCGGTAAGTGCCGTCCTGATCCTGAAGCACTGACAACCCTTCTACGACCCTCCTGTGTTTCAAGTCTACTAATCGCGACGGGCTACCTTGAGTAGCCCTCGCCGCGACCACCACCACCATGAGATCACCTACCTCATCATCCGGCTGCGACAGATGTCTCCGGCTGACCCAGCAGCTATCCGAACTGGAGGGAAGAATCTCACTGCTCCACCAGATCCGCGATGATGAACTGATCATCGATGAGCTGTTTTCCATCTACCCGGAGGCCATCGCATCAGTCCCAGAGCCCAGCTCATCAGACCTGGAGGTCTCCGTGGGTCCCGGAGGTGCCACCTCTGCAGTGGCTGAGCTCGATGCCACCGTCGCCGCCGACATGGATGCCATTTGCCATCAGAAGAGACGAGCTGCTCGGCTGGACCCCTCCGCCGAGGTGGACTCCACCGTCCCGTGCTTGGAGACCACCGAAAAGTGGAACGCCCAGGGTGCTCGGCCAAGAAGCCGCCCCTCCGCCAGCTCTACTCCTGCCCCCTGGAGAGTGGTCGGCCGGGGAAAAAACGGTAGGGAGTCCCGTCCACACCATGCCCCCCCGCTGTCCACTAGGAATGCATTCTCCATCCTGGACATGCATGAGTTCCCCTCACTTGCTCCAAAGGATCGCCTCCCAGCGTCCTTGGAGCCCGTTCGCTCGACCAGTCCAACCCCCAAACCCAGGTCCAAGTTGTCCACCCCGTCCACGTCCTCCGCACTGCCGACCACTCAGCCCGCCATCACCCCCCCGGTTACGACGGCTGGTGTAGCTGTCCATCCACCATCTGAGCGCCGAGCGTCGTCCCCCTCTGCCCGCCGCAACTTGTTGCGGTCAGCAGTCGCCAGACAGTCTGGAGGTCCCCCTCGCCAGCAGTCAGCTGTGATATCGCCTCCCTCCTCCATTGCCAGCATCTCCGTTCCCAAATCGCCTACTGTGCCGCCTCTGATCCCCCAACTGCTATCTTAATTGGCGACTCCATTCTCAAACACATCAGGTTTCCAAATGCATTAACACGTTGTTTTCCTGGAGCCACAGTCCCCGAAATCATCAAAAAACTCCCATAACTGTTATCCTCTCTCCCACCAACGATCGAAAAGATTATATTCCATCTGGGAACAAACGACACAGCGTTACAGTGCTCGGAGCTTCTGAAAGTCCACTTCAAAAACTTGATTAAGATGGTCAGCAGCTGTGGAAAGTCCATCTTTCTGTCCGGCCCACTTCGTTAGGACGCGGAGCAGGTAGTTTTAGCAGAATCCTTTATCTCCACACTTGGCTTCCCTTGTTTTGCGCTGCCCAACAAATAAATTACATCGACAATTTTAATTTATTTTGGAATCGCTCGCCCCTCTTCTCACGCGATGGCCTCAATCCCAGTCCGTTGGGGAGTCGTACTCTGGCCAAAAACATACGTCACGCTGTACAGTACAGTTTGTTGAAGGTACAGCCAGAGCCTCCCCCACTTTCACTTGGTAGGAAGTGACGGTCGATGTCACGGTCGATGTCACTTCCCCCCAGTTGCTCTTCTTCTCTCCCTCCCCCGTCCACTGAGATCCACTGTGCCCCCTCTAGCGTGGCTACCGCCCCCTTGGGGAAGGAGCCCTTTTCTCCCAATCTTATTCCCAGCCATTGGTCCTCTCCTTTTTCAGCAAATAGGGCATTAGCTAGTAAAGCTATTTTCAATATTCCAGTTAGGATCTCGCTTAGATCCATTATTAAACCTAGGTCTAGAAGGGGCTCACCAAAGCTAATCCCAATCAAATCTGAACCAGTCAGATGTCTACAAAAAATATTTTTAAATGGATGCCTGTGGAACCTAAGGTCCATCAACAAGAAGGCTTTTATAGTTAATGAATTTATTACCGCCCATGACCTGGATTTCTTTTTCCTGGTTGAAACGTGGGCAGATACCGATGTAGATCTTATTGCAGCCTGTCCCCCCGGTCATTCATTCTGGAACTCCAGCAGATCTGGACGAGGAGGGGGGCTTGCTGTCATCTATAAAACCGGTCAAAAATGCACACCGGTTGCTATTGGGAACTTCACCTCCTTTGAGTTTTTCTTTTACAACCCCACTGTCTTCGTTGGCTTGATATACCGCCCCCCCCAAATCAAAAGTTTTTTTGGCCAAATTTGGTCACTTCCTTTCCATCGTAACCACCAATTATGATAACATTTTATTATTACAGATGTGCCATTTCAAAACTTCAAATGTCCTGCCATCGCCAAGACAGTACATTTTCAGGGGATTCCCAGGGCAATAAGAGGGACAAAGAAGGGCATTTAAAATGCTGAATTATTTTGATGATCACTGCTTTTATGATGCTAATTAATTTGAGCAACTGGTCAAGGACCTCTTCAAATCACCTTTTGCCTCATAATGAGTCTGATGCCTTCTTCAACACACATTATTTTGTTCTCATGTATATGGATGTCTGTTGAAGGGAAAAACGGGGGTGTGTAGTGACAACTTCTTTTCAGGGGCAAAACAGTGCATTTTTAAGGGCAGAACAGGGAGGGAAAAAAATGCATTTTCAGGGCACTTTCAGGGAAAGAACAGTAACGTGTGAAGTTTTGAAGTGGCACATCTGTAGGTGATACAAATATCCATATCGATGTCCAGGAGGATAAAGTGGCATCTGAGTTCCTTGACTTAATCCACACTTTTAATTGCACCCAACATGTCTCCGGCCCGACCCATGATCATGGTCATACTCTTGATTTAATTATTACCCTCTCCCTCAATCCAGTAGATCTCCTGACCACCATCATGCCCGTTTCTGACCATGCCGCTATTCTTTTTAAACTCCCCTTAGCGCCGGAGGTCTCTACGCCGAGAGCCCCCAGATCTTTCCGGCCCATTACTCCACTGACCATGCAGAAGTTCTGCAGCACCTACCACGCTTCCCAGCAGCTTGAGCTCCCAAACTCCCTGTGCTCTGTGGACGAGTTAACCATGCAATTTATGCAACGCTGCACTGTATCTATGGACACCGCAGCCCCCCTTAAAATATCCAAAGCCTCTCCACTAGCAAAAAAGCCTCCACCATGGATTAGTGACCGTGTCCAGGCCATAAGAAGGGCATGTAGACACGCAGAACGTGTATGGAAAGCCTCTAGGTTACCATGTAATTTCACCACCATGAAACTGCTCTTAAAAGATCTAAACCATACCATAAAAGTTGAGAGATCGAACTACTTCTCTCATCTCATAGCCTCCAATCCTCACAATCCAAAACTTCTCTTCAGCACAATTAATTCTCTCATTCACCGCCCCTCCGATCCCACTGACATTGTTTCCATTGAGAGATGTGAGGCATTCCGGTCCTTCTTTTTAAACAAAGTTTTAAGTATTAGAGCCCAAATCGTGCCTTCTCAGTGCACTCTTCCAGATAGGGAGGTGCTGCAAAATTGTAATAATTTTTATCCAGTCTCCCAACCAGAGTTAATGCGGATAATCGATACTTTTTTTCATATCAGCCAATCACATTACAGCTAGTGTCATCACCACTAACTGTAATGTGATTGGCTGACTTTGCAAATTCAGGACAGCGAAACACATGACACATGTGAAGCCCTATGAATAGCAGTATGGACTTTAAAAAAAGTTATTTATCATTTTTTTTAAAGTGAGTCATGTTGTGATGACCACACACCGCCCACTTCACACTGGGTCTGATTTTTAAAAGAGGTTTCTTCTTTTTTGTCCCCAGACATCTTAGCAATTTTTAATAAATCTCTCTCCTCTGGTGTCATTCCTGCTGTTTTTAAATCAGCCGTTGTTCAGCCTCTTTTGAAAAAAAAAAAACTTGATATCAATAACCTCAATAATTTTAGACCAATATCTAAATTACCATTTCTCTCAAAAGCCCTTGAAAAAGTTGTTTATTCCCAACTTTTAACTTTTTTAAATGAGCACTCACTTTTTGAAAGATTTCAGTCGGGTTTTAGAGCACAGCATAGTACAGAAACCGCACTTCTTAGGGTGATAAATGATATCAGGATGAATTCAGATAAAGGCCTGTGTACTGTGTTGGTGCTGTTGGACCTCTCGGCGGCATTCGACACAATTGACCACAGCATTTTAATTGACCGGCTGGAAAAATGGGTGGGTGTGACCGGGCCAGCACTTGACTGGTTCAGATCCTATTTAAGTGACAGAACCTTCACTGTCGCAGTCGGCAAGCTGTCCTCCAGCCCTGCGGACATAACCTGTGGTGTCCCGCAAGGTTCAATCCTTGGTCCTCTGCTGTTCTGCATTTATATGTTCCCACTAGGCGAAATTATCCGCAAGTTTAATATATCTTTCCATTTCTATGCCGATGACACTCAAATTTACCTTTCCATAGACCCACTAAATCTAACCCCACTCACCTCACTCACCCCACTGTTCGACTGTCTCACTGCCATTCAATCCTGGATGTCAAACAATTTCCTGATGTTGAATAAAGACAAAACTGAGGTAATTGTGTTTGGCCCAAAAAGACACAGAGACACTGTATCCCTGCTGCTTGAAGCCCAAGGTTTGCAATGCTCCAAGGAGGCCAAAAACCTTGGTGTCATATTTGACTCGAGTCTCAACTTTAATAAACATTTCTCCAACATCACAAAATCTGCCCTTTTCCAGCTAAGGAGCATCTCAAAAATCAGGTCATTCATTACATTTTCTGATGCACAAACTCTCATTCATGCCTTCGTCACAAAGCACCTGGACTACTGTAACTCCCTTTTTTCCGGTCTCCCTCAGAAAAACATCAACCGCCTTCAACTAGTCCAAAATACTGCATACTACTGCTTACTAGAACCAGAAAATTTGACCATATCACCCCTGTTCTGGCCTCACTACACTGGCTACCTGTGGTTTTAAGTTTGTTTTTAAATCACGAAACAGCCTTGCTCCAGCCTACATCTCTGACCTTTTGCCCCCTTACATCCCTTCCCGCAACCTTATATCATCAGACCAGCTGTTGCTTGAGGAAAAATCGTCTAATATGGTCACAGAAGGGGGTAGAGCATTTGCTGTTAGGGCTCCACTTTTATGGAATAATCTTCCTCTGGAAGTTAAACAATCTACCTCACTGGCCATTTTTAAAACTTGTCTAAAGACCCACTTTTTTAGAATGGCGTTTAACTAGAGCACTTTACCCATCTGAGGACTCCATTGTATGGCCTCTATTGTTTTCTGCTTTTTTTGCTGTTGTATTTGTTAAACGAACTGTCTGTCTTGTTTTTCTGTTTTTTTTGTTTTGCTTTTCCCCACACTGTCTGTTGTGGGTTGTGTTGTGAAGCACTTTGTAAACTTGTTTTTAAAAAGCGCTATACAAATAAAGATTATTATTATTATTATTATTATTATATTAAAAATTAAAAAGTATAAATATAATGTTCAAATACTGCACAAAAATAGCAGCTTGCATCACGGGTGAACTGGTTTTAGAGTATTAGGTATTTATTGTACAATATGGTCAAATTGGACAATACATATAGCTCTGTTTTCATCTTGTGTATCATGGGTGCAGCCATGGGTGGGCCATGGCCCACCTACATAGAAAGCTGTCCCACCCTATTGATTTTGCAAAAAAAAAAATATATATATTTTAATTGAATTTAAATGTTTTGATAATACATCGGTAAAATCAGGCAAAAATAAGAATTAAATAACATAACCCTAACCTAACCCAAACCCTAACCCTAAAACCGAAATAAAGTTGACAAAAACAGAAATCAAAATCCACCCAAAACCGCCAAATTTTCGCCCAAAACCGCAAAATTTCTTCCTTACTAGAACTAAGAAACAAGGAAGATACATTACTTACAAATTAAAGGAATACAATTGTTAAGTAAAACTATAATTAAGAAACAAGGAACACAAAAAGAAAACAACGGGGAAGCAGAACACAACACGGATCATGACACTTTTAAAGATACTATTTGACACTGTAGGCTAAATAGTTTGCAATAATACAATTATTTAATACAAAATTTCTATTTCTAAAGTATTTAGTTCTGTTTAGACTGTACAGTAGGCCTACAACGAATAAAGTGGTATTTTGATCACTGGCAACATGTCTCCTCTTGTTTAATAACTAAGCAACACATTCAAATGAGGTTATAATATAACCTATATATTAAGTTACAGGACGACTTCACCCATTTTCAACCTATCTTCATATAATTGGTCCTCACTTATGTTCAGGATAAAATGGTAAAACATGATTCTACTCCGTCTGTGTCTCATAGGAGGGCTGTGGACACTTCAGAAACCAGCCTTTAGCAGTGACATCATCATTAGGCAGATTTTAAGATTAAAACAAAAATGTGTTAATACTAACACGAGAACAAAATTTCCATTATAGCACACTAACTTTCCAGGAATAGAAAGCCTGTCATTACTATTAGCTTGGATTCCCCATCGATCCAATTGAGGCCAATTCAGAGATTGGTAGAAAAAGGATCTTGTCTTTGGCTGCTATGTCTGAGTAGTGTCAACAGATCTCACCATAAATTTGGAAGCTGTTGACTAGATGAAAAGATGAAAGATGATGAGATAACTGCTAGGGTGTGGAGTGACTTTTGCATTCTGCAGCTCTACAGTCATTTAGCAGACGCTTTTATCCAAAGCAATACCCACTCTTGACGATGCTGTAAAACCTCATAATTTTCATGTGGTTATTCAGGCTGTTGAGATAGTGTCAGGGTTTGACGATGAGAAACACACCTACACAACTCCAAGCCTTGCGCTTAAATTAGGTCACTCATTGCAGAATATAAGTTATATAATATATTGCAGAGCATTTGTAGCAGAAGACAGCGGGCTGAGTAAGTAGACGCAGGCTTTCAAAACCTTGAATACCACAAAGTGGTCTGAACTTGTGTCGCACAAGCTTTAACTAACTTGAATGAGCGGCACTTTAACAAGCCTTCCACTCTGCCGTTCACTGAGGATGTTCAGCGGCTTCACAAGCGTCCTGAGAAGACTGCAGAAGAAGCATTTAACGACTTGGAAAAGAGGGCATCAACAAAATCGTATGGTCAACTGTGCAAAGCAACTATGGCCAACATAACACTAAATAAAACTATTTAACTGTAGACGAGGTGGAGAAGTATCCAAAATGGAACTTAAAAGCTGTCTTGAGAGGGACACAAGTGCATTACATCAAGATATTGCTGCTGGACTCACAACATTTGAACTCAAACTGTGTAACCACTTTAATCGTGTGGAACTCAGAGGCAATAGAGGATGAAAGGTTGCTGTATTACTATCACCGGACATGGTTAATGCGTTGATGCTCCTAATAAGTAAAAGAAAAGACTGTGGCGTTCCCGAGGAAAACCCTTTCCTCTTTGCAAGACCGCATTGTCTCACCCCCTTACAGAGGACAGGATTGTCTAAGACTTCATGCCGATGAATGTGAAGCAAGGAACCCTGAACTCCTCAGGTCCACCCAGCTGCGCAAACATGTCCTTAACCTTAAGAATCATGAGTTGGACCAAGCTGCTGACTTCCTTGGACATTATATTCGCGTCTATAGAGAATACTACAGGCTTCCGGAGGCTACAACCCAGCTGGCCAAAATATCCAAATTATTGCTTGCCATGGAAAAAGGCCCTCTGTCAAGTCTTGAAGGCAAAACACTCGAGGATATTGAAATTGAAGGTATAACAGTTGGAAAACTGAAAATCATGATTTCTGGCAAATATTTGATGTAGCAAAATTGAACATAGAATGTCTTTAGGAAATATGGATCACTTGTCATAATTTATTAAGGTACGTTAATATAATGTATTTTGTTAGATAACCTAGAGTTGACTGATTTCGAGGAAAGTGAAGAGAGCGGGGTCGAGGAAGTTCCCCCCTCATATTCACAGACTGGTAAGCACGCCATGATTTTCCACCACTACATTAATACTACATTATACTTTATACTACATAAAATCACATGACCAATATTGAACTTTACTACATATTCTTCAGGAATGAACGGAACCAAGCAACCTGTTGAAGAACCTCCATGGCACTCCTTTTCTGTCATCAGAAGAAGGTTAGACCTTCAGTGTAACTACTTATCATCAGAAGAAGGTTAGACCTTCAGTGTAACTACTTATGATGTATTGTAACCAATTGTAATTTCACTGTCAAATCGGTTACTGTGGAGGAATTAAGTCAATCTTCTACTTCTCTCCTCTTCAGTATGTGTGCGTGTGTTGCAGAATTAAGAGGAAATGAAGGACAAAGAGCTAGCAGAAGAAAGACTGCGAATGAACAATTTTGTAAGTGTTACAACAACACGTACATACATCTCAACCACTAAGTCACTTTCTTAAGCATGGTTGTGTCCAGATAATTATTGCTTAAATCCCTGTTTTATTATTACCTGAGGAACAATCTGCTCTCCTCTATCCTCACTCTCACTCTCACTGTCTCTCTCTCTCTCTATCTCTCTCTCTCTCTCTCTCTCTCTCTCTCTCGCTCTCTCTCTCTCTCTCCTCTCTGCTCTCTGCTCCTCTCTGCTCTCCTCTCTCCTCCTCTCTCTCTCTTCTAAGTATTGATCTATTTAAAAAGTATCAATTTACAATGCATATTAATGTATCTGTATCATGTACCTCTATGTGGACCTACTTAAGTTTACTTTTGACAACACAACTTGCTCTGTAATACTTCTACTTCTCTGCTCGTCAGTATGTGTGTATAAGTATCTAATAAACTTGATTACAGGTTCAACAGGAATGGAAAGAGCCAGGCAACCTGTTCAGGAACCTCCAGCCATCTTTGTACTGTCCTCACAAGGTTACTCCTCAACCACCTTCTTATGAAGATAAAATGAGAGAGGGGTTTTCAACTCGATTTTTCATGTTGGAGTAATTTCATAGCAGTAGCATTCTTCAGTTGGATAAATACAGATGTTTTTTTTTTTCTTTTTACTTGAACAACCTCAGTTGATCTTACTTGAATATATTTAATACACAGATCTGAATTCAGAGACGCTTGTTGGTACAGTCATGTATACATGGACACAGTCAGATACCACAAATGTATAAGTAACAGGAAACACAGTATCACGTATACAGTATGCTTCAGATTATCCTCTCAACCACTCCCATCCAAGAAATGTCCAGATACTGGTAACTTGAGAACAGGTCGCAACATCCGGATTATCATGAGGCACCTTGCACATCATCAAAGCCCTGCTATCTTACATAGTGGAACAGCATGTCATAAAACAAAGATGATATAGAGGCTCCAAGCTATAAGCTTAAAGGAGCTACACCATGAATTTAAAAAATAATAATACTATTTGATATCATATTGTTTATGTCCCTCAAACGTTTTTCAAAAGGTTTGAGCCTAAATCAAGCCTCAGATATACTCATTCCAACTAACTTCTCTCTGGCTTATAAAGCACTTTCACCTGCAATACCACATTGTCCTGTTTGGCACGGGGCGCTATTGAGCCAGTTTGTATGCATGTTATGTCCTGGTTCTGTGTGGAAAAAGTAAAAAAAAAAAAATAAGAAAACATTTATTTATTTTTTTTGATTTTTTTTTTTTTGGGTTAGAACTGAAAAACGGGAGGAATTGTTCCCAGACGTGACGTAGGGTGGGGGAACAAATCTGACGGACTGTTTTCAGACCAATTTACATAAAAACCACAGATAGCCTATGAAAGCCTGCATGCTCGAAGTCGGGTATTTGTTGGAACAGAAGAGAGGTGGGGGAGACCAAAAACACACAAAAATGAAGAAAAAGTTAAAATTCATGGTGTAGACCCTTTAACTAGACTTGAGGTGAAATACTGGAGGTGAGGATAGACCGTGAGATGAAATACTGGAGGTGAGGATACTAACACTAACGCCTGACACAGAGGAGAGGAGAAAGTGAACGCATCCTTCTTGAGGACTTATGAAATCATTGAACATAAAACATTTCAACAATGAATATTACACATTAAGAATATCAGTGGCCATAAAGGTTTTTTCCCAAATGTTTCAATACCAGTATGAGTGTGTTAAACTAGTTTGGGTTTTTATTGATTATCTGTTTTGTCTGTTCTTTTAGTGCCTTTGGAGAATGCAAGGAGGGCACACAAACGCCAGTGGTCTGCCAAACTGGCCACTATGCAAGAGCATAGAACATCCTGCTCTGGCTGATCGCTCGGTTCAGAATATCAGAGACTTTGTTAGAAATCGGGGTGTACTCTCCAGAAACAAAAAGGAAACAATTATGGGAAATTGTTACAGCCTTGTTAAGTTATGCAATATTGTTTATGTTTTTGAGGTATATATTATGCAAGGGATAATGCATGGGGAGGCAGTCATTATTGAAATTTAAAGCCCGACAGGGCGATTAACCACCGAGGCGCAGCCGAGGTGGTTAATCGCCCTGAAGGGCTTTAAATTTCAATAATGACTGGCTCCCCATGCATTATCCCGCTTATTACACGGCTACAAATACACACTATAAATACATAAATAAATTTACCCAAAAGTAACAACAAAACAAAGTATTTCCTTGCTTACGGCAATGAAAGTATTCCATAAGTAGCCTATTGGGCTGGGCGGAGTTTGCCTCGGAAAACAAATGACAAAATAGAAAAAAACTCGCCCCAAAACACACTCGCCCCCCATTCTATATACTGCCGATTTGCCTGTAATACCGCCGGATTTGCCCCGGGGCGACTGTGTTTTGGGGCGAGCGTTTTGGTATTTCCCCCGTAGCCACGATAAACAAGGAAGTGCAGTGGATCAAATAGAATCACTTTTCGGTCATTGCATCGTCTATTTCTCACTTCAAATGTTTTCAAAAACATTCTTGAGAGCAACGTTTAGTTGTAAATGACATTGGTTGTTTGTTTACATGGCTGTCATGTTGGATAAAGCATAAAACAAAGCAGCGGAGGTTGATATGAGCAGGTGTTCTGAGTCTCTGATTACACAGCGGTCCGTTATTGAGCTCAGCGGTCATTATCGAGAAATAATGACCGATGACTGACCAATCAGAATCGAGCATTCAACCAAGCCGTGTAATAAATATATATATAGGTTATATTGTTAAAAGCATGTGCCACATTATATTCTGTCTGAATGCACTTGTATTATTTGTAAGCCATACGTCATGTTTGACATGACTTCCTCTGTGACTTGCTTGTTCTCGTGGTCACTTGTTTTGTATACGGAAGTGGGGTGCTATGAGCTCGGGCTTCAACCACGGCAGCTGATGTTTTTACCCGGCTGGGCAGTGAAGAAAATACATAATTTCTGTAATAATGTGTGTTTTCTGGGAGCGGGTTATCAGCCCACAGCCCAACCCCCAACCTGGAGGGCCAGTCGGATCAGTCTTTGTCTGGTCTCTACCCTTTGACCTATTCGGCATGGGTGACCCTGCCAGGAGTACAATACTCCTGCCGACATAGCTCTCGGGGTCATAGAGACAAGCAAGCAAACAACCCCACCACGATAAGGTGGGTTGTAGATAGAAATATGAAACGAAGGAACAGAGGTTGCACATACATTTCAAAGACTGGACAGTGACCCCAGATTTTTCTTTTTTAGCGGTGCCAACCGCTCTAAGCTTGACTTTGTCCGTATGTCCATCCGTGGAAGCACGGGATGAGCACGGGATTTCAAACAGCTATAACTCCAGTTTGCAGCATGCCACCAAGTCCAAATATGGTATGTGGACTTAGACCACCAATAGGGACGAGCATGAATTGCTGAAGATATCAAAGAGGGGTCCAGGGACCCCCAAGCACGGGATGAGCACGGGATTTAAAACAGCTATAACTCCAGTTTGCAGCATGCCACCAAGTCCAAATATGGTATGTGGACTTAGACCACCAATAGGGACGAGCATGAATTGCTGAAGTTAGCAAAGAGGGGTCCAGGGACCCCCAGCGTATGTTATGTTTGTCCGTCCGTGGAAGCACGGGATGAGCACGGGATTTCAAACAGCTATAACTCAAGTTTGCAGCATGCCACCAAGTCCAAATATGGCATATGGACTTAGACCACCAATCGGGACGAGCATGAATTGCTGAAGTTATCAAAGAGGAGTCCAGGGACCCCCAGCGTATGTTATGTCCGTCCGTCCGTGGAAGCACAGGATGAGCACGGGATTTCAAACAGCTATAACTCCAGTTTGCAGCATGCCACCAAGTCCACATATGGTATGTGGACTTAGACCACCAATAGGGACGAGCATGAATTGCTGAAGTTATCAAAGAGGGGTCCAGGGACCCCCAAGCACGGGATGAGCACGGGATTTTAAACAGATATAACTCCAGTTTGCAGCATGCCACCAAGTCCAAATTTGGTATGTGGACTTAGACCACCGATAGGGACGAGCATGAATTGCTGAAGCCCCGCCCCCTCTGTCTTCCCATTGGCTGGCTTTTAAACAGGCATAACTCAAGTTCACAGCATGCTAGGGAGTACAAATTTTGTACATGGACTAAAACCACCAATAGGGACGAACTGCAATTACTTAAGCCCCGCCCCCTCTGTCTGCCCATTGGCTGGGCTTCAACCACGGCAGCTGATGTTTTTACCCGGCTGGGCAGTGAAGAAAATACATAATTTCTGTAATAATGTGTGTTTTCTGGGAGCGGGTTATCAGCCCACAGCCCAACCCCCAACCTGGAGGGCCAGTCGGATCAGTCTTTGTCTGGTCTCTACCCTTTGACCTATTCGGCATGGGTGACCCTGCCAGGAGTACAATACTCCTGCCGACATAGCTCTCGGGGTCATAGAGACAAGCAAGCAAACAACCCCACCACGATAAGGTGGGTTGTAGATAGAAATATGAAACGAAGGAACAGAGGTTGCACATACATTTCAAAGACTGGACAGTGACCCCAGATTTTTCTTTTTTAGCGGTGCCAACCGCTCTAAGCTTGACTAAGCTTGACTTTGAGAGAGGTCCAGGGACCCCCAAGCACGGGATGAGCACGGGATTTAAAACAGCTATAACTCCAGTTTGCAGCATGCCACCAAGTCCAAATATGGTATGTGGACTTAGACCACCAATAGGGACGAGCATGAATTGCTGAAGTTAGCAAAGAGGGGTCCAGGGACCCCCAGCGTATGTTATGTTTGTCCGTCCGTGGAAGCACGGGATGAGCACGGGATTTCAAACAGCTATAACTCAAGTTTGCAGCATGCCACCAAGTCCAAATATGACATATGGACTTAGACCACCAATCGGGACGAGCATGAATTGCTGAAGTTATCAAAGAGGAGTCCAGGGACCCCCAGCGTATGTTATGTCCGTCCGTCCGTGGAAGCACGGGATGAGCACGGGATTTCAAACAGCTATAACTCCAGTTTGCAGCATGCCACCAAGTCCACATATGGTATGTGGACTTAGACCACCAATAGGGACGAGCATGAATTGCTGAAGTTATCAAAGAGGGGTCCAGGGACCCCCAAGCACGGGATGAGCACGGGATTTTAAACAGCTATAACTCCAGTTTGCAGCATGCCACCAAGTCCAAATTTGGTATGTGGACTTAGACCACCGATAGGGACGAGCATGAATTGCTGAAGCCCCGCCCCCTCTGTCTTCCCATTGGCTGGCTTTTAAACAGGCATAACTCAAGTTCACAGCATGCTAGGGAGTACAAATTTTGTACATGGACTAAACCCACCAATAGGGACGAACTGCAATTACTTAAGCCCCGCCCCCTCTGTCTGCCCATTGGCTGGGCTTTAAACAGCCATCATTCCAGTTTGCAGCATGCTACCAAGTAAAAATTTGGTAAGTGGACTCAGACCACCAATAGGGACGAACTGAAATGAGTTAAGCCCCGCCCCAAAGGCACCGCTTCCTTCACACAGGGTGTGTTTTTTTACCAGTATGTAACGTAATTAATGCTGGACAATATGGACTACATTTGATATTAAATAACTATATTTTTATCGTATAAAATGTACATATAACAGCATAACCTAAACCTGAAAATAGCAGATAGGCTACACACCGTCATAAGACAGACATCAATTATCGCGGGGTGGGCGAAACGGGTCCCACAAAAGACCCACCAAAACACACTCTTTCTCTCTCGTGCGCGCTCTCTCTCTCTCTCTAAAGCAATTTAATGGACTTGCTTGTGTGTTGTTGTTTTTTTGGGTGGGTTGCAGGTGAAACTATTCCATCTTTGCTGCTGTTGTATTGTGTTCTGTATTGATTGCATCTTTTAGCAAACTAAATATATCATGTGTAAATTAGCAGAGTAGCACTAAACGTGTGTGTGTGTGTGTGTGTGTGTGTGTGTGTGTGTGTGTGTGTGTGTGTGTGTGTGTGTGTGTGTGTGTGTGTGTGTGTGTGTGTGTGTTCAACATTCCTTCCCAGTTCCCACCATGTAGACAGTCCGGTGCTGGTGACGTCCGTCTATACTTGGTAGTCGGGATATCCATGGCGATGAGGCATAGTCAACAATATAATAATAAAACAAAACGTTTCATACTCATGTCATGTGTGATTCCTTATTTCTGAGAATATAATGTTTCATTGTCATTTCCAGTTATATTCTTTGGACTAAACTTATAGAAAACATGATGGGCATTACTTTAGAATAGATGACATGCTAATGTTCAAATACTCTTGTCATTTTCCTTTTTGTTCAACTGAGACCGTTTCATGCATTCAATTGGTGTATATGGATAATATTAGGTTTTACTGTAGATTATTGTATCTAAGACCAGTAAAGTTTAATCCAAAATAATGATTATGATTACATGTAGAAGTAAATACTAATAGAATGTACAAGAGTTTCACTATTATATCTGTAATGCTTACAGCCATGTAATTATGTACCATTCTGACAAATGAAAGACCATCTCCTATATCATGAAACAGTTCTAAAGAAAGAACCCTTATAGAATTGGGGGTCTACATTTTGTCATTATATACAATGTACCGTGATCAATGAGTAGAGCAAGCAGGGTGTAATGTAATTGTTTTATTTAGAAAAAAATATTATATGGTTGTGTCTCAAAAGGTGAGTCCAAGGGGTCTTCATCAGCCATTACTCAGGCTGACAACAAAACATTCTGTCCTGTTGAAAATAACAGAAAAGAACACATTAGATTAGACTTGTAGAGTAAATAGATATCATCTGACGTGAAGCCTAATTTGTACTAATATTGCATGCAAGCCGAAAATAGCAGACCGACAAGCTCACAAAGTGTTGAGTCGAACGCGTTGTGAGCTTGTAGATCTGCTATTTTCGGGACCCGGCGACGTCATGAAAACTCAGTAGCCCAGTTAGTCATGGTGGAGCTTCAACCTGGTGTTTGCACTTTCTACATGTACAGACCGTACATCTACATAAACGTTCAGATTTCAAATATAAAGTGCTTTTCCCATGACCACGGATGTTACAATGGTCAGCGCCTGTTGATCCAGTTGCATACACGTGGTATAGCTCTTCCTTCTTCCGCTTATATTCCTCCCTCAGACCCTCTCCTTTTGGTCAGCGACAAAGTCCCTGTGTGCTGCTCTCATCTCCTCCCTGGCTTTGGTGATTCTAGGGTCAAGGCATCCATCTTTCCTCCTTGCTTATAGGCTCTTTAAGGCATTCAATGATCTTACATACTATTCCACTATCCACACTGGACACAAGGATCCAGTTGTATGAGTTAGGGGAGTTGGAGGGCATGAGGGTTTGGGTGGGTGGGGTTTGGGGCGTGTGGTGTGCTGGTTGGGGGGAATGGGGGTTGTGGGAGTGGGGGGGTATTTCAAGTGGTGGAGTTGGGGGTAGAGAGTATAGGGGGGATTATGTCGAGGGGTGCCTGGGCCAGTTGTTTTGTAGTCCACCTAATTGTATTCCTGGTGACCTTTTTGTACATTTTATTTGAAGCACTTTTATTTTAGATTCTTGCTGTGGAGTGTTCTTAGCACATTTTTTTGTGAGCATTGCCCTGCCAACTTTGTTTTGTTTTTGAATACAATAAAAAAAACATTCAATGCATGTTACGCTGTATACGCCGTATACAGTGCAGATTTTTGGGGGAAAAAAACGTATACAGTCTACTTACCATTTCATCCATTGAAAACGCGCTAGCATATACCCACGACCACGCGCATCTCGTGCAGGGAATGATTATCGTATACCTCCGGAAAAAAAACCTAGACCACACCACTGATGCAACTGTTTGCAGCTGTAAATGTATGTATTTACAGCCAGTACTATTTGTCATTATTTAGTTGTAGTGTAAAAGCTCCTATCTGCAGAATTATCCAGGAAAAGTGGGGAAAAACCTCCTATCTGCATTTGCAATATGAGATCAGTGTAATTAACATATAATATTGTAATATAGTCCAGAAATCCAGAAACAGTGTATTATGTGATGGGTATCATAAAAAAATAGCATTGTGCAAAGAAAATACCACATTTTGTAGTTTTCTTTTTCATTTTCCCAACAATGTTAATTTTTCAGATAGGAGGTTTTGTGTTTTGGCCATCGTATGGCATTATCATGACGATAATGCACTGGCTACTGTGCATTGTGCATTGACACAACCAGTACTGTACATTATCAGGCCTTATTCTGGCTTTGGAACAATCAATGTATTACCCTCACAGATGTTTGTTTGAATGTGTTTATTTATGTATTTATCAATCCATACATGCGCATTCATTCATTTGTTCATTCATACAATACATAAAAATTATAAGCTCACGTTGCAGCTAGTGTGTAGAGTGATTAACCAAGGAATATTGCGTGAAAACATTTCCATGTTTTGATAAATGTCATCATGATTTGAGTTGCGCTTTTATGAGCGATCCAGTTTAGAGGACATATGATTGTGAAATGTACTTCCATGTACTGTTTCAATGTCTTTCTAAATAAAGTGCTTCAATCAATTCAATCAATCATGTAATTGCATGAATAGCCAGACGCTTGCCTTCGTTTTTATTCTATGGTCTGTGTCGCCCTCAGGTGGATGAAGTGAATATTGCAGGCAGTACCATCGCTCCAGTTGGTGAGAACAGAATGTCAAGTCTCCTTTCTCCTTTCATGGTCAGTGCATTGCGTCAGACTGCAGGACACAAGGGTTAATACAGACCCCTGACATTTTTACACGTGTTGCATCGTAATATTATGTGAGCTTGTATGCTATTTTCACTATTAAAAAAAATGAAAATTGAAAAATGTGTATACATTTTCCCAAAATGCCCGGCTTATTGTTGCTATTACATTTTGATAAATATCAAACATATCAGACAGTATACATTTCCCAAAAGGAAATGCATGTATTTCATTCAGTCTGACCAGAATCAGGGATAAAACATGCAACAATTAATGACTAGAGGGGGGGATTTCAAAAGCAGAGTCATCGAAACCTGACCCATCTCTCTGCCGCCTCGATCCTGACACCTAAACATTGTGGGCACTTCAATGTTGAATTAGCTACTTTTCCCCAAATAAATACATTAATGGATGAATTAATAAATAAATACAAGTAGAACATGGTGGAAGATGATTGTGTGCCTATTACTCAAATTCAATTGTGGGAAGGCCAGCACAAGACCATAGGATCTGGTGTTATTAAAATGAATCAAACAAACAAACAATCATGTATTCAATGACAGTTAGACACTCCCTCCACCAGGTGGCGAAAGGCATTATAGCAACTGTGCCTGGATCTTTTGATGCGCATGCGTGAACAGGAAGTAAGACCATGCAGTTTTTCAGCTCCATTCTGCTGGCAACAATAAGACTTCTGGTTTTTGAGCTAGCAATAAGATTTCCGGTTGTTTTCAAAATAAGAACGGTTTTAAAAGACACATTTATTTTAAAAATACATTCATGTATGTGTTTTTTAAATTGCTTATTCTAGAGCACTTGTGTTGTAATGGTGATTTTTTTTCACCCCAAGGGTACGGTATTTTAATGACGTCACATGCACGTCGTGTGCGTAAAACATTTCCAGTGGAACGCCGTGGTGTCCCGTATAGCGACCAGAACACCACTGCTTATAAGTGCCAGGTTGTTCCAGATTTAAATTAGCTATTGATCCCCATTTAATGTAAACTTAACACAGTTTCTGATCCTTGTTTTGCACTTTAACTGGATATTGTGTTCATTTGTGTGTATGTATTGTTTTTGTATTGTGTGTCCATTGTTGTAATAATGCTATCTCTAAGCCAGGTCGGTCGCTCTTGGCAGATTTATATTATTATAATATTGTTTAAGAATGAGAAGCAAATAAACAATAATAAAAGCAACAACAAAATATGATACAAATAATAATAGTAGATTGTGCAGGTGAGATACAAATAAAAAATAACTGTGGGGTTAATCAAGTTAATCGCACCTATAACAACACAAATCCAATTCCTAATGTTAAATCCAATTCCTAATGTTATACAAAAACTGTTTTTGTTACACAGGAATATAATTTGTGTTGTATAGCTTCGTTTAAATGCTTAATTTATATGCTTAATTTTAATGTGCAAATGAATCGTTTTTCAATGGCTTCTTTTTACTCTAGAGAATACTCTTATTCTGAATCGCCCACCGGAAGTCTTATATCCGATGGCTTATATCTGATAGCGGAACACAGCTGTTATTGCTGGTAGAAGAACGCAGCTTTTATATCTGCTAGCGGCTTCGGAACACAGCTTAGTTTTCCCACGTTGTGGTTGTGAAACAAAGCACGCGGTGAAAATGTCTCACAAAGGAGGTAAAACGTGTCAAATGGAGTGTGTACGGCGGTCTATCAATGAACACATGACGTCGGTGGGAGAGGAGATACTGTGTGTTTTGGACAAACAGCAGCTGAAGCTTCATGTCAGAGTGTTTGTGTTGGAGCGCCTCAGTGCGGCCGCAGAGTGGACGTGCAACCTCTTCCAGAGAGAGATAGAGACACTAGCAACTCTGCTGGACACCCACAACAAACTGCTGGACATTGATTTTGATATGGACATCCGTCCTACTCCTAACACTGTAGAACTGCTGGACATCGATTTGGATATGGACATCCATCCTATTCCTAACACTGTAGAACTGCTGGACATCGATTTGGATATGGACATTCATCCTATTCCTAACACTGCAGGTTGGTAAACACATGGTTACCTTATGTTGAACAGACATTATGTTACATTATGTTTAACAGAGTAGCTAAACTGCTATGAACTGAACTATATTTCCCAGTAGATTGTGTACTGTAGTTTCACTGCCTTATTGCTTTTCCACTGGTTTGACATTCACATTGTACATTTTCAATGGCTTTGGGACATGTGTTGTGGGCACCAGGACAACTGGGAAATAGGGACATGTGGGCACTAGGATATGGGCATAGGGATGAGTGGGCATTCATTAATTTCCCCATGTTTTCCCTATTTTTTCATAGTACTTCTATTTTGGCAAATACATGTATTTGAGATGCATTGCAAATACATGTATTTGCCACACATAGCCTGCATGGGCCCCACAGGGGCTCGCTTGCAGGGCACTCTTATATTGTACTTTGAAACTGTTATAATGTAGAACTACATGAAACATTGGATTTCAATAAACATTACTTAGTATGTGGAAGTCAGAATATGGTGCACATATCAGATTATATATTGTACACATAGGGCTCTTCACAGGTTCAAAATGACGGACCCAAACCCTAATGGAACCTGAAATTTGTTCCGAGATTGAGCCGACATTAAAAAAAAAGAAAAAAGAAAGACGCACCCAAATGGCAACCATTATTTTATGGACCCGCAAACCTAAAATGCTGTTCTAACACAGTCAGCGAGATGTCAGCTATACTCCCTGCTGTAGCAGCCTACAATAAGAGACAATGACGTTAAATTGTATGTTAAATTGTAAGAGGGCACGGTGGCGCAGTCGGTAGCGCTGTCGCCTCACAGCTAGAAGGTCCCGGGTTCAATTCCCGCCGGGGACGCTGTGGGCGCCGGGGGCGTGTCTCCTCCTCCGCGTCATCAGCGCCCATACCCTAGGTGGGGTTGGCCCACTCTGTGTGGAGTTTGCATGTTCTCCCCGTGTCTCTCAGGGTAGTTGATACCCTCACAAAAACATGTAGTAATCCTGGTCACTAAACTCCTCCCCCATGACAGCCGGGCGCCTGATGGAGGGGAAGGGAACTGGTTGGAATAACGTGTTCCTTCCACGCGCTACGTCCAACCAGGGAAACTCCCTCCTGTCAGGTGACAAGAAGGTCAGTTGGCTCTCATGCATTGAAGGAGGCATGAGCTCGGCCCTGGCCTCCCTAGGCTGGTGAGGGGAGTGTAGTGCCCAGGATCACTTAGAAAATTGGCACCGGGTGAACAATAAGGGTTACAAAATCGTGGGATAAAAAAAAGAAAATAAAAAAAAAAGTATGTTTTCACCTCTATTATTAAGGAATCTATGATCACATATGCCGGTGCACTTTTTCCACGGAGGTATAGTTTGATGTGCTTTGTGCGTGCGCTCTCGGCTCTCACTTTTAACTGAGGGGGAACAACATATATTGCGCTGCAGTAATCAGATCCCTGTTAATTCATGTTTTTATTTTGTTGTTGTCTTTTCACACAATTAGTTTCCAATCAGTTTCAACATGATCGT
Source organism: Gymnoscopelus microlampas (assembly GCF_963454915.1). NCBI lineage: Eukaryota > Metazoa > Chordata > Actinopteri > Myctophiformes > Myctophidae > Gymnoscopelus > Gymnoscopelus microlampas. The sequence continues at coordinate 61,829,479 of NC_139962.1, read as the reverse complement.
TTCCATTAATATGATGGATTCATGTATTTTCAGACATTTGACCACTTGAACCTGCAATACTTAGTGAACTTGATTGGCATGGAAATCCAATCACAACCGAGCGGGCCCAGACCAAATCTGGCGAGGGCTATTTTTTTTGCACTGGCAGATTTCCAGGCTACTACACCATCCCTCTTTGCTGAAAATAGCCGATCTACAAGTTACAAAGTGTAGCAGTGAGATGCATTGTGAGCTTGTAGATCGGCTATTTTTGGCCGTATTCTCTCCTTTAACCGTTTCCTGCCACCTTGACTGACCAAGACATGGTTGCCATGCAGATATATCTTGGTCATTCACTCTCTTGTTTTTTTGATGCTTAGACTTTTTTTTTGTTTTCAGTTTTTTACTACAATGTTGAGAATGATACTTAGATAACATGTTGTTTAAACAGATGCTAGGTTCATTGTTTACCTTGTATCCTATAGTTTTAATGTACAGATTGTTATTACAGTAAGTGTACCTGGCATGCAGTGGCAAAACACTTCTTGTAATCCGCCATACTTAATTCTTTAATATTTGCCACTCTTCGTCTAAACTTCGTCCCTTAACTTCGCCCACACGGTTGACACGACCCCTGCAATATACATCAAAACGGGTGGCTCGGCCGGGATAAGTGTGCGACTACTTTTCTTGCCGTTACGCGGTACCACGGCGACGTAATACGCAAGAAACAACAACAAAAAAGCCATTGACCTTTAAGGGCCCTACAGAAAAGTACTGTCCAGAGATCCCCAGACTCTCATTGACCAGACGTCCCACCGGTTATCAAAGAGGGGACCCCTCTGTCTTCCTATTGGCTGGGCTTGCAACAGCTATAACTCCAGTTCGCAGCATGCTACTCCGTTGCAATTTACCCCCCCCACATTCATTTATTTGACCTTACCTCTCGAACAAAAGGTTGCACAGACTTAGCGAGCTACAGCCACGCTTAAAATGTCTCTGAAATGTTGTTTCTAGGGGGCACGGTGGCGCAGACTGCGGCACGGTGGCGCAGTTGGTAGCGCTGTCGCCTCACAGCTAGAACGTCCTGGGTTCGATTCCCGCAGGGGACACTGTGGGCGCTGGGGGCGTGTTCTCTCCTCCGCGTCAGCAGTGCCCATACTCTAGGTGGGGTTGGCGAAAGGGCCTCTCTGTGTGGAGTTTGCATGTTCTCACCGTGTCCCCTAGGGTAGCTACCATCACAAAAACATGCAGTAATCCTGGTCACTATACTGCCTCCCCCTGGCCAGCCAGGGCGCCTGATGGAGGGTAAAGGAACTGGTTGAAATAATGTGTTCCTTCCACGCGCTACGTCCGACCAGGGAAACTCTCCCCTGTCAGGTGATAAGAAGGACAGTTGGCTCGGTGTTCACTCTCCATTCCGACATCTCACCACTCCGACTAGTGGCTTCCGCGTGCGGTTAGGGTTAGGGTTAGGGTTAGGTATAGGGTTCGTCAACGTCGGAAAGGCGACATGTCGGAAAGGAGAAATGCACCCAGTTGGCTCTCATGCATTGAAGGAGGCATGAGCTCGGCCCTGGCCTCCCTAGGTTGGCAGAGGGAAGTTAGTGCCCAGGATTACATAGACAATTGGCACTGGGTGTAAAAAATGTGGTTACACAATTGTGGAATATAAATTAAGAGTGTCTGCTAAATGCCTAAATTGTAAATGATGACTGTAGTTAATGTGTAATTTAGATTATCAATAAAACACACACTTATATACTTACCAGCTTGACGACTATCACAAAACAATTCAGGAATTTTAGCATAACTTTGTGTTCCTATTGGCTGGGGTTTAAACAGCCATAACTCCAGTTACTAGCATGCTACAGGCTCTAAACTTGGTGGGTGGCCTTACAGGACAGGCTGTAATTACTTAAGCCCCGCTCCCTCTGTGTTCCTATTGGCTGGGCTTTAAACAGCCATAACTCTATAGACAGGGCAAATAATTCTTCTCAGTTGATCCTTATGTGAGCTTTCCTGCAGAATACATTTTTGTATTGTGCATATTAATTAGATAATTTTCACATTTGAATACATCTGCATAAATAACGAGTAGAGATCATATAACTTGCATTTTGGTGGTTTTGTGGTTAGTGAATGAATATGTTATCCCACTCAGGTGTAAGGACATTTGCTGTGTATCCATTTGACACGTTTATTACGGTTAACACATTCCCTACCAAGGACGTAGATCTACGTCCTTTCAGATCCAACCGTTGACCGCCATTGACGTAGATCTACATCAATTCAATATTTTTGGAGAATTCCACAAGAGGGCGCTCTAACGCAACTTAGGAATGATCCCCTGACTCTGATAGAAGGAATCGATAGATGTGACGTCATCCCCAAAAAATCCATATCCATATCTTTTTAACGTGGTGGAAACAAACCATTTTTAATGGGCGATCACTCTGTAATGGCGGATCGCGTTAGAAATGTTATTGTTCCAGGCTTTAGTCGGGACCCTCGACCATCGTGCAGATCCGCACCCATTGTTTACATCCGGGTCCTCGTTGTGGCGTCTACAGCACTAAACATATCAGCGTTCTCATGCTATTCATCAAAAATGTGGAACGCCCTACCAAAAGGAGTAAAGGAGTGTAAAACCCTACTCTCTTTCAAAACTCCCCTAAAGATACACCTTCAGGAGGCTGCAATTGGAAAATGGCCCCTGTCTAAGTCCTAACCTAACCTACCCCCCTACCCCCTACCCCCCCCCCCCCCTCTCTCCTTCTTCTTTTGTACATATTTCTCACTCTTCATACCAGTAACCTGTAAACTGATTGTAAGACATTCTATAGCAGTTGTGTATATCTGTCTGTCTCTTATATGTCATCATGATTTGTGTGCGTGGGGAACTCATTTGAAACAAGCTTAGTGCTTGTATGAGTCTTCCAGTTTAGTAGACCTCGTATTGTGAATTTGTACTTCCATGTACTGTTGTTCTCATGTCTTACTAAATAAAGTACATCAATCAATCAAGCGTAAACGGTAAGAGCGCTGGCACTAGATATATCCTGTTTTAAAAAGTCTCTGGCACTTGATGTGTTAAATGAGCTGACACACAAGGGAAGGCATTCCTTTGGATTGAGGCATGGCACACCACCTTTCATCAGGTACGGGAGGAGCTAAAGGAGCTGGAACCGTGGTCCTGGACTAACCTAACCTGACTGCATCATTGGGCAGTGGGGACCTCAGAAACACTGGGCAGCAATGGGAACTCGCGTCGCAGGACACAGGAGGGTCGGATGGGGGAAAATGTGAGGACCTCTGGGAAGGAAACAGGCACTGGACAGCAATGAGTCCACACCATCAGAAAACACAGCTCAACCGGGGATGACTTTCCAACTGGACCCCGCATCCAACGACGGACACGGAAGCCATCACCCCAGGGAACAGACAAGGCTCTCGAGAAAAGGTCCACCTTGCAGGATCCCTGGCGTCGACACTAGCACGGGCAAGGCACCTGCAATCCATCGCCAATCAACGAGGTGACCAGCCGACCACAGTGACATCTCATGTTGCTGGCCACAGATAAGTCGACACACCCAGGAGCATGAACAGAGGCTCGTTGTCACAGGACTGCGGTGGCACCGTGACATCACTCAGGCAGCACAGCACTCGAGAAATGGTCCACATTGCAGGAGCCCTGGCGTTCCTGCGAACCTTCACCAATCATCGAGGCGGCGCCGGGCAGTGGGAACCCCAGAACTTCTGGGCTGCGGTGGAGACTTGCGTCGCAGGACACAGAAACGGGGAACTTGAGGACATAGGCTGGGGAAAATAAACTGAACAGAGGCTCTCTCTGGCCGGGAGTTCCACTGGGTCCATGATGGCTGGTTCATTCTGTCAGGAACCCGGTTGTTTTTGGACCCGTATGCAGGAACTCAGAACTCAAAGTAAATGCAGGAAACCAAAGAAGACACTCATCGACTTGACAGTACAACACAAACTCACAAGATCACAAGCACAACACTAAACATCACTCTAAACAGGCAACCAATTACATGACAATGAACCACCACCGAATGCACTCTCAGGCAGTCTTTTAAGTCTCTGTCGCTCGTTAGCCATCTAGACACTTGCAGGTGAGATCACTCTAGATAAACCGAGTGGGAGGGGAGCTAAAGTGGGAAAACACGCTGAGCAAAGGCAGAGTCACAATAGGGGTAAACGGGCACATGACAAGGCAGGACACTCAGGGCAGGGGTGAGACCCAGATAGTGACACGGTCCCCTTTCACAGCCAAGCATTCTCATTCCTGTCCAATGCACACCCTGGGATCTTTGTCTGAGGGGTGTGGAGATAGATAGATAGATAGATAGATAGATACTTTATTAATCCCGAAGGAAATTTGTTTTGTTCAACAGCTCCAGTGCAATACATTCATACAGATTGTCAATAAAAAAGAAGCAAAAACATTACATCAATGGGAATGAATGCAATACGAATATAAACTATCAGTTATAAGAAGTTAAAAACCTAGGTAAAAAAACGGTTAAAAAGAGAACACAGCTAAAAAAATATATAAAAATTACCTTGTCAGCCCCCTCCCCCTCCCTCCCTCAGTGCATCATTATACAGTCTAATGGCCCTTGGGATGAAAGAGTTCCCAAATATGTCCTTGCTACAGTGCAGTGATAGGAGCCTATTACTGAACTTGCTCTTCTCTGCATAAAGTGCTGTGTGCAGTGGGTGGCTGACATCATTCAGAATGGACAATGCCTCAGCCAAGGTCCTCCTCTCTGTCATAGCCACCACAGACTCAAGCTCAGTCCCAGTCCCTTTAACCTTGCCAGCCCACCTTATCAGTCTGTCCAGTCTAGCCTCGGAAACCCATGCCTTTTTTTTGTTACAAAAGAAAAAAAAGCCTGGGCGAACCATGCAGGAATGATGGTGTTATCTCCTAACCAATCAGAGTGCAGAGGGGCGTCGCTCTAAATTTGGTGACATCAGCGTGCTCCGTGCACAGGCCGGGGGGGGGGGGGGGGGAGGCGGGGACATAGATTGGTGAAGCAATAGGAAGCGCCGCACGAATCCGGGCGGCTGGGTTTGGATCCGCCCTTCAAGACCATCGATTGGGCTCGTTCTTTCGGGGGCATTGCGTTAATCCGACAGACCTTTTCTCCGACTATGTGGCATCCGCGTGCGGTTAGGGTTAGGGTGCGGGTTTGGTTCGGGTTTACTGTTTAATGTCGGAGCACTGCGCTGTCGGAGGAATGCGTTGTCGGACTAACGTATTGCACCCGTTCTTTCAGTCTAGTCCAGTCTGACTGTATCTCTCTGCAGGGCCGGACTGGGACAGAAATTCAGCCCTGGCATTTAGCCCAGACCAGCCCACCACAACCAGCGCGCGGTTACCCTACCGACTCGTCGGGTTGAGGCACATACAAATACACAAGCCCATTGTGTACCACTTTTACAGAACATTAATGATAACTACACAACCCACAAACAACTACACAACCCATACATGATGTGATAAGTTAGCCTACATTACTCACCAACAAGGGAAGTTTGTTGCGCTTACAAGAATTATGCAAAAAAGGACTCAAGATTCAAGAGGGTTTATTTGTCACTCACGGATACAGGTACAAGCAGTGAAATTATCATGGCACTGGCAGGCTGACAGCAGAAAACACCCTATTGGCATGAGGTGTTTTCTCATGCCAATAAAGCTTCCTTGAATTGAATATGATAGAATAGTGTATTGCTCTTACAAGAGAATGATTCTGGCTAAAACACACAGGACTCTGGCAGCAAGGTACTGTAGGTCACTCAAAAAGCACACTGAAACCAAAAGATAGCCCTGTGAAAGACAGACAACAAAACATGTTTACATTATTTAAGTGATTACTGAACAATATCATTCATGTTCTGGAGTCTTGACAGAAATATATGTATAATACAGTAGTTAGCCCAGGAGGAAAGTGTACAGCTCTTACAATGAGGATGCTGGCTAAAACAGGACACTGCAGGTCACTCAAAAATCACACACTGCCACACTGGAACCAATAGAGAGCCCTGTGAAAGACAAGACAACAAAACAAAACAAAACATGTACACATGATTTAAGTGATTAAATATTGTATACGTTATTATTATGGAGTCCAGCTCACTCTGGCCACATAGGTGCAGTACACTTTAGGATCGTTCAGGCAGCTCAACAACAGGTGTTTCAATGTGAGCAGCACATCAATGAAGAGACCACTTTCAGGGTTGTCAAAGAAACCAAAAACCTTCTTCAGGGCCTCGTGCTTGGCCCACCACGTGTCTCTCCAATTGGAGAAAGCCGTCTGTGTCACTTGTCCTGGCTTTCATTCTCCCACAGAGTCATCCTTTTGTATGACTCTGATGAACACTGCAATGTCATTGAGGAGAGCAAACAGTGAGCCACTTTCAATGACTGTCTCCATCTGTCGCACTTCCTATACACTTAGTCATGTCCAATTTCACTTTGGCGGTGACCTCTGTCAGCATTTGGACAAAGTACTGTCCAGTAGACTCCTTGCACTTGACCACCGCAATAAGCCTCTCATTAACCACATTAGTAACATATCTCAGAATAGCTGAGCATTGATCCTGAGAGTTGATGTCCTGTGTTGTATCAATTTGGACAGAGAACATCCCAGCATCCTGAATGTCACTGGAAATGGATTCTTGAATCAGTTGCTTAACTGTATCTATAGAATAGAATAGGCTTTTATTTGTCATTGCACACAAATTGTCACAACGAAATTACTAGGGAGCTCCCATGTACCCGTAGCACACACACAACATACGACAATACAACACAGAGTATAAAGTGCATGGTGATATTTTAAAGTGCATGATGAATGAATAGAGAAACAGAAACCAATAATAAATTATCACAGTCCGGTTGAAATGCATATGAGGGGGGACAGTCAATGTTCATTTAGCAGACGTACTGCGTACGGAAAAAAGCTGTTTTTGAATCTTGAAGTGCTAGCACTGATGGACTGGTATCTCCTCCCTGAGGGGAGGAGATGAAAGAGATGATGTGCAGGGTGTGATTGGTCTGTGATAATGCGCTGGGAGAGGCGGAGGCAACGGGAGGTGAAGACGGAGGTGATAGATGGTAGAGGGGACCCGATGATCCTGCTCGCTGCCTTCACCACCCTCTGCAGGGCCTCCTGCTCTGCCCTTGTGCAGCAGGAGAACCACGCAGCCACACAATATGTCAGTACACTCTCTACTGCCATAATTGGCTGTGCAGCCAATTAGTAATACTCTCTATGACATAAGTGGCTGTTGTTTTTTAAATAAGTGTGTAAAGGGAACCTCTGCCTTTTGCCCCAGACTGATGATGTGATGTGCTCTGCTCAATGCAACTGGTGAGATGGTCATTCAGGATCACATCATACTTTTTCAGGAGAATAATGAGCTCTAAAAAAGTGCCATGGTCTATTGTGCTGTCGTTTAGGGTATATGCTGCCTCATTCTCTGCCCCCCTGTAGCTAAGCCCCCTCTTGCCTATAACCTTCACTATATCCACTATACGCTCCATAACCAGTCGTGTTTTTTTCTGACCTGGTCTTTGTGAGCAGACATCTGGTTCCCACTCAGCATGCTCTGTATGTTGGCTTTGGAAGCTTGCAAGAAATATGCTTCTGCACTACTCCTATGTGCAAGGCTCTGCTCATGCTCCTTTGCACGCTGGTGTGGATGCCTCCAATCTTTCATACCACTAATAAAGGGGCTGGGGTCAGTGGGCTTTGCAAAGGCCAAACAAAGGAAGCAAAAGGCTGTATCACTTTCTTCATCATAGGTTAGCCATTTTCTATTGGTACCATCTGGGCAGGAGAAAACTCTCTGCACCACTGGGTTCTTTGCCTTTTGTCGAGGGTGATAGTTAAAAAAAAACTGCTGAATGGTGTTTGTGTTGGGACGGGTGAAATCATTTATAGCTGGGTCTGGCTCTGGGCTGCTTGGGATGATGATGTTAGTTGGGGGCGACACTGGAGATGACGTACTGGGTCTATCAAAAACCTAGACATGAGAAGTAGAGGACTGTTATGAATGGGTGAAGTATGAACATGATTACATGCAAAAATGTCTGCATGCAATCAAAACTTTAGCTAATTAGCTAATGAATGGAAAACAAGAGCATAATGATCTTAGAATTGGACAAACACTTGGGTTATATTTTAGAAAGTTGTATTTGATAGCTCAATATGCAGTATACGTAGGTTATATATAGCATGAAATAAGAGGAAATGCTTGGGCTGTTTTATTGTAACAGCAACATAATTCAGTGTTTTAATAATAACTGTATAACCTGTAATAATGCTTAAACTGAAAGGCCAATAAACCAATGTGATTGAAACATTGTTTCAATCACATTGGTTTATTGGCCTTTCAGTTTAAGCATTATTACAGGTTATATTATGTGTAGCCTGTATTTATTTTGTTTGATCAATGTCCTTTAAGTCATTGGTTCTCTAAGTGGGGTCCAGGAGGTCCCCAGCAAAATGTGTTAATATAGCATCACAATAATTTTCACCATTTTAACCTTTTATACTTTGGCTATTCAAAAACAGCAGATCTACAAGCTCATAGCACAGCACCAAGTGCCACCCTATGAGCTGGTAGATCTGCTATTTTTGAAAAAAATCATGAAAATTTGTGCAAACCTTTAAATATATATTATATATTTTTTTTATTTGAGTTACAATTATTGAAAATATATTTTTTAATATTTGTAACTCAAATCTTTGCTTCTGGGGGTCCCTGAAACAAAATATTTTGAGATGGGGGTCCGCGGCCAAATGCATATCATGTTGGGATTGGGGTCCTTGACATGAAAAGTTTGAGAACCACTGCTTTAAGCCCATATGGGCTGTGAAAGTAGCAGATCTACCAGTTCAGAACACATGCGAGTTCAGTGAGCTATTGTATGATTAAAGTATAAAATGGGGCTTAAAAGCAGAATCAGTGAATCAGGATAGTATTAGTATGAATGTGATTGTTGTTTTCCAATACATTAGATAACTACTTGCAACAACACACACTTCTGTTTTTTTGGGGTACAAGTAATCCAACTTTTAAAGGCCAGAATATGGACTTAGTTGTACCGCCACAGTCCATTCCATAAATTCACTCAATTCAAAGAACTGAAATGCCCATAGGCCTACTTTTCAATGTTGAACTAACACAATGTATTTTGAGATTAAGCTCTCGTCTCAAATTGAAACCCCCTCTCTATCACTGAACATTTTTGGTATGTTACCTGGCAATAGCTTGTTTCTTGCTCTAAACATAATTAGTGCAGTCTTGTATTCGACAAGGTCCGTGAACTTCATGGTATGTGATTGTGAAAACAGTATATTTGTGAGATCCAGTTAGCCTACCTTATTAGCTATTCTAATGGCTCTTTTTTTGTAGAATGCATAATGATTTTAGATTAGTTTTTTATCTCTACACAATAATTGAGATATGTAGTACAAGTGAGTAATATAAAATATAATGTCTGGATATGTATGACTGGATTATTTTTTACAACAAGGGTTTGTTCATTAGTTTGTAATCATGATAATTAATTTCTATCGATTTTTAACTGGGGGCGGGGCCGCATGGGGCATTCGGGTAATTGGTACAATAATTCTATTTTTACATAATAAGCCGGCTATATTTGTCTCTGCGAGATGGCAGAACCCCCGCCCCAAAACATTCACCGGTCTGTTCCAGTGCCACCAGGAGGTAGATTTGGGCTCAAACTGATAATGAGACACAATCTTTGAACAACTTCTGTTTATTAAAGCAGTTAAGCTCCAAACAAAGTGCTAGGTCATATGAGGCCAACAAAAAATAAAGCAGAGAGAGGAGCTCCTCTACAAGACGGAAGATGTTACTGACAGAATGTGGGAACCAAAACATTTTGGCTATAACAAAATGACATTTAAAATAGCCTATTAATATTGTTCAAAACAGTATACCGTATTTGACATTTATATCCATTTGACCATTATATCAACGGATCAAAAACAACACAGATCACATAATGAAAATAAGTCTAGACAGTCAAGCCCACAGTACTAGAGTCCGACCGATAGGGATTTTTGTGACCGATACCGATAACCGATTTTAGAGAGGTTTGGATTATATCGGTCTCCGATAACCGATATGCAACCGATATTGTGAATTTTATTAGCTGGAATGAAAATAGGCCTTTTCTGTTTTTGTTTTTTTTACATTTACTCAAGTACTGTACTCCACTACATCTCGGAGGCAAATATTATACTTTTACTCCACTACAATTATTTGAAAACTTTAGTTACTAGTTACTTTGTAGATTAAGATCTAGAATATTATAAACAAAACACACATTAACCACTTCAGCCCTATATACATTTCTGCCATTTGAAAATAGCAGATTTACAAGCTTGTAGATCTGCTATTTTCTAACGATTTTTATACATTTGAAATCTTGTTGAACAGGACATTCTGCATAATGAGTAGTACTTTCTACTTTGTACTTTAAGTCAGAGTCCTGCAATCGTTTGACGGGTGAAAACGGGTGTAAAATATACTGACGGGCGGTTCTGAAATAAACGCGGGTAGGTAACGTTTTATTGTGAAAATCAGAGAGCCCTGTCTCCGCCAAAACAACGTCACTTGTGTAACTTAACACAGCACAACGGCATGGAGCACACTGGTCAGTTATCTGAACTCACAAAACACATTGAACATCCAGTTAAACCTTCAAATTAAAACCATCTTAGACGTAAACAATGACACATGCTTACTGCGTATGTGCGCGTTCGCGCGTGTGGCTAAAGCTCGCTCCTCCGTCTTCACTTGTACACTGAATGTAGCTCTATTGTTGAAGGCTCCTATGCTATCTATCCCTTTCAACACACTTTTAAATTGAGTGACTGTCTGTAGGCTATTTACATTTTACTCTGCATGTAATCATGGGTAAACCGGCGGACAACAGGTCCATTATTTGACGGGCGGACGCGGGGCGGTTCTGGTTCGTATTTTTAAAGAATCACGGCCAGGGTGACGGGTGGGTCTACTCTGCAGATCTGATTATTGACGGGCAGCGCAGGTTCTCAACATTGGAGGACGTGCAGGACTCTGCTTTAAGTACATTTTGATACCAAAACTTTTGTTCTTTTACTTTACAGATTTTTACTTGTAACAGAGTATTTCTGTATTACAGTATTGATACTTTTACTTAATACGCAAACCCGCTATGGAGACAATTAATTAATTAACACTACAGCTGTGGTGGTGTTGTTTTTGTTTGAGGCGTAACAAACTAAGCCAACAGGACGACGCTAAAATAGAAGTGAGTATAGCCTCACCTCGGCCTATCATCATTATTATTATTATTATTATTATTATAGGACAATCCACAACTATTTATACTGGCATGTTTTGGGCTGAACCAGTCATCAGATTTAACTAATTTACCGTCGCATCTGGGAAAAGTATCCGCTGGTTGAAGCTGCTTTGGTCGACGAGTAGTAGAGTATGGTAGGCCCAGAGCCTTCTATTAGATGGCACTGGGTAGGCCTACTGAAAGTAGCAGATCTACAAGCCCAGCGCGCTCTGCTGGACAAAATATATCATTACACCAGTAACGTGCTTTTTGAGCAAACCTTTTTTTTTCATATCGGTCTTTTCTTTTCATATCGGTGAGAAATTTCACCGATACGATATGATCCGATATAACCAAATAAGGCCATATCGGTACCCGATATATCGGTGACCGATATATCGGTCACCGATATATCGGTCGGACTCTACACAGTACCACCAAGGCTTGTGAAAATAGTAACTTGTTGCTTTTGTAAAATAGTATAATATGTATTACTCAAAACGTGAAAGTAATTAGTTATATTACTAGTTACTGGAAGAAGGTAATATTATTTTTTTCGTTAAGTACTTAACAACACTGATCCTTATTGGCTAAGATTGGCTTCCAAAGTTTGCAGGAGTGGCCCGTTTTGTACAAAATGCGTCAAATCATGAATGCAGTGCCCGATTGCGGTGAAACTGTTATAGCACCACCCTGGTTTGAAAAATTTAGGGTGCCATTTATTCTGTGGCCTAGTGGGGATGTGCGTACATAGTTTCACGGCATTTGGACGCTGCGTTCATGATCCAAGGTATTTTTTTTATAAGGGGCCACTCCTGCAAACTTTGGAAGCCAATCTTAAAATCTGACAGATCTGTCCATATCACATGACTATAGATAATGTGTACCAATGTCCGTGATGTTTGGACAACATCTGTAAGAGTAATATTAAAAAAAAAAGTTTTTTGCTACATGACTGATGTGAGAAATTTGGGGCAGAGGTTCTTCCCTGGCCTCCGTGCCTTCGGCCTTGCAGAGACATAAATAGCCGGCTTATTGTGTAAAAAAATATATACTTTTTACCAATTACCCGAATGCCCCCACCACCCCCCAGTTAAATACATTTAAAACAACAATTTCCTTTTTTTGACAGTGAGAGAGCTGCTCTCCGTAGTGTCACAGACACAGTAAAACATAATGAATCTACAAGCTAACAACGCTTGTCATCGCGAGGCGTTGTTTATCTGTTTTTGGCACATGACTCCCTCTAAGCCAGTGTTTATCAACCGTGGTAGATGGTACACTTTTGTACCGCGGGTACTTGCGAGGTGTACCGTGAGCTTTGAAGAACGTGTGAAACCAGCCCCTCGAGAACAATAGCGCGTCCGTCAATCGATACGGCCGTCATCCGGACCGTTTCACACTCAACCACGCCCGAGTCCATTCAGTGTAGCCGCTACACTGAATATTTGCATTCCTATGGGTGATCACTGTGATCATCACCCATAGGAATGCAAATATGTTGTTAATATTACTGTATAAAAGGGGCACAGGGTACATGCTTTGGCACTCAGTATTATTACTACAAGATGATGAGAGCTCCACCAGCAAAGAAGAGATGCACCCAGGGCCAGAAGACGCTAAATTTCGCCGTCATCAGCAAGACATTGCCGCTGCCAGATCCTCCTGCAAGCAGCGCTGCCGGTGTGTCCGGGCCACCGCGACCTGCCGACGAGCTGGCCTCACAGGGCAGCTGCAACAGCAGCACACACAACAGCGCCGCTGCCAGCGTCCTCGCCGTGCCGCCGGGAACAACAACGGCGACAAGCAAGACGACTACAGCCAGACTGTACCGTGATGACTACATCAAGTTTGGCTTCACTTTTATGGGGGACCCATCTAATCCTATTCCACTGTGCATCGTGTGCGGAGACAAGCTCGTAAACAGTGCTATGGTTCCCAGTAAGTTGAAACGTCACCTTGAGGCCCACCATGGAGAAATCGCCACAAAGGACAAAGACTATTTTGTGAGTTTGAAAGCTACTAAGGCGAGACAGAACGCAAAACAGACAACTGCATTGTTACGCAGTACCACCAGCACCAAGGTTAGTGACAGAGCTCTGGAAGCTAGCTACCAAATTGCAGAGCTTGTGGCAAAGTTAAAATTGCCACATACAGCAGCAACATATATGTTGGCAGGAGCCAAAATCCTGGCTAACATAATGTCGGGACCAGATGTTGCAGTGGAATTCGATAAGGTGCCGCTCTCAAACATGACAATTGGCCGACGCATTGAAGACATGTCTGCAGACATTGAGAGTGCTGTCATACAAAAGATTGTGACTAGTGGAAAGTTTGCACTGCAGCTTGACGAATCAACAGATATAAGTGGACACGCACAGCTGTTGGCAAACGTGAGATTCATTGACGGAGACGCCATCAGAGAGAATTGTCTGTTTTGCAAACAACTGCCTGGAAAAACAACAGGAGAGGAAGTTTTCCGGGTGACGTCGGAGTATTTGGAGCAATGGAACTTAAGCTGGGAAAACTGTGTCAGTGTGTGCACTGATGGGGCTGCATCTATGACCGGGCGACACAAGGGATTTGTAAGCAGAGTAAGAGAGAAGAATCCTGGCGTCCTGGTTACGCATTGCTTTTTACACCGTGAGGCGCTGGTTGCAAAGACTTTACCAAAAGACCTCTCAGCTGTGTTGAATGATGCGGTAAGCATCGTTAACTTTATTAAAGCACGACCTTTGAAAAGCCGGCTGTTCGCCACCCTGTGCGAGGAAATGGGGGCGGAACACAAAACGCTGCTGCTGCACACCGAAGTACGGTGGCTTTCCAGAGGGAAAGTTTTGTCCCGTGTCTATGAACTGAGGGAGGAATTACAAAGCTTTCTGTCTGCTGAGCAATCCGACTATGCAGACCTGTTCGCAGATGAGTACTGGTGTGCAAGACTAGCATACATGGCGGACATTTTTACCCATCTGAACGAACTGAACAGGCGAATGCAAGGAAAAGATGAGAATATCCTCACAAGCACAGATAAACTGACGGGATTTCGGGGGAGACTGAAACTCTGGCGTCAGCAGGTGGAGAAGAGCAAGCTTGAAATGTTTCCCCTCATCAACACTGGACACACAATCACTCGTGCTTTGCGTGGGGTCATTGCTGAGCATTTGAAAAGTCTCGAGGAGAGATTTGCCTTTTATTTCCCCTCAACGTCCATGGCAAACTTCGACTGGGTCCGTGACCCATTCAACGAAACTGCTGAAAACGAGAACAGTCCATTTGAGGAGCAAGAGCAGCTAGTGGAAATAAGGGAGAACCGTGGCTTGAAAATGAAATTCAGAGTTCTAATCTTGGACAGTTTCTGGTTGACTGTTGGAAAAGAATTTCCAACCATCTCAGACAGTGCAATGGCAGTGTTGCTCCCATTTTCAACAACCTACCTGTGTGAGCTCAGCTTTTCAACCCTGACTTAAGTAAAAAGTAAACACAGAGAGAGACTGAGAGCAGTTGACGAGGAGCTTTGTGTGTGCTTGTCATCAGTCCCAGCCAGGATACAAACTCTGTGTTCAGCAAAACAAGCTCAAGTTTCACACTAAGACAGTTGTATTGTGACCCAATTTTTTCTTTTCTTTTTACAAATCTTTTTTATTGATTTTTAAAGTATTTTTTCTAAAAAGGACTCAAGTTTCAAACAAAGACATTTGTACTGGCTTAAAAAGTGTTTTTTTTTTCTTTCTAAAACAGTTTCACACAAGACTATTGTGGCCAATTTTTCCTATATATTTTTTTAAAAATCTTTTTGAGTTTTTAAAGTATTTTTCTTGGGAAGGTGAATCCAACTCCTCTGTTCATTGCAATGACAAGTTTATATATTTGTAGGCCAAATTGAACATGTGTGTGCTGTTTTTTAGTTCAAGGTTTCTTTATTATGACATCAAAGCAAAACAAGTTGTTTCCAAGTATGTTTCCAAAAATAAATCGGTGAAACTGAGGCACTGTCTCTTTCCTTTTTTTTCATCTTCTCCATTCATTGCACTGACCCAAGTTTATATATTTGTAGGCCAAAGACATTTTGTAATGTTCAAGGTTTCTTTATTACATCTTGTGTACATGAGAGTAAATATTATATATATATATATATATATATATATATATACACGCACCATATATCTAGGTGTACCCTGGGATATTTTGGCTAAGCCAGGTGTACCTTGGCACCAAAAAGGTTGATAAACACTGCTCTAAGCTGACAACAGTACCACAACAGCTATTTCCACTCAAATTGCTTATTTGTTTTCATAATTGTTTCTGGATGCACTTTGAGGCCAATTCTAAAAAAATCCTTCTAAATCCTGTTCAAGTTTTCTGAAAGAATAATGTTGTTCAAAAATAATTATGTTGCTATACTGTACATAACAAGTACACACAGAGGTTGAAAGGTATAACCACGTATTAATGAAGACTCTCTCCTGGTGACATCGCTTGAATTGACCTGTTTGATTGGTCTCGAGTGGAACGTGCATTGCATGCTATGAACGCTGATCGGTCTTGAGTGGAACGTAGAGTGCATTCTATGAACGCTCACACATCAACACACACGTGTGCATGTACACTTTTAACAAGTACCACTTGAGGCAGAATCCCAAGCAGACAACAGAAGCAATTTATTGTATGTAAAAAATGATAATGAAAAATCAGGAGTTGGCTTGTAATTATTTCACATGCCTGTTAGTCTACCTAATTTCCCACCCAAAGAGGATATCTATACACCAATGGTGACTGGCATACATAATCATGTTTTCTGTATGTAAGTACAGTTGCTGAATGATAACTACACGTTCTTTCTTCTGGTGATTTTCCACAGAGCACCACAGGGAGAGTTCTACAGTATCCAGAGAGATGGCCTCCAATAGATATTCAACGTTGTCGGAGGAACAGCGAGAGATGGACAAGGGACGTGGACTGTTTAATGCAAGGATGCAACCTGTAGTAAAGCTGTACAGGATAGGTATGCAATGTTTTATTTACTGGTGATTTAAAGGGATATTTCACTTTAAAAAAAAAACGTTTTTATCGTCTACTCAGGCTTTTGTGAGCCCCCCAGACCGTTTTTAAGTTGCTTGATTCAGTATTTAGATATTTGATATTCATTTTATCAGACACGCCCCCTTCCTATACAAACTCATTATAACTTCAAACTCTATTTTTAACATGTTGGATTAATTTATTATTTATAAAGGAATTATCCTTTATCAAAAACACCTGTCCTTGGTTCTGGTGACTCACCCTGCCCTCCTAATACGCGATGGGGCCGTGTTTTTTCGATTACTTTTTTCATTTATTTTATTTTATTTTTTTATTGTATTTAATTTGTTTCATTTTCCATAAACAAATCTAAAAATAAATGAAACAAGTAATCGAAATTGGCACGTTGCGCCATTGCGGTAAAACACGTGAAACACGTCAATGGCACTCAATGAGTTAACTCATTGAGTGCCATAAACGGCTATATCCGTTTAATCCTATTTTGTATGTATTTTTTTCCACATGCGGCGCTCTAACGTACAGCGGCGTATTACTGCCAGTTCTTGGTGGGAAAAAAAAAAAATGTCGGCGGGGGCGGGGCATTATTCTGACTTTTTACTCAGAAATCTCCGAGTTTAATGTGGAAAATTTCCGACTTTATAAACTTGCAGATTTGCAACATTAATCTCAGAGTTTTCTGAGTAAAATGTAGGAAATTTTCGAATTTATTATCACACAAATTTGCCACTTTAAACTAAGAAATGTCTTAGTTTTATGTGGCAAATGTGCACATTTCTGAGAAAAACTCAGATTTTTTTATTTAAGGAGGCGCGATCCTATCACCTTGGATCATAGCCTAAAAATCACCCACCTTGCAATGGATGGCCTAATCAAATGATACATTGCAATCGGATTTAGCAATAAGGAAATAAGCTACTCTTGAATTAAATTAATCTATAGAAGAGCTTTATTCCGATCTACAAGCTCACTGTAGCTAACTAACTTATTTTTCATAAAGAATTAGAAAGTGTCTGTCTGTCTGTATAGATATCTTCATAGACCTTTAATCGATTCCTGTAGGGAAATTCAGGTGTCATAAATATGTATAGCAATGCTGATATGTTAAATACAGTCTATACAATGGTTGGAATCAGCACCATATGGACCACAGAACGGATACTGCCAACTACCAAGGCGCACGCCTTGCACAGTTGTGTATATGTAGGTTGCTCGTCCACTCAAGCACGCAGTGAAGACTGTGTCTTCCCTGCGTGCTGTGGGTTGGTATGGCTTCAGGTTCCGCCAGGGGATCATTCTAATTTACACTTGAACTATGTTTATCACGATTGGAATGAATAGTGACCAACTAAGAAAAGGATCAATCTCTCCCCTGTGCTGGAGCGGCTGGACGTTGGTTGACTTCAGTTCATTGATTAAAGGATACACAAATCATTATCCTTGACCCACATGGTCTTAATAATGCAAACGAGGGACACATTAAGTTAACTATTATAGTCTACAGTGTTATATCTGCGTATAAATCTATGTTCCGCTGTGCACAGGGTAGACACGGGTGCTTGCTTGTCTGCCTTGAGGAGATAATTCTTTAAACGTGTTAGTAGCCTATATGTTTGTCATGATTCAAATACTTTTTTAATAATAATGTAACTGATCACCGGTCCGTTACCGAGGTCCTGAATTATTTACAGCCGTTACATGCTGTCACTTGTTTCAAAACTGTTTTCGTGATGACTGATGAGACAGAAGTTGGAGATACATGTGATGTGAATAGAATAGAATAGAAATAGCCTAGGCCTAGGCTACTTTACTTTATTGAGCGCCAGGTGAATTACAGTTGCCCTCACCATGAAAGACATTAAGTAATAAATGTATGATACAAATATATATATATTTATACTTCGCCTTACGACGGGGTCACGCACCAAAAATAGCCGATCTACAAGCTCACAGCTGTTGCTGTTGCAGACAGAATGTTTTGAGCTTGTAGATCGGCTATTTTCGACTTGCGACCCGCTGTCAACATCAAAACAAACAATCATGAGCCTAAAGGTCTTAAAAGTCATTAAATTGTCCCCACTCTCAATGCAGTTGAGAACCACTGCATTAATCCACTGCTTAAAGTAGTTACAACCGTAGCCTACTCCTATGAGTCCAAATGAGGAGAAAACCTTTTTAACACATCGGGTGCCAAACACGGTCTGAACCGTGTGTTTACATAGTGGCGGTTCCGAAGCTTCGTGCCGAACACGGTCTGACCGTGATTTCAGTCTTTTTGTTTTTTTTGTTTTTCTCCGCGCGGGTGGGGCTAGAGCAGCTCTGGGAGCACCCATTGTAATCCTGCGAAGGAAGTGCCAGATCGCTCACCGGAAACACTTTTTTTTCCCCCATCCGCTTCCTGTCTATTTCCTACTTTGAAACGCCTATATCTCCGAATCTGTTTACTGTGGGGAAAAGCGGTCATGCGCGATGCGCGATCCCCCCCCCCCGTTGTAACCCGCGAGGGGAATGTTATGGTTCCAGCCTGTAGCCAGGCTCATGGCAGAACATGAATCGATGCTTTTTTTTGCGTGGATTTGCTTGTAACGCACGTGGAAACTTTAAACAGCAAAGCGCAGTCAATGGGGAGAATGCTGGCACCCACGGTAAGTTGTTATGAAAGAATGCTGGCACCCGATGTGTTAATAAACATAAACATTTTATTTATTTATTTGGAATTTTCAGTTTAAAACATAAATCATGTCAAAATCCAAATATCAGAATAAAAAAACTGAAAAACTCCAAAAATACCTTCTCAATAAATGAATCTGGTCAAAAACTGTGTGCCTCCCAGACCACACCAAACATTTCCTATTGTTTCCAAAATTCACCCTTAACAAGCTAACGGCACTTTCTGGCTAAGTGAGCCTTTCAAAATAAAAAGCAAAAAATACAAAGAACTGGTCAATAATTACATAGAAAGGAGGCTTTTACCCTGAAAGGAATAAGGAAATGCAAAAGGCTAACTAAATCAACATGACATGTTTCAAACTTAAATTATTGTAATTCCAAGTTTAAAGGTGGAGGTTTCTAAGTTTCAAATAATAATTACTAATAATAACTATAATAATAATAACTATTCCTAAATAATATTTGACATTTATAAAAACAAAAACGTATGAAAGAAGTGGACAAAACAAAGAAAACATAAAACTGGCTCCAACATTATTATGGAGTATGCCGTAATCATGTGCAGGGCAGAGGGAGATGCAAGGTTGTATTTGTTGGGCAGAACTTGGAGTCTGGCTTTTATTGTAAACTTGAGAATTGATTTGTCTATTGTTGCATTTTGTAATGTGGAATGAGACGGTCTGGTCGGCTTATGACAGGCAGGCGAGTTTCGACTTCAAGGGATGACAGGTTTGGTAATACTCGAGGATCTGCAGTTCTGGGGATTTAAAACTTGTATAAAGTTATCCTGCCTGTGTACAGATGTTTTGATTAGTGATCAATGCATCACTGACCTCAACCGCGTCATTAAGATCAGGCCAGTCCGAGCGCACTCCAAACTCCGGCGCACGCTTATCCAGTTTCCCACTGGGCTTTGAATCCTAGGAAACTGTCCTCTGATGTTGTGTTTGGGACCTTGGCACTTGCACTTTGATAAATCCAGCAGAAGTGATGCTCGTGCCTGTCTCGGACTGCGGGATCGTCATTGTTCAGCATGCGCAAAAGATGGTTTATTCTGGTATAGCTGTAGATCCATTCTATATTAAAGGAGACACACCATGAATTTGACTTTTTTTTAATTTTTCTTGTATTTTTTGGGCTCCCCAGTGTCTCTTGTACCCCAAAAAAATGTTTAGTCATTCATTCTCATTTCAGAGATTTTCAGAATGGGCGTGCCTGAACAGGCCATCTCAGAAATGGCAAGTTTGCTTACATCACGAAACTTTCTGCCCATGTATTTTGACAGACAGAATTGCTCAGTAGCACCCCTCTGCCCAACAGGACGTTTTGGTATTGCAGCTGAAAGTGCTTTATAAGCCTGAGAGAATTGACTTGGGATGAGTATATCTGAGTGTTGATTTAGGCTAAAACCTTTTGAAAATGGTTTGAGGGACATACACCATATGATATTAAATATCAAATATTTTTTTTTAAATTCATGGTGTGTCTCCTTTAAGGACACCCAATCCTGCACTTACTCTGTGAAAGATCAAATCCCTGGTTGATTGCATATTGGGGCCCATCATTTTCCTAACTAAATAAACAACAGTATTATTCATTTCTGTCGCACGCACACACACACACACACACACACACTTTTTCTCCCAGTAAGCCTACTTATACACATTACTGTCTTAATTGAAATCAGCTGTCCTAAATCGTTGTGGTTTCACCAGGCGAGATGGCAAACGCAATTTTATAGATGTGCAATATAGTTTTGTATACTTTTTATGTATGTTTTATGATCATACATTTATTGCTTAATGTCTTTCATGATGCGGGAAACTGTAATTCACCTGGTGCTCAATAAAGTAAAGTAGCCTAGGCCTAGGCCTAAGCTATTTCTATTTCTATTCTATTCACATCACATGCATCTCCAACTTTTGTCTCATCAGTCATCAGGAAAACAGCTTTGAAACAAGTGACAGCATTTGCAAGGCGGCTTTCCCCCCTTGTAAATAATTCAGGACCTCGGTAACGGACCGGTGATCAGTTACATTATTATTCAAAAAGTATTTGAATCATAACAAACATATAGGCTACTAACAAGTTTAAGGAATTATCTCCTCAAGGCAGACAAGCAAGCACCCGTGTCTACCCTGTGCACAGCGGAACATAGATTTATACGCAGATATAACACTGTAGACTATAGCTATAATAGTTCAATTAATGTGTCCCTCTTTTGCATTATTAAGACCATGTGGGTCAAGGATAATGATTTGTGTAACTTTTAATCAATGAACCAAAGTCAACCAACGTCCAGCCGGGGGAGAGATTGATCCTTTTCTCTGTTGGTCACTATTCATTTCAGTCGTGATAAACATAGTTCAAGTGTAATTTAGAATGATCCCCTGGCGGAACCTGAAGCCATACCAATCCATAGCACGCAGGGAAGACACACTGTCTTTCCTGCGTGTTTTGAGTGGCCGAGCAACCTACATATACACAAGTGTGCAAGGCGCACGCACCGTGCACCTTGGCAGTTGGCAGTATCCGTTCCGTGGTCCATATGGTGCTGATTCCAACCATTTTATAGACAGCATTTTACACTGGCATATCAGCATTGATATACATATTTATGACACCTGAATTTCCCCACGGGAATCGATTAAAGGTCTATGGATATATCTATACAGACAGACAGACACTTTCTGACTCTTTATAAAAAATAAGTTAGTATTAATAATTTGTTTTTGAGCATGCAGGCATGCACAGTTTCCTCTCCTTTTTATGCCAATTACATTACATTACAGTCATTTAGCAGACGCTTTTATCCAAAGTGACTTACAATAAGTGCAATCAACAAAGGTAGGGAACGAAAGCTACTAATCACCAGAGGTTATAAGTGCATTTTCTGCAATAACAAGCAACCAAGAGCATACCTAGCGCTAAGGTAAAAGTGCAATATATCAGCTACCTATTTACTAACACAAGCTGAGAATACAGCACCAGTAACAAAGCACTTAAACTACACTGCTAGTAACTTGCTAGATAAGAAATATGCTATACTCAGCAGCCAGGAGCTATGTTCACTCCAGATGTTGAAACGCACACTGCCAATAGGTTATAACTAATCTAATCAGTGGATAATGTTTTTATATAGGCTATATGATTGAATTGAATTTGCACAAACTCATTTAATACTTCAACAGCGGGGTGCACATCGCAAATAGCCCATCTACAAGCTCACAACATGCCTGGTCTGCAACAGTGAGCTTGTAGATTGGCTATTTTGGGTGCGTGACCCCGTCATACGGCGAAGTATAAATTTGTCTGGCACTCAGTCCGGACACAGTAAACACCCACACAGCGCGTAGCCATAATAAGGCGTTTGTCAAGTTCTTTTACAGTTCAGCTCCAAACCCAAGACAAGGACACAACTCAGTCTTAAACTCAATCAACTTCTTTATTTTTTCCAACTCTTTCATTTCATTTTGGTTGGTTTCTTTTCGTTGATTGGTCAATCAGTCAGTCAGGTTGTAAACCTTAAAGACAGAAAGAAAACAAGGTTTAACAACATTGCCGTTTTACAACAAAATTAGGGTGTTTTTTAAACAACTTAGGGTTTTCAAAACTTAGGGTTTCAAACAATAAATGTTTCAAACATTAAATGTTTTAAAACAATAAATGTCCCAAAACAATAAATGCTTTAAAACAATGAATGCTTTAAAACAATTAAATGCCTTAAAACAATTAAATGCCTTAAAACAATAAATGCTCTTAGACAAACAACAGTGTCTTTAACCAATAAATGCATTAAAACAAGTTATTAAAGTCAATGATTTTAAAAAATGTAAATGAAATAAACATTTAAAATGAATAAACCATTTTAAGTCCTTTAAATGGAATAAAGACACATTTTAGGAAAAATAGCAGACACAAGCTTGTAGATCGGCTATTTTTCACTTAGCTTTTTAAGCATTTTTTAAACATGGCAAATTCATGCATTCCAAATTTTAGAAGTCTTAACTCAAATAAACCATAACATGGTAATTTAATGAATTTTCTATATTTTAGTAGTTTTAAATCATACAGAATTTTTACCTTTTTAACTTTGTATTTCATACTTTTCTTCCTCCCAAACACAAAAAGAGGACAATGCTACTTAAAGCAATGCTGCAATGTGTTCCTTAATTTAAATTAGCCAGTTAAACATAAACACATAATAAGCCACATTTCAAACACATAAGCAGTATAAAAGACAAAATAAATAAAACCAGTTCACCGACCATTGGCGTCTTTGGGCTGAACTTCTTGTAGAACTTGGAGTTCCTTCTCTCCTCTTTGAAGTGTGTTTGTATGACTGAGCACCTCCATTCCTTTTCAGGTGCTTCTGATCAGCTAATGAGCGGCCATTTTGCTGTTGCATTCTGGGAAATGTAGTGTGGAGCAGGGCAGTAGTAGAGCAGGGGTGTAGTTCAGTTCTGACTATACATGGGCCAGTAGGAAGACGATTTGCCCTAGGCTCTCACCACTAAGTCAAAGCTCCCTTTCTGAGTCTTGACTTGACAGCGTTGAATAAAGCTCTTCTATTGATTCATTTTATTCAAGAGTAGCTTATTTCCTTATTCCTAAATCCGATTGCAATGTATCATTTCATCAGGCCATCCATTGCAAAGTGGGTGATTTTTAGGCTATGATCCAAAGTGATAGGATCGCGCCTCCTTAAATAAAAAAAGCGGGGGGCACGGTGGCATAGTCGGTAGCGCTGTCGCCTCACAGCAAGAAGGTCCTGGGTTCGATTCCCGCCGGGGACGCTGTGGGTGCTGGGGGCGTGTCTTCTCCTCCGAGTCATCAGCGCCCATACCCTAGGTGGGGTTGGCGAAAGGGCTTACTCTGTGTGGAGTTTGCATGTTCTCCCCGTGTCTCCCAGGGTAGTTAATACCCTCACAAAAACATGTAGTAATCCTGGTCACTATACCGCCTCCCCCATGACAGCCGGGGCGCCTGATGGAGGGGAAAGGAACTGGTTGGAATAACGTGTTCCTTCCACGCGCTACGTCCTACCAGGGAAACTCCCCGCTGTCAGGTGACAAGAAGGTCAGTTGGCTCTCATGCACTGAACCAGGCTGTGGGGGACGGGTGTAGCGCTGGTGTAGGGCTGGTGTAGTGCCCAGGATCACTTAGGAAATTGGCACCGGGTGAAAAAAAATGGGTTACAAAAAAATTGTGGGATAATTAAAAAAAAAAAAATCGGAGTTTATTGGTTGGTGGTAATGGATGGTTGAACAAAAAGTTTCAACCATCAGGGGATCGATCATACTGGAGATAAATATTCTGTGACTACTTGAAAAGGTAAGAACATCGTTAAAAATGCTGGCAGAGGCTGCAGCCTTCAGCAGCATTCACTGCCAGGGAAAACCCCTGGCAGTGAATGTGTTAATGGTCTCTCATTGTATTTTTTTTCTAGACGCCCTGCTCCTCCCTGTGTGTGAAGAGGAGGTTTCCAGTCTGGTCCAGGAGGAACCACAACCTCCACAGATTAAAGAGGAACAGGAGGAGCTTCTTCAAAGACCAGAGGAGGCTGATGGGTCAACACAGACATTACTAGCAGTGAAAAGTGAAGGTAATGATGCAAACAGAGAGACAGAGCCTGTAGCCAGCACCTCAACTCAACACATGAAAACAGAAGCTGATGTAGAGGACTGTCGAACACTGTCACAACCAACTAATGCTGACCATCCCCTCTCTTCACACTGTTCTGATTCTGAGACTGAAGACAGTGACGACTGGGAGGAGACCAGGGAAGGTCAGTCAGCTTTAAACACGCTGAAATCACACAAGACACAAAATAGCCACAAGCTGTCCCAGGACCTGAAATCATCAAAACAAAGTCACTCCATGAGCTTTAGTTGTACAGAGTGTGGCAGAGTATTTAAACGCAAGCAGCATTTAAGGATTCACACAATGATTCATACAGGGGAAAAGCCTTTTGCATGTACAGTTTGTGAAAAACGTTTCAGTCATAAGCCACATCTAAAAGTACACATGAGAACCCATGCAGGCGAAAAACCCGTTGGTTGCAATGTTTGTGAAAAAAGATTTAGTAATAATGTGATATTAATATCACACATGAGGATTCATACAAGCGAAAAGCCCTTTGGTTGCACAGTTTGTGGACGCAGTTTCAGGCAAAGGAATAATCTAAAATCACACATGAGGATTCATACGGGGCAAAAGCCCTTTACTTGTACATTTTGTGAACAAAGTTTTGGTAGTAATACAAGTCTAAAAACACACATGATGACTCATACAGGGGAAAAGCCCTTTTCTTGTAATGTTTGTGGTAAAGACTGTGTCGGAATGTTTGCTCTAACATCACACATGAGGACTCATACAAGTGAAAAGCCCTTTGGTTGCACAGTTTGTGAACAACGTTTCAGTCAACGTGGTCATCTAAAATCACACATGAGGACTCATACAGGTGAAAAGCCCTTTGGTTGCACAGTTTGTGAAAAACGTTTCAGTCAACGTAATCGTCTAAAATCACACATGAGGGCTCATACAGGGGAAACTCCTTTTGCTTGTACAGTTTGTGAAAAACATTTCAGAGTTAATGATAGTTTAAAAAGACACATGAGGACTCATACTGGTGAACATCCCTTTGCATGTACAGTTTGTGAAAAACATTTCAGTCAACGTGATAGTCTAAAAATTCATATGAGAACCCATACAGGTGAAAAACCCTTTGTTTGTACAGTTTGTGGTAAAGGCTTTCCTCAAATGGGTAATCTACAAAAACACTTCAGGACTCATACAGGAGAAAAGCCCTATGCCTGTACAGTTTGTGAACAAAGATTTAGTGAAAGTGGTTCCTTAGTATCACACATGAGGACTCATACAGGTGATAAGCCCTTTGCTTGTACAGTATGCGAGAAAAGTTTCAGGCAAAGCTGTAATCTAAAAACACACATAAGGACTCATACAGGTGAAAAACCCTTTGTTTGTACAGTATGCAAGCAAAGTTTCAGATGTAGAAGTAGTCTGAAACCACACATGAGGACTCACACAGGTGAAAAGCCCTTTGCTTGTACAGTATGTGAGCAAAGCTTCAGTCAAACGTGTAGTCTAAAAAAACACATGAGGACTCATACATAAAGGATAAAACCTTTAGTTGAAGTTAGTGTCAAATGCTTTGGTCAAATTGCACATTCATACAGGGGAGAAGTTGTTAGATGAACAGTAACTGTTTTGACATGCTGAGTTGACATGCAATGTCACACACATTCATTCAGTTTAATCTAGGATGACAATAAAAAGTTATAGATACTAAAGCACAGCAATCACATCGTCTGACAAAATCAACATGGCTGAATAAAATCTATTGGTCTCTCTCTCCATTCTCATTGTGTTGTGTATGGATCTTATTTTTTATTAAACAGTCAAAAGCTTTCAATTCTTAGATTCCCCATGTTGGATTATTTTAATGTAATTTATGAATCCTTTATTTTACGTCTGTGTGTTGGTTAACAAAATATTGAACCATTGAAAAAGTATTAAAAAGTGCTTCTGACAAAACCAGCTAACTCCACCCCCTCTCCCCTGCGTGGCACACAGAGCAGCGGGAGAAAACAAACAACAACGAGGCAGGGTTTTCCCCCCATAGTATGTTAAAAGGAGTGGTGTAAAGTAACTAAGTACATTTACTCAATTACTGTACTCAAGTACAATGTTGAGGTACTTTTACTTTTCCAATTGTCTATACTTTTTCTTCTACTCCACTACATCTCAGAGGCAAATAATGTACTTTTACTCCACTAGAATTATTTGAAAACTTTAGTTACTTTGCAGATATAAATTATTACATTATAAAGCATACATTAACCACTTAAGCCATATTTTATACATAGGCTATTTGAACTACAAGCTCACAACGTGTCGCATTGTGAGCTTGTAGATCTGCTATTTTCAAACATTTGAGTACTTTTACTTTTGGTACTTTAAGTACATTTTAATACCTATACTTTTGTACTTTTACTCAAGTAAATGTTTTATTCCGGACTTTTACTAGTAACAGAGTACTTCTACATTGCAGTATTGATAATTTTACTTAAGTAAAACATTTGAGTACTTTTTGCAGTGTACCTGTTTATCAAACTTAGCACTGACGCTGAAACTCAAACTCAAAGCTCAAACTCCACTTGAGCTAGATTTGGGTAAAGTGGTGATAATATAGTGACACATGCATGTATCTGACAATATATAAAGTCACAATACCAACTTTGGTGTGACAGTATTGCTTAGTTTACAAAATATATATATATAAGGTTTTCTTCATTTCCTGAAAAAAACAATACATTTTTTGGAGTTCGCTGGTTTCTGCCCGACAGCAGAGGTATATGCAATAATAGTGTAATAAAGTGCTGACAATCTGCTGGGTTTGTGTAGCTGTTCACTGTGTGTTGACATGCATGTTGTGTGTGTTGTTTGGATTGTTAAATTATCATAGTACATATTTGACACAGACAGGTGACATCATCACTTAGTTTGATTACTTCTTTACATTCTACAGAGTTTCATGTCTTTACGGAGGTGTTTTTGTCAAAGTCAAAGATCCCCTTTTATACCTGGGGACGATGTTTATGAATTATGTGTTTGTTTGTTAGTTTATTTAAATACAGGTTTCACCGCTACAGGTGTTCTATGTTTGCTGTATAATTAGCCACTGGGGGTTGTGACTGCCTGTCAAGTGGTTGTTGTTTTTAGTGCTTTTGTTGTGTACCATGTTTTGTAAAAAAAAATTGTCAGGGCTTTTGTTTTGTGGTTGCTGCAAATGTTAATTAATACTGTTTTGTACACTGCTGAAGGGCATGCATGTGTATGTGAAAAAATCAATAAAAAACTTGAATGAGAAGGACGAGATATATTGTTTTGTTACTGTCGTCAGTGTTGTGCGTATTGTTCCTTTTATATCAAAATATTATTCTAATTATTTCACAGACAAAAAACAGAACATATTTCATTCAATTACAGAGCGGTAACGACGAGGTTCGTAGAAGGGGCACGCCGTGTAGAAGAGGGTCTTTGCATGAAAGTGTCTGTGTGTGTGTCCAGGGCTAATCTCACAAATCAATAATTTTGCATGCTTCTGTATGTAAGTAAATCCCCTTAACACATCGGGTGCCAGCATTTTATAATAATAGATTACGTTAGGTGCCAGAAATTTCCCCGTTGAGCTGTGCAGTGCTGCTTAAGCTGTAGACTCCACGACGTACATTCCATGCGAAAAAAAGCATGCCTCCATTTTGACCGATGGTCCTGGCTAACGCCTGGAACGATAACATCTCTTACGCGAGTAACAATGGCGGAGCGATCGTGCATACAAACTGAGTCGTTTTCCCCAACGTAAAACGTTTTGGAGTTATAGGGGTTTTAGAGAAGGAAATAGAACGGAAGCGGATGGGCGCCATGTTTTTTGACACGATGATCCATCTGGCCTATCCGTCTCAGAATCACCACGGGTGATCCTAGAGCTGCTCCAGCCCCTCCCTTGTGGAAAAAAAAAAGAAAAAGACACCAAACACGGTTCAGACCGTGTTCGGCATCAAAGTGTCACTCTGTGAAAACACGGTTCAGACCGTGTTTGGCACCCGATGTGTTAACATGTATTTGTATTAAACAGCACTTGACTAAAATGTGTCAAATGTGACAAAGTATAAAGGAGTCTTCACTTGTACTATGATAGTACTGAAATGAACTACATGCTTCTGGTTGTACTATGATAGTGATGATAGACCAGGTGGCTACGATTGGTGTCACCAAAAAGACTACAAAAATGATCATTTTTGTGACCTAAACTGAAACCTAACCCTGAAAATGGCAGATACTTGGGTCACAATATGTCGCAATGTGACACAACATTAATCATGACCTGAACCACTCTGCTAAATTAACACTTGTATACGTTTTGTCATATAATCTCGATGGTGATAGCTGTGTTGTTGGACCCGGCAAAGTAATGACTGATTTGGCCACACCCCAAAATACCTCTATGTGTGTCTCAAAGAATAAAGCACCAAAGTCTGACGTATTATTTACGCGGCCTACCCGGGTCATATAAGAACTGGGTTCCAAAAATAATCAAATGAGCACAGCAGCTTTACTCATATGGATATGAAGCATCAACTAACGGTGATAAAACTAATGTTACAGCCGCCGAATTAATTACATTTTCGCCAGAAACGGACAGTATCAAATATGAGTGACTATCGTAAACAATACAGAGCTACCTCCCTAACAATAGCGCCGTGGAATTTGTTTATTTTTGGACCACAATTCTTATATGAGACGATTCTAAGATGAGCTAATGTTATTTTCCATAGAGAAAAAACTTCCATAACCCAGGGGATGAGCGAGTGACGTCAGGACTTTGGTAGTAGTAAGTCTATTAATTCCAATGGGAGAAGTGAACGTGAAAACAGCTTATTTTTTTAATACTTTTATTGCAATTTGTTCATATTACATTTCATGTTGCAGTACACATATATCTTTTTGCAGATGTTTTGTTTTTCTCCAAGACGGTAGATTAAAAAAAAAGTTTTTTGAAAAAAAGCAGAAAAACAACATAAAGCCGAGAACATTTGACTTTTGTGAATCCTCTGACATAAAGGAGGCTAGCTTTTTTTTGGTTGCGGTCACGTGATTTCTGGGTGTGTACTCTTCATGTGGTGCTTGGATCATTCACAGCGCGCGTAATGACGCACAGAATACATTAGTGGATTTCTAGTGCAAGCTGTAGGCTAACATACAATACAACATATTGTAGCCTATAGTACATTAAATGGGGGTGCTATGGCGTACTTGGAATGTTCTAAAATAAAGCACACCCAAGCTCCCCCCAACGTTTGGTTTCACTGTCTATTGGGTTGCTTTCTGTGTGTGACAAATGCGCTCTGAAAAAGCTGCTGCTGGGAACGGTTCTGATATCTCTACCCGCAAAATAATGAACAGACACGCACCTGTGGGGTTCGGTGAGTCAGAGGCTATGGGCTATAGGTCTACAGACAGTGGTCGGAATAACGGGAGGTCGAACCAGCGGGACCTCTCTTTAGTCCGATTGGTCCGATGGGTCGAACTAAAGGAAGGTCGGATTACTGGGACTGGTAAGACCTCTCTTTAGTCCGACCAGTCGGACTACGGGGAGGTCAGACCAATCGCATGTCGGACTAACGGGAGGTCGGACTAGTGCCATATTACCCATAATTATCACCCATATGTTACTGATTATAGAGAATGTTATATTATTGTAATCCATTCTTGATTTCTTACGCAATGTGTCGATCAAACTCAAGTGTGTTTGGAGTGACTGGTATGCATAGTGCAGCTCAAATCATTGTCTTTAAATAGACTAGCATCTTATATACGGTAAACACAATTGACACAAGGAATTGACACTTCTGCTGATTACCAGTATAGGGAAATTAAAATCACAGAGAATCGTTGAGAATTAGGAGTGAGTGAGCCTCCCAACTCCTGACATTTCCAGGACATACAGTAAGAAGGAGGAAGAGAACGCACGCACTCACTCCATTTTTTCCACTTCTAAGCTACAGGAAAAACAGCTCTACAAACCTTTATTTTATTTAATTGGATTAATGAAGGAATAACTATTTGAAATGCCACCTAAATTGTGAGTGGAACATGAGTCTTTCATTGCCTATCAGCATGCTATGCGTGCGTAATATCCGTCTCCCGACACTTGTATCATATGATAGGCATACTAAAAATATGAGTGATACACCAAAATTAAAATAGACACTTAAAATAGACAATAGACACAGATTATAACTTTGAATTATAACAATCGCTTGAGAATTGGCAGAGTATGGTCGAGTTAAACTACCGATGTCCTACAACTAAAGATGTAGTTTTGCTCTATGTGGTGAGTCCCGCACCGAAAATAGCAGACCTACAAGCTCACAAAGTGTTGCGTCCGCAATGCGTTTTTAGCTTGTACTATTTTCGGCGCACGACACCGCCATGCAACACATTGTAATTTAGTCTGGAGAAACTGCCAAATAATCTCCCGGTCGTTTGCACAGACCCAAATTAGGGTGAAGAAACTGCAAATAATTGCAGAGGCGTTTGCACGGAATGGGTGGTGTTTAATACGCAAAATGGTGTCAGACCCCGGCGGCAGTGCTTAATTTGTAAATGATTAGGTGCCGGAGCACATGAACCCGTTGGTCTTGCCAACCCCCATTCTCACTCTAACACCTAGTAGTGCATCCATTGCAAGCATGTGTAACACCGAAACATCTTTCTGTGCTGATTTACCAAAAACTCTGACATGGACACTGATTTGAACAGATTTGTCAGTAGAACACTTACTGCCCTGTAATTCAGAGAAAAGATCTTTAACGTTATCCTTAGCATTTTGCATTACAGCAGCTCCTTCCCTTCTTTGTGAGACTTCTACACCTAACATACCTTTTCATTAGTGGGATACTAGGGACGTGAGTTGTTCCATTGAAATATTTCAACAGGGTGCCATTAAAAGATTCAAAGGGAAATGTGGCCACAGAGGTCCCCAGTTCCTCACACTCGCAGCAAAGTGCGTCATTAGATGAACATTAAATGCACAACGTGATGTGCCATAACCCCTAAAATTCTCTGACAATTTTTTTCAAATCCTACTCTCCTATAGCCACATCATCCTCGTTGATCCTTTCTGGTAGGAGATGGAATACAGCAAAAACCAAAAGGAAAAGGTGGTTCCAGTATTTTCTGGGGAGCATTCCATTCAAAACGGGCAAAGCATAAAACAATAGAAACGTCCTCCACTCAGATGCTTTCCAGAATTTCCTTTCTTTGATAGACCGTGGTACTCTAGTGATCTCAGTAGGTGGCAAGATTGCTTTAAGTTCCTTGTCAATCTGCTCAGTTTTGGTGCCTATGAACCACCCATTTCCATGATGTGTGGAATCCAGCCACAGAGTTGCCAGCTGTCTAAAAACTCAGAGACATACACTGTGCTGGTATTCAGGGACGAAGCCTTGGATCATTTGAAATGTGTCCAATTTCATTAATTCACTCCCATGACTGGCTGCTGAGGAGCTGAATTCATGGCATTGTCAAAATCCTCTGCCTCAGTCCGAAGACAGGGCTCAGGACGAGCATAAGGATAAGGATAACCTCCAACCCCCAACCATAAATCCCATGAAACTGCTTTGTACTTCGGGGACCAAGCAATTGAATCAAAACTACATGTAAGGGCACTTTAGTCATGCATCCCCAGGTGATGCCGTGAGTTTTAAGTGCCTCAAGTTTGTTTACAAATGGTGTGAGGAGAGCCTGGATGTTGGGCTTGCTCTCTCCAACACAGTTGTTGTTTTTACGTTCTGCAGGCTGTACTGTAAGTCAATAATCTGGCACTGAATAGGCCATGTTTGGCGATTTTTGCTTTTAAAAACTGGAATCCCATCACAGTTCCAGAGCAGACCGATGTCATCATCACCAATTTCACCACTGTCTTTCAGATTTCTGTACTCTCCTCCACATTGGATGTCACATATGACACCTGGAGCTGATGTATGTTTAGAGATTTTGAGAGTTTGGACAATATATTTGATCTGTGACGATCAACTGACTATATGTATTATAAAACTGGGGATAAAAAGCCGGCACCCTGTCATCAATACATGTCACTTCCTGTTGGCCCATATATGGTACACAACCATTAGTCCAAATGCAAGGGTTTTCAACTGCTAGTTGTTGGTGTTGGGCAAAAAAATGCTTTTTTTTATTTTATTTTTTAAGTGGCCAATTATTTGTACTTATTTTTCTCCCCAATGTAGTCATTATGGCAATTATTTCCTCCCCACACATTTGTGTGTTGCTACTCCCAGCTTCCCTCCCCCGAACACGGGCCAGTTGTGTTTTAAACGCTGGTTTACACAAACACAAGGGGGAAATAATCCTCTATAAAAGAACAAAACTACTGCCATTCTGTCCGTCCATTGTTCACCTCAGTGGGTTGACCAATTGATCTGAACTTGCACTCGACATTGACCATTGGCATATTAAGAGAATTGCAAAGCAAATGTATTCATTTATTGATTTTTCGCTCAATTAAGACTTCTGTGGATGGAGCCATAGGGAGTGACCGAGCCCTCAGGACCGGCAGGGATTTAAGAAATACTAGTGGCCGGATTTGTATTTATTATTATTACACTTCTTTTTTTCTTTTTTTTTTACTAACCTTATATTATAATGCCTGCAACGTTGATGTTATAATTGCTTTCAACTATCTTGTTCTATACGTTATGTTTCGCTTGAAAGAGCGTGTGTTTGGTCATGTTTTTGCGGAATTCCAATTTCATCCAAAAGTCAATGTTATTCCTTCGAATTTCACATGGAATTAATAACCACCTTCACTGCTTCTGCGTACGTTCATTTACCCAACACTTTAACCTTCTGTACCTCTACTTCCTTTTTCATTGTAGCACAACCTCGAAATGTGACACTATGCACACCCCCACAAATACAACACTTTGGTTTTGCTCCTTCTGAACACTCCCTATACTCATGATCTCATGTACACCTTGCGCACCTCCTCCTGTCCTTCAAAATGTTGCAATATGCCCACATTTTTGACATTTAAAACACCTCATCGGCTTGGGTACATACATCCGCATGTAGAAACACATGAAACCCAAATTACTTACTATTTATATCCCTCTGGCATCTAGGTTCTCCTTGATCTCCCTCTCCTCAATATCCAAAGCAATTCCTCTTATTACTCCTTTACATTGTTTATCTCTCTGTTTTCCAACTTGCACCACCTTCACCACTTTTTTATTTCTAATCATTGTCATTTTAGTCCTGTAGCAAGCCCTCAAAAAAGGCCTTAGTTTTTAGTTAGAACAAACCACAACCATGTTTTTTCTTATCTTTAGGGTCTCCCATTAATGAAATGGATTGTTGTGAAATTTTATTTTGGGGCAAAATTAGTTTTTTTGGCTATTCTTTAGAACTACCTCAATCTCTGGAATAGGCAAATCCGAATAGGGCAAAGGTGACCAAAAATGCTATAACTTGAGAATGCTCACTCTTATCTTCATCAAATTTGCTGAGGTATGAACCAGGTGTCTATCCTACATCACCAAAGAGTCAGAATGTAATTTACATAAAGAAATACCGAAATATAGTCCTTTAAACATACTTTTAGTTTAGGCGGAAATGGTACCTTTGTAGTGTGGACTCCTCTACTTTCCCTCATTTAGAAAAGCAACATACATGTATGTCAAACAAGCTGTTACTGCATTGCCTAAGATGCTATTAAACAATAACCAGTGGTTGTGTGGAGAGATCTAGTACAGTTTTATTGCAAATGAGATTTCTTTAGACATACCCCTAATCACAGTATTCCATTTGTGTAATGCTTCTCTGTATTGAGGCCTGCAATTCTCAAAATGAATTAATCTATGCACCTTGCACCTTTGGTTTGGATGTGTATATAAAAAAGTTCTTACTACTGAAATCATAAATTCATATTTCCATTAATTAATGACATGGTTTCATGTTGCCCCTGCCACACACAGCAATCATGTGTGAGTGTGATTGAATATGGTGCTGTACTTTGCATATATGAAAAAAAGCACCGTACCCTAAAAAAGCACCTGGGAATCCATTGGACTTGGACCAAATTGCAGAGATACAATTAGATAATTGTGAAATCCAATATTTTGTTTGTGACTATTAAAACACTGAAATGGTCACCCGTTTAACTAATTATATAGTAAATGTCCAACTACTTATATTTATTTTTTACTGGAACAAGGCTTCAAGATATCCTCAAAACACAACAAAACTAATAGTCACAATTTGCAGTAATTCAGAAGGTGGTGGCAAAGAATATTGTCAGTTGATAAATAGTATTGTTTTCAATATTTAAAGGTTTTGGATAGCTCTGTGGATCAAATTTAGCCCAAACTAAATTCATCTTTGACCATACACCCCACCGCAAAAAAATGTCTTGCATTATGAACCAATCTCTCTGCACCCCTCCCCTTACCCACCCAACTTCATAACTCCTCCCCTACATACACGAGAATATTTATTTTTCTCGTGGACAAGCGCAGTGTCATCTTGTAGACACAAGATTTTGAAAAACATTAAATAGATGTTTTAACACATTAGGAAGGCAATAAGTGTGAGTGTGCAAAGTGGTAGAGCTGTCAGAACCGAGTATCTACTGGGTTCCTAGACAGGGGGGAGTATGGGGTGTGGGTCTGGTCTAGAGTTTACACTGGGTGAAAAGGGGGATATACCTTGATGTGTGGGCAGGGCATATCCCCGCCCAACATAAATGGGCCTCTAGGGTTCCCCTCAGGTGGGTAGAGGGGAGTATAGGGGGTCACTGGATTGCTCCCTGGGCACTTGGAGCGCAGAAGAGCAAAGTTAGGAGCCAAGGAGACCCTGAGCTTCTCCTCCCCCCCATGTCCGACATGCAAAACCTCCAACAGAAATTATACGTAATTTCAACAAAGACAGTTCTGCAAACCATACATGAAAGATAAACTTGTATCTTTGCCAGATCTCACTCCAAGTGGCTTAGGGTGCCTGCGCTGTCCTCGTTCTCAGCTCCTCCAAAAGCAAATTAGCATTTGGGATGCAAACGATTTCTAAGTCACGGCACGCTGGAGGACGGAGTGAGGAGGAGGCAGAAATTAAGGTATTGGAATTTAGCTAATGCGTGAGGCTGAGAGGAGTGTCCCTATGTCGCCTGGCTCACTGGATAGTCCCACTGGTCCCAAGTGGACCTCCACGCTGGCTCCCAAGATAGGCATTCCCGAGATAGGCTCTCTTTAGTTAGCATAGGTAGTGAGGACAGTCCCCAGTGGTGGTGGTTGTAAGACCTCCACATGTTGCAAGACTGTGTCATATACATATGTATGTATGCCAAATGGACCTCCTGGTGGGTCTGGCTGGCTCCTATGCCCGAGATAGGCGCTCGTGAGTGGGCATAGGCATTCGTAAGGAGGGTCGACCCCCCCATAGTGGTGGTTGTAAGACCTCCACGTGGTGGTGCATGACTATGTGTCAGGCAGACAAGGGTGTATGTCGGACTGGCTCACAGGAGAGTCGTGGTGGTGACTTATCATTATGGCTCAGAGCGTCCTCTCCCCTCTCCAGAACAGCTCCACAACAAAAACTTGGTGTTTGCCTAAAGCAATGCTTGTTTGTGAGATAGCAGCAGAGACACAGCCCCTTATGGGTGTGGAGGTTGGTTAGACAAATTCTATGGGGAGACTGGAGCCCAGGGCGTCATGGGCTGTCCCCTATACGTACCTTCTTGCTGTTAAAAATATCAAGGTTCAAGCTTATTGCCAGCAGTACCAATCATAAAATTATTTTTGCACTAAAACCTCACACAACTACTAGTCTCAGGAATAAGGAGATGTTTGTGACAAGCACATCTGCACCTTATCCACGCCACACTCCTCCACCACCCCTGCCTAGACACCCAGACACTAGATACATGTTGTGATAGCTCTGTACTGACTTGCACATCCTCTCTAGGCCCATAAGGGGCCATTTCTCTCCACTGTATCCCCACTTAGGAGTCCATCTTCCCCATAGACCAGACGGGAGGCATGCGTTAATCCGACAGACCTTTTCTCCGACTATGTG
Source organism: Gymnoscopelus microlampas (assembly GCF_963454915.1). Taxonomy (NCBI): domain Eukaryota; kingdom Metazoa; phylum Chordata; class Actinopteri; order Myctophiformes; family Myctophidae; genus Gymnoscopelus; species Gymnoscopelus microlampas. The sequence goes on along the minus strand of NC_139962.1, from coordinate 61,792,728 downwards.
GCATCCGCGTGCGGTTAGGGTTAGGGTGCGGGTTTGGTTCGGGTTTAGTATTGGAAACGTCGGAGCGCTGCGCTGTCGGAGGAATGCGCTGTCGGACTAACATACTGCACCCAGACCAGACAAGTGGCCATTATTTTTTAGTGTAGCGTTATGAGCTTGTACATCGGCTATTTTCACAATGTTTGCCTCTTTCTGACCTAATATTTGAGATAATATTGAGTCTTCAGAGTAATTCAATTGTAACTTTAGAAATGTGCAGATACCCTGTATACACATTGTGGGGAACTGATCAAAGCCAAACACAAAATGCAGGGTACAAGCCCACTTAAGGGTATTTATTTGACACCTTTTCAGATATATGACCCGCAGGCCCTTGGTATTACTTTTCATGTAACTTCAAATAATAAAGTCCAACTCAAAATTCACCCCGGGTCGGGGTATTTTCATGCATCACAATGTCTCTTTGTTTGGATCCGTGCGCCACAGCGTCATCGCTCAGTATCCATGCATTGTGCTCAGGTATGTGTGATTAACTCCCACAGGTTGCCTAGGAGTAAACAGAGAGCGTCCTTTAACACTACAATTCATGAACATTCAGTAATGTGCAGGAATAGTGGAGAATTGCCTTACCGCCTGTAGCACCCGTCCATTCACCAGGAGAGCCAATGCCAGACTGAGACAGAGTAGCCACTTTTGTAGATTGGTGCCACACCTAACCTGTCGTCGCAGCTGCGCTCAGTTGGGGCTGATTCATGATGGTGAGTGGCAGGTAACGCCCTTCTATGACGCTGCCCAGGCTGGTGCGCTCCCTGCGAGGTCTCCCTCTGTCTCTGTCCCATGGCCTCTCCCTGGTGTGGTGCTTACCTGACAGGCGGCATTGTGGCGATACTCCACATATCCCCCCCCTAAGCCCGCCGCTTGGTCCGGGGGCTTCCAGCTCCTCTACTTCATACATATGGGACAGGGCGTCTGCGTGTGGAATGTCCTTCCCGGGCCGGTGCTCCACCTTGAAACAATAGTCTTGTAGCTCCAGGAACCACCGCGTCACTCTGGCGTTCCGGTCCTTGTTGGTGGCCATCCATTTTAGGGGTGCATGATCTGTAATGAGGGTAAAGGTACGGCCCCACAGGTAATAACGTAGGTGGTGAATAGCCCATTTCACCGCTAAACACTCTTTTTCTACTGTTGCATAATTTTTCTCATGGTCTAGTAACTTTCTGCTCACGTAGGTAATTGGATGCTCCTCGCCATCAAATACCTGTGCGAGGACCGCCCCCAACCCGGTGCCCGACGCGTCTGTGTGGAGGACGAAGGGCCGGCTGAAGTCGGGGGCTTTTAACACTGGCTCCTCACAGAGCGCGCTCTTCAAGGTCTGGAACGCGGCCTCCGTCTCGGCCGTCCAGACAATGTGGTTGGGGCGCTTTTGACATGTCAGATCATACAGTGGGGCTGCAATAGTAGAGTAGTTTTTTACACATTTTTGATAATAAGCCATGAGGCCAAGGAATGATTTTACTTGCTTTTTTGTCCTGGGCTGGGGCCATTCCCGAATCCGCTCCACTTTACGCGTCTGGGGCCGCACACACCCTCGTCCGATCGTGAAACCCAAGTAGTCGGTCTCCGTCAGGCCGATGCGGCACTTTTTGGCGTTGGCCGTCAGCCCGGCTCGTCTGAGCGCCCCGAGGATGGCGTGGAGGTGCTGCAGATGGAGGCTCCAGCTCGGGCTGTGGATCACGATGTCGTCCAGGTAAGCGGCAGCGTAGTCTCGGTGGGGGCGGAGTACACGGTCCATCAGCCGTTGGAAAGTGGCGGGCGCGCCATGGACTCCGAACGGCAGCACCGTGTATTGGAACAGCCCGTCGGGCGTGGAGAACGCTGTCTTCGCCTTGGCCCGGTCCGTCAGCGGCACCTGCCAGTAGCCCTTGGTCAGGTCCAGCGTGCTGACGAACCGGGCCGGGCCCAGGCGCTCGATCAGTTCATCCACTCGGGGCATCGGGTATGCGTCAAAGGCGGAGACGTCATTCAATTTTCGAAAGTCATTACAGAAGCGCAGCGTCCCGTCTGGCTTCGGCACTATCACGATCGGGCTGGACCACGGACTGTAGGACTCCTCGATAACTCCCAACTCTAGCATCTTGGCCACCTCTTCTTTAATGGCAATTCGTCTGGCTTCAGGGATTCGATACGGCCGCTGGCGCACTATTTTCCCAGGGTCCGTGCGTATATCGTGCCTGATGAGCGTGGTTCGGCCGGGGAGTTCGGAGAAGATGTCCCGGTTCCGCCCCAGCAGGTCCTTGATGTCCTGTGTCTGGGCTGGGACGAGGTCTTCTCCTATGGGCACCGGGGGCAACGTCTGCGCGGGCACGGTGGTCATCAGCGCGGGCAGCGGTAGTCGGGGGGCTGAGATCCACTTCTTCAAGATGTTGACATGGTAGATTTGGTAGCCTTTTCGTCTGCCGGGCTGGCTCACCCGATAGTCCACGGGCCCCATCTTCTCCACGACCTCGTATGGTCCCTGCCACTTCGCCAGGAATTTGCACTCCGAGCTGGGGACCAACACCAGGACCTTCTCTCCCACCTGGAACTCGCGGAGCGTGGCGCCTCGATTGTATATGCGAGCCTGGTCCCGTTGCGCCTTTTCCATATGCTCTCGTACCAGGGGCCATATGGTCTTCGCCCGGGCCTGGAGACGCTCCACGTGTTCCACCACACTGCGGTGGGGAGAAGGCTGGCGCTCCCAGGTTTCCTTGGCGATGTCCAATAGGCCACGGGGCCTCCGGCCATACACCAGCTCAAATGGTGAGAACCCCGTGGACGATTGTGGTACCTCTCTGATGGCAAAAAGCACATACGGAATCAACTGGTCCCAGTCTTTCCCGTCCACATCAGTTAGTTTTTTCAGCATTTTTTTTAAAGTTTGATTAAACCTCTCGACTAAACCGTCCGTCTGTGGGTGGTAGACGGAGGTGCGAATGCGCTTCACTTTCAGCCATTTATACAGTTGTGACATTACTCGGGACATGAAACAGGTGCCTTGATCCGTTAGTACTTCCTCTGCTATGCCCACCCGATTAAACAGCATCAACAACTCGTGGGCCACCGCTTTAGCCGAGGCCGCCCGCAGGGGAATGGCCTCGGGATATCGAGTGGCATAGTCTAGTATCACTAAGATATAGCGGTGACCGCGACTGGATTTCGGCAATGGGCCCACAATGTCCATGGCAAGGCGTGAAAATGGCACTTCGATTATCGGCATTGGTACCAGAGGATTATGAAACGTGGGCCGTGGAGCGGTCTTTTGACATTCAGAGCAACCCTTGCAAAAGTCTTCTACTGCCCGCTTAACCCCGGGCCAGTAGAAGCGGGCCAATATGCGCTCGTAGGTCTTCTGTATTCCTAAGTGCGCTCCTAGTTGGTGCGTGTGTCCTAAATATAACACCCGTGACACATATTCTCTTGGTACCAGTAGTTGCTCGACTAGGTCCCCCCCCTTGTCCAACACACCCCGATATAACAAGTCTTTTTTTACAAGGAAGAATGGGGGATTCAATGCACTCACCCCCTCACATTTCTTTCCGTCGATGGCGGCCACGTTCCGGCGCGCCATGTCCAGATTCGGGTCGGTCCACTGCGCCGTGGCGAACCCCCCAGCCCGGGGTGGTTCGAGAGCTTCGGCGCCGGGGAATTCGGCGAAGGGGTCCGCAACATCAGCGGGGCCCGCGGCCCCCTGGCTTGACGTGGCCTGTGTGTCCTCCACCTCCCGTCTCTGGTCTTTTCCTCTCCTCTCATCTCTCTCGTCTCTCTCGTCTCTCTCGTCTCTCTCGTCTCTCTCATCTCTCGCGTCTCTCTCGTCTCCCCCATCCCCTGCCGGGGAGCTGTCACTCAGGCCGGCCGGCGTGGCGGCGCGGAACGCGGGGCAGGCGTGGAGCGCGCCTGGAGGCGCCGGGCGCGGGGCGCGTCGGCGACGGTGGCGGGCTGTGCCGCGTAGTAGGCCGGGGTCCCAGTACCGGGCGAAGAGGACGCAGTCGGCGCCGATCAGCAGTGGCACGGGCAGGTTGGGCACGACCCCGGCTGGCACCACTGCGTCCCCCCGGGGCGTCTGGACGCGGAGCTGTGTCACCGGATAGTGACGCACATCGCCATGGACACAGGTTACTGGAACGGTGGTGGAGCTGAGCTTTCCGGCCAGGTCTGCTCGTACGAGAGTCACCGCGCTGCCGGAATCGAGCAGGGCGTGCGTGTCGGTTCGGCCAATCTTCACGGGCAGGCGCGTCTGGCGGTGAGGGCTGGTACCGGTGTGCAGACAGGGGCGCGCGCTGTCGGAGCTGGCTGCTGTCCCCATGGAAACGTCGCGCTCTCTCTCGGGACACGACCAGGATATGTGGTCCGCCTGTCCACAAACATAGCAGCGGCGTTGATGTGGGCCTCGGGTGGGCCCTTCGGCCACCGCGGCCTCGGTCCGGGCGGCAGGTGGGTTCGGTGGCGTCGATCTTCGACGGTCGCGGCCGGGCTTCTCCTCTCCAGGGCCCTTGGCGGCTTCGGTGCGCGTGGTCCTCATCATGTCCATGCTCACTTGGTGGTTCTCCAAGAGGGCCACGAGTGCCTCCAGTGAACTCGGACTCACTTGGGAGGCGTATCTGCGGGCGTCAGGCGGCAACGAACGTATGCATCGGTCGATCACTAAGCGGTCGATGATAGGTGGATCTCCCCCGGTGGTAAGCCAGCTATGGGCGCTGCGCAGTAGAGCCGCCACCTGCGGTCGGGGTGGAAAGGCCGAGTTGTAGGCCCAGCTGTGGTAGCGCTGCGCTCGAGCTGGGAGGCTGTAGCCCTGGGTGGCGAGGATGGCGTCCTTCAGTTTCCTGTAATCTCTGGCATCGGCGAGGGTTAAGTCCCGGCACACACGCTGGGCCTCGCCGGTGAGGAATGGGGCCAAGAGTGAGGCCCAGTCTCCGACTGGCCACCTCTCTCGGGCTGCGGTGCGCTCAAACACCTCCAGGTACGCTTCAATATCATCTTCTGGTGTCAATTTAGTGAGTACTTCTCTAGGGGCGCGTGTGCTAGCCACATCACGGCTAATTCTGTCAATTAATTTTTGTACCGCTGTCTGCAAGTCTGTTTGGCTCCTTAACAGGGCCGTAAGTGCGTTGGCCTGCTCCATGTTTTTTTTTTTTTTTTTGGGTTTGGCGTGGATCAGATTACCCGTATTCTCCACCAAATGTGGGGAACTGATCAAAGCCAAACACAAAATGCAGGGTACAAGCCCACTTAAGGGTATTTATTTGACACCTTTTCAGATATATGACCCGCAGGCCCTTGGTATTACTTTTCATGTAACTTCAAATAATAAAGTCCAACTCAAAATTCACCCCGGGTCGGGGTATTTTCATGCATCACAATGTCTCTTTGTTTGGATCCGTGCGCCACAGCGTCATCGCTCAGTATCCATGCATTGTGCTCAGGTATGTGTGATTAACTCCCACAGGTTGCCTAGGAGTAAACAGAGAGCGTCCTTTAACACTACAATTCATGAACATTCAGTAATGTGCAGGAATAGTGGAGAATTGCCTTACCGCCTGTAGCACCCGTCCATTCACCAGGAGAGCCAATGCCAGACTGAGACAGAGTAGCCACTTTTGTAGATTGGTGCCACACCTAACCTGTCGTCGCAGCTGCGCTCAGTTGGGGCTGATTCATGATGGTGAGTGGCAGGTAACGCCCTTCTATGACGCTGCCCAGGCTGGTGCGCTCCCTGCGAGGTCTCCCTCTGTCTCTGTCCCATGGCCTCTCCCTGGTGTGGTGCTTACCTGACAGGCGGCATTGTGGCGATACTCCACAACATACTGTATGTTGGTTTGTTTACTGTTGAGTTAGAAAACAATGTTGCACATCAAGCTAACCATCTGGGTGGGGACCCGCCAAAATCATTTGGGGGACCCCCAGTTTGGGAACCAGACACCTTTACAAACAAATTGGTGAAGACATTTCTCAGTGAGGAATTTCTTCCAAGATTTGTGTATATTCCCAGTCTATCACATTGGCAGCCATGTTTTTACAAATGTCACAGTACCTACCACCCAGTAATAATTCATTCATTCCTTATTGGTATCAAAAGAAATCTTGAAAGCTTCAACAGAATGTGAATTACATGTATAGGTGATGAATTCACCAATCCTGGGCATTATGGCATGTAGAAAAGGGAGAAATGTCAAATGACATTGTTAAATATGCTTACAACCAATTGCTTTAATATATAATTGTACTTATAATCACTTGACTATATTTTATATATGCTAATTGGATTCCTAGATCACCAAAAATGGGGTTAGGCACCAAAATTACTTGTGTAGGGCAAATAATGAAGGAGTAATGGTCCTTTAAGGAACTGGTGACGGCCATTTTGGACATTTGACATTTCTAATGATTCGATTTTGGTAAACTTTTGATATGTTATTAAGTACACCTGATACTACAATAAACCATTGAGAAACCTTTGGTTCTAATTATTTTTGGGTCAAACCATATTTGCACCCACCTATAATGTTTTATTTCCAGAGATGGGTTATGTCTAAATAAGTCTAATTTGCAATAAAACTGTACTAGATCTCTCCACACAACCACTGGTTATTGTTTAATATCATCTTAGGCTATGCAGTAACAGCTTATTTGACATAAATGTATGTTGTTTTTCTAAATGAGGGAAAGTAGAGGAGTCCTCACTAGAAAAGTACAATTTCCGCCTAAACTAAAAGTATGTTTAAAGGACTATATTTCAGTATTTCTTTAGGTAAATTACATTCTGACTCTTTGGTGATGTAGGGTAGACACCTGGTTCATACCTCAGCAAATTTGATGAAGATAAGACTGAGCATTCTCAGGTTATAGCATATTTGGTCACCTTTGCCCTATTCAGATTTGCCTTTTTCAGAGATTGGGGTAGTTCTAAAGAATAGCCAAAAAAACTAATTTTGCCCCAAAATAAAATTTTACAACAATCCATTTCACTAATGGGAGACCCTAAAGATAAGAAAAAACATGGTTGTGTATTGTTCTAACTCGGGTGGGGTTATCTCAAAATCTGAGAGCCTCTGCTACAGGACTATTTGTTTTGCCAGAGCCATCTGGATCTCATCTGTGCATCCTATCTGCAAATTACCATCTCCTAACACCCTTGAACTTCATCTCACCACATTTTCCTGTTAACTATTTTGTACGTTGTATCAGGTTCATTTTCCCCACTCCTCCCTCCTCAGCAAACCGTATTATCACATTGAGATTTAATTTTTCTCACCTGCCTTGTCCTCACTTATTGTCTCTTCTGTTTCATTGCTGATTGAGCTAACAGTTCTGGCTCTCTTTACATTGCTTTCTCTTCCCTGATACTTGTACTCCTTTTTTTAAATAATCAACATTTTCCATGAGTTTTGTATGTTTTATCTTAGTAGGAGAGTCCTTTATAGTGTATTAAAGGACGACTTCACCGATTTTCAACCTATCTTCATATAATTGGTCCTCACTAATACTCATGATAAAATGGTCATTTCTTTCCTACTTGGTCTGTGTCTCATAGGAGGGCTGTGGACAGTCCAGAAACCCGTCTACCAGTGACATCATCATTAGGCATGATTTGTTTTTCCAACAAGATTTCACATTTTTTATTTAGATTTTTATTAACACGAGAACAATGGCTTCTTTTATTGCATTGCAACTTTCCAGGAATAGAAAGCCTGCAGTTTCTATTAGATTTGATTCCCCATTGATGATGTCACTGGTAGATGGGAACTGTCCACAGCCCTCCTCTGAAACACAGACCGTTTTATCATGAGTATTAGTGAGGACCAATTATATGAAGATAGGTTGAAAATCAGTGAAGTCGTCCTTTAAGGAATACAATCTTGACTTAACCATTGAGTTGGATGTTTACCTGCTGGGACCATGCGTTGGTAGGCATGAAACCTCCAGAGGCCTTTCTTGGCCGGTTAGCCAAAGCCAGGTTGGCAGCCGCTTCACTGGCAAACTCCACATAGCATACCATATTAAACAGCCGTTCGTGATGTAAGTAAGTAAGTACATTTTATTTATATAGCACATTTCACAGAGGAGTCTCACAAAGTGCTTTACATACATCAATAAAAACAACAACACAAAACAAAAAGGCTGTACAAATTTCTCTCAGGTGGGATAACAACACAGGTAAGGTAATAAAATCATGTAACGACAACAAACGCCTGTTCAAATAGAAGCGTTTTGAGTTGTTTTTTAAAAATGTCAACCGAGGCTACGTCTCTCAGGACTTGGGGGAGAGCATTCCACAGTTTGGGGGCTACGGCTTGAAAGGCCTTGTCACGCTTGGTTCTTAGGTTGGCGTTTGGGGTCTTTAACAGACCCTGTTCCGCAGACCTTAGGGCCCTTTCTGGGACATAGCGTGGGACCAGATCGATCAAATAACTCGGAGCCTGACCATGAAGAGCTCTATAAGTGAGCACCAGGACTTTGAACTGGACTCTGTAATTGATGGGGAGCCAATGTAAGCGGCTAAGACTGGAGTGATGTGGGACCTTCTGTTTGTTCTGGTTAGCAATCTGGCGGCAGCATTTTGAATTATTTGGAGGCGGTCCATGGTGGTTTTGCTGAGGCAGGTGAAAAGTGAATTGCAGAAATCCAAGCGTGATGAGACAAATGTGTGAATGATCATTTCTAATTCAGGGTGGGAAACAATGGATCTGAGCTTTCCAATGTTTCTGAGGTGAAAGAAGCATGTCCGGGTTACAGAGTTGATATGTGTATCAAGGTGCATTGATTGGTCGAAATGTACACCAAGGTTTCTGAGGCTATGGCGGATGTTTTGTCTAAGGGGCCCCATACCTTCAACCACATTGGGCACAATGCTGTCGGGGACAACAATACACACCTCTGTTTTGGTCTCATTCAGTTGTAGAAAGTTTTCTGACATCCAGGCCTTAATGGCTGACATACAGTTGTGCAAAACATTGAAATTAAAATCATCAGGGCTATTACAGTTAAAAGAATAATACAGCTGGATATCGTCAGCATAAAAGTGATAAGACATCCTACTATAATCCTACTATAATTCTAGTAACCTCTGTAGTGGTGGTGAGTACGTGAGTGAAGATACCCGGTTCTCCTCACTGGCTGGACCAATTGCTCTGATTTTGCACACAGCCATTGACCATTACCATCTGAACGCAACTGTGAAGCCCGTTTTTCAATTTCATCAAATCTCAGCTTCTTATTAGCGTTTTTGTGTCAAACACTGTTGCCATGGTTACGGGGCTGCCCAGCTATGGGACGAACTGCCTCCCGGGTTGCCAGATCATGTGCGCATATCCCCCCACGGATGCGCTGCGCCGACCGGGTATGGTCTAGTACCTTTAAAAGTGCTGATGAGGTGACCAAGAGGTAGTATATAAAGTGCAAAAATAGTTGGCCAGAGGACCGAGCCCTGGGGGACTCCGTAGGAGAGGGGGGCAGAGCTTGACACATGTGTGCCCACAGCAACTGTGAAGTTCCTAGCCTGGGACCAGACGAATCTGCGAGTGCAAAAAAAAAATTGCACTCTGCGATTTGGGTCTGGCACCGCTCCATAGAGAATCCATTTCCTGCTCCAGAAGACGTGGGGGACCAATCAGGGCCCAGTATTCGAATATGGGAGACTTAATTGGCTACGCCAGGCTATGAAGTTCCTACATGTGAGGTAGGAGGAGAACCAATCGAGGGCTCTCCCTGTGATCCCCACCCGCTCCCTGAGCCTATTAATTAAAATAAAGTGGTCTAAAGTGTCAAATGCAGCACTCATATTGAGCAACACTAAAATTGAGGATTTACCTTTATCGGATGCCATTAAAAGATCATTGGATACTCTTAACACATTCCCTGCCAGAGGTTTTTTTTAGAAAAGGTTCCCTCAGTGCCAGGGATTTTGACCATTCTGACTAATATTTGAGGACACACAGAACATTTTGGGCTATGACTATGAACACAGAATATCTCAAAATAAGGCTTAGAATCTCTTCTTTCATCTGAAAGAAAAAGATGAGTTTCTAGCATGTTCTGTTCTTTAGCTAGAGGTAGTTGAATACAGCTTGCTTTCACCAAAAAATGTCCTTTTTTTCTTAGATTCAGAGATATAAGCGATTTAGTAAAATAAACACGTTTAGAGTCATAAAAATCTTTGAGGACACACAGAATGTTTTGTGCTAGGACTATGAACACATGGAATATCTCAAAATAAAGCTTAGAATCTCTTCTTTCATCTGGGAAAAAAGAGTTTATAGCATGTTCTGTTTTTTAGCTAGAGGTAGTTGAATACAGCTTGTTTTCACCAAAAACTGTCCTTTTTTCTTGGATTCAGAGTTTTAGTGAAAGAAACACGTTTAGACATAAAAAATGATTTCAAGTCTTTGACGTTTATTTTTCGCCTTCATTGACATCAGTCATGTAAACAATACTTTATAAAAATAAAATAAAAACCGCTTTTGAACACATTTTATCACATGGCATATCAAGTGCAACACAGCTCAAAGTCTTTCTTTTCAAAGTAATAAAGAGAGTGTGTGTGTGTGTGTGTGTGTGTGTGTGTGTGTGTGTGTGTGTGTGTGTGCGCGTGCGTGCGTGCGTGCGTGCGTGCGTGTGGGCTCAATTGTTACAGGGTTATATTGTAGAGATTGCTATTGTAGAGGTTGTCCATCCACAATCGGTATCCTTTACCTGCAAGGCCTCCTAGCAGGTAGGTGACGGTATCCGGGATGGAACACTTGATGCCACAGTATGGCTTCATGTTGTGAAGATAGCCGGTCGTTGAGTCACAGAGCATATAAGATTTGATGCCATACTTATCGGGTCTTTAGAAGGAGTGTCATTGAAGTGAAGATCCTGCTCATGGTCCTGCCGAAGAACGGTGTTACTAGGTTCTCATTGGTTGACCAGTAGTGTGAAAGCTCAGGTTTGGAAACAAGCCCAGACAGAAACAGCAGCCCCAGGAAACGCTTCAGCTCTACAACGGTCAATGCTGTCCAACGGTTTCCTCTGGCATGTGGCTTCTCTGAAAGTCTCTGCTTAGCATATGAGTTGGTTTGGTTGCATATCTCCTGGAGCAGAACATCAGGCAGGAGTAGCTGTAGAAAGTCGGCAGGGCTGTCGGATAGCTGTAAATATACATACATAAAATATCAATTTAGGCTTTTAGCAAACACTCGTATCCAGACAGAGCGACTAAAAATAGCAGATCTACAAACTCACAAAGAGCTTGTAGATCTGCTATTTTTATAAGGCATCCGACAATAGAACATAGTAAATATATAGGCTACATTATCATCATTCATAATCAGACAGAGTGTGTTGGTGGTGCTACAGTGTTGTGTGTGAATCTAGTCAGTCCAATTCAGATCAACACACAGGGGGGCTGTGTGCACATGCATCCCCCTCCAAAAAAAGAATAAAAAGAGCAGATCTACAAACTCACAACAAGCTTGTAGATCTGCTATTTGTTATGGCACCACACACATGCATGATAAATATATAGCCTACATGTACCATTGTTTTGTGGGGTTTTAGCAAGGCATCACACAATAGAACATACGGTAGTAAATATATAGGCTACATTATCATCCTTCATAATCAGACTGTGTCCCCATGCTACAGTGTTGTGTGTGAATCTACTCTCAGTCCAATTCAGATCAAAGAGGATTTTGAAAAGGTTTGTTGACATGAACTGGACTTTTTTTTTGGCACCACACACATGCATGGTAAATATATAGGCTACATGTACCATTGTTCTGTGGGGTTTTAGCAATTTTGTATTCCTGTGTACAAGTGTCATACAGAAAAAGTTCTTACCTCTGCTAGCAGCTAGATGGTCTGGCCAGGGTTGTCCGGCCATCCTCCACATCCTCAACCATGTCAGAGTCTGAAATGAAATATCAAATACTTGGTAAATATTATGAACATCAAATCAATTTAGGTATTTAGCAAACACTCTTATCCAGACAGAGTGACTTACAATAAAGCACACCTGCCTACTCCCCCATAAAAATAGCAGATCTACAAACTCACAACAAGCTTGTAGATCTGCTATTTTTATAAGGCATCACACAATAGAACATAGTAAATATACAGGCTACATTATCATCATTCATAATCAGACAGAGTGTGTTGGTGGTACAGTGTTGTGTGAATCTACTGTCAGTCCAATTCAGATCAAAGAGGATTTTTGACATGTCAACAAAAAGTTTGTTGACATGAACTGGACAAGACAGCATCAACATGTTGTTTACTTCCAAGGTTGTTTACCTGACCTGACCTCAAATTATTTTTGAAGCATGTCATTATGACAAAACAGACAAGGTCAGAGGAGAGTGCTTTGTGCACCTGCATCCCCCTCCAAAAAATGAATAAAAATAGCAGCCATCTACAAGCTCACAAGCTTGTAGATCTGCTATTTTTATAAGGCATCACTCACCAGCACAGTAAATATATAGGCTAACATCATAATCAGAGAGGGTGTCCCCATGCTACTCTGTGTGTGTGTGTGTGTGTGTGTGTGTGTGTGTGTGTGTGTGTGTGTGTGTGTGTGTGTGTGTGTGTGTGTGTGTGTGTCTTATAACTTATAAGCAGACCTGGCAACAACTTCTCGTGTCTAGTCCACCAAACACACACAATAAAACACAATCAAAAATAATCTTACCACTGCTGAAGTGAGCTCCGGGCTCCGGACGGGTCCTGCCGCTCCGACGAACACCATCGGTCGGTACCGCGGCAGTAGATGGGCCCGCTGCGGCCGTAGTAGAGGTCGCCCCCACTAACTGTTGCTCGTCCTGCCCGTCCACCGGAGTAGATGGGCCCGCTGTGGGCGTAGTAGAGGTCGCCCCGACTAACTGTTGCTTGTCCTCCCCGTCCACCGGAGTAGATGGGCCCGCTGCGGGCGTAGTAGAGGTCGCCCCGACTAACTGTTGCTTGTCCTCCCCGTCCACCGGAGTAGATGGGCCCGCTGCGGGCGTAGTAGAGGTCGCCCCGACTAACTGTTGCTTGTCCTCCCCGTCCACCGGAGTAGATGGGCCCAATCCCAGTAACTGGCGTAACCGCTTCTTATCGTCCACAAGCGGCGCTGGTTGTGCCCGAGTAGCCCGAGTCATCAACGACTCCAACAGTGTCTGCTGGCGTAGCGAACCGGACACTTGTTTGGCGCCCCTGTTTGAGTTTTTTTTTGCCCTCATTAGAGAGACAGTATTATCTTATACTACGCTATATCTGATCTCCTCTTTTCTTTTCTTCTCCTCTCCTCTCCCGATCACTATAACTGACCTCTCCTCTCCTCTCTGCTCCGACCACACCAAATGATCTCTCCTCTCCACACTCCTCTTCTCCCCGATAACTACAAGCTTTTCTCCTCTCTCTCCGACTACACCAAATGATCTCCTCTCCTCTCCTCTCCGATCCTCTCTTCTCCTCTCCTCTCCTCTCCGTCGCTACACTCCGCTCCTTACTCTACTGAAATAAACTAACTAAACTAAACTAAAGACACTCAACCGCTCACACTTTCTAACACACTCTCACGCAGTCACACACACACACACACACACACACACACACACACACACACACACACACACACACACACACACACACACACACACACACACACACACACACACACTCTCAATCACTAACTGACTCACAAACTGTCTCACACACTGACTGACCTGTCTCAAAAATAATTTTACCTCTATTGCTGTTACCCCCCCACTCTTTTCACTCCGATCACCGTCTCTCTCTGTCTCTCTCAAATGTTTGGGCGCACAGGCCGACGCTGCACTACCGTCTCCATTTTATCTCCATTTTCACACATTTGGGCAAACAGCTGTTTGTGATCAGCTGACTGATCACGTGTTTTTTCGGTTAACCCCTTCATCTACAGGTCCAATATTAACGCACAGGGTGTGCAACAGTGTAATATACGGTAAATCAATGAAAAAACACAGTCCGTGGCAGGTAAAGGGGTACATTTTTATTCACGAGTAGAACCGTGGATGGTAGGTAATGTGTTAAAAGCGCTGTCTCAGTAGAATGCATCTGTCTAAAACCTGACTGGAACTTATCTAAAATGTTGTGGATATTTAAAACTGTTAAAAGTTGCCTGGCAACAATTTTTTCTAATATTTTGGAAATAAAAGGGAGCTTAGAAATGGGCCGATAATTACAGGGTGATTCGGGATCCAGTCCTGGCTTTTTTATAAGCGGGTGTACAGTGGCAGTTTTAAAATGGGAGGGGACAGTGCCCGAGGTCAGAGAGTGATTGATGATGTTGAGCAGAGATGGGCCTATGGAGCTAAAAACATCTTTTAAAATGGTGGTTGGGATGACATCTAAAGGACTGGAGGAGGATTTCATGCTGTTCACTAGCTCAATTAACTGGAGTAGGGAAATAGGTGCAAAGGAGTCCAAGATAGACTGGTGGTTGGGGCCTAACTGGGGGGTGGAAGTTGAAGGGGTAATGCCTGCTCTAATGCTGACAACCTTGTTTACAAAAAACATGAGGAAGTTATTGCAGTCAATTATAGAAAATACAGGGGCAAAAATTGTGTCAAAAAGTACTTTGGGGTTTCTTTTGCTGGAGGTGATTAATTTGGCAAAATAGGCAGCTCTTGTAGCCTTGACCATAGAGTTAAAATCATTTAAAAGAGTTTTGAGATGTAACCGGTGGACCTCAAGGTTAGACGACTTCCACCGTCGCTCGACACTTCTACACTCTCGCCGTAGACAGCGAATGTTTTCATTCAGCCATGGAGCTTTCTTTAAAGTGCGGACAGTGCATGATTTAAAAGGGGCGACTTCATCTAAAATATCTGAGCACAGTGAATTAAAAGAGTGGACTAAAACATCGATGTCTGTGTTTTCATTAAGAGGAGGCGATACTACTAGTGAATTGTTAAAGCAGCAGAGAATTTCTCAGCTGACTGGGCATTTATCATGCGCGAGCGTTTGACTCGCGTTCCGACCACACAATCAGGATTAAAAGATATATTAAAACTGTATAAAAAATGACTTGTGGTCTGTTGTGGCCATGTCCTCAGCAACAATGTTGTCCACGGTTAAACCAAAGCTAAAAACAAGGTCAAGAGTGTTACCCTTGTTATGTATGGGACCCGATACATGTTGGACAAGATTAAAATATGCCGTGCCACTAAGGAAGTTGACTGCAGCGCTGTCCGTGCTCTTATTTACATGGTAATTAAAATCCCCAAGCAAGATGAATATTTCAAACTTAATTATGCAGGTTAAAAGGTCACTGAAATCAGATAAAAAAAGAGCTGCTAAAACCAGGGGGGCGATAAATTAAAATACAATTAAATGGATTTGTGCGTCCTACTTTAGTGATTAAAAGTTCAAAAGAGCTATAGGAGCCAGCGCTCACCATCCTGGAATTAAAACAGTCTCTGTAAACGCGTGCCAGACCACCTCCGATGTTTGACCCTGCTGGCCTGGAGACACAGGTGAATGAGCAATGTGGTGGGCACAGTTCTATTAGTGATGCGTACTCATCTGACATTTGCGATGTTTCCGTTAAACAAAAAATGTCCAAGCTGTTGGCTGTGAAATAGTCATTTATGATGAATGAAGAATGGGTGATGGAGTGGGCGTTTAGTAAGGCTATTTTAATAGTCCTAGGACCCAAGGGGTCCGAGGGTGAGGTTGGCTGGTGGGCTGGAGTGAGTGGGGTGATATTACTGAAGTTTGCTCTTCTAATGATTGGCTGTGGTGCATTGGTAGCTGAGAGTCTAAGAGAAATTAAGACAGGAATCTGAGTTGTGTGAGCTGGGGGACTGGTTACAGGGGGAGTAGGATTTGACTGGCGTCATTCAGTTGAGAGGTGGTGGGTGATGTTTCTGGCCAGGATTCTTTTGCCATTTTCGTTTGGGTGCACTACGTCACGATAGAGTGATGGGACTTTCCAGAAGAGGTCAAAATTATTGATGAAGCCATAGCCGCAGGCACTGCAAAAATTGACCAGCCAGGAGTCTGCACAGTAAATGCGGCTGAACATTTCAGGGCCCCGGTGGAGGGAGGGAATTAGACCCATGAAAATACAGCATTTATTCAGATTTTCTGCTGTATTTGCCAGGACCTCGTAATCAGTCTTCATCTTAAATGTTTGTTTGCACTTTATGTCATTAAAGCCTATATTGGGAATCACAGTGTGGGCGGAGGGGTGGCGTTGGAGAATGACTGGGATGTGGGGAAGCAGGTCGATCATTTTATCCCCAGAATATGAATATGTAAAAGAGTTGGGGATGGAAACTTCACGGATGATGGAGTCGCCTAAAATGATGTATTCTGGTGGGGGGGTGTGGTGGTGATCCATGTTGAGGGAGATCGATGCAGCTGATCTGGTGTGTAGTGACAGGGACACAGCTGGAGCTGATGAGGGAGAAGGAGGAGTCACTTCACCTCGCGTTGGTGGGAGGATGACCGAGAGGGAGACGTTTGGTCCGGGTGAAGTTGGTGAGAGACTGAGTCGTTTTCCTTCACGACCGCCATGTCTGGGTTTAGGGGTCGATGTGAGGGAGCGAGTCGAGGAATCCGATGAAGAGTCAGGGCCGGGCCGTTTCCCCGGCCGGGACAACGAGACAGGGTGAAGCACTACCCCCCGGCTTGTTGCCAGCCGCGGCGGCAGCGGTGACGAGCTACCTGGGTGTAGTGCCGGCTCCTGGGACTTCCATGGACCTCAGGCGGTCCTGGAGGAGCGATTGTCGGGTAGGTAGGTCCTTCACCAGGCTCGTAATGGAGCGGAGCTCATTTCTGATGGCAAATATTTCCCTGCTGGAGCTTGTTTCCTCCATCGGGTTTCTGGGAGTTTATTGTTTATTACTGGTTTTATTGTTTATAGTTGCTATACTCAAGTGCCTCCCTGGTTATTAAGCCTTTTAGAAGAGTCCTCACGTACTGTACCTTAACGTCAATGACCGTTCATGTCCCTTCCCCACTTTTTAGTGTGCAGTGTTTTAACAGAGTGTTCCATCTCATTAGTGTGTGCGCATTATAAGTCGCAGTGTCTAACTATTTGCAGTGTTGATGATTCTATAGTTTTATCAGTGTGCTGTGTTATTATCATTAAAGTGTTATTATTGCCCCCCGGTCAACAAGCGTATTGGTACAGACACATGGTGTCATTCTATCTGCTGCTATTTAATAAAATGGTCGAATGATTGTACACACGAAAGCCTCTGTCCGTCTTGTCCAACTTGTGTGGGGATATTATTTGGTCACAACAGTAACAGTGTAAATGTATAGTTTGTTCAGGGTCTCTCCCCTTTAAAGAGAGTGGCGTAGTCACTTTGAGTTATCCAAAAGTATTATCAGTGTCCATCTGGTCACATTTGGCGTAAGTCGGCAGCGGACACAGAGGCTTTTTGTGTTTGGTTATTTTGAGGCACTGAGATTGTAGAGCAACAGGTTAGGGTTGGAGGAAAAGAGCAGTGGTTGTCCAGGAGGACATCAAGAGGACATCCACCTAGCTGCAATACCATCCGGGTGCATTCACTGTGGACATTTCTTGTGTTATTCACCTCTACCCAGGTTATTGACATTGTGGCTGTGAAAGAGAAAAGCTCAGTAAAATGTCCGAATCTGATGACCAAATAAGGGCTTTGACTGAACTTGTTAAGCAGCTGCAGGCAGAAAATAATAGGCTCAAAGACGGGGGCAATGAGACAGTCAATGTAGAGGCCCCTGAGCCATCTAGCCATGTAGCTGCTAATGGTCTCATCAATAATATAGCACCGGAGCGGGTGTATGTTTATGCACCAAGAGAGAGGAAATGTCCACGCTTTTCAGGAGTTATGGTTCAGGATGGTTTAACTGTAGAGGATTGGGTGGAGGAGGCGCGAAAGTCATTGTCTGTGCGGCAAACATCCCCAGCTGAACAGGCAGCGTTCCTCTGTGATCTCTTAGACGGGGAGGCTAAAAGGGAAGTTAAATTTGGCTCTTCAGCTGATAGAGCCAACCCTGACTCAATTTTCACTATATTGCTTGACAATTTTGGTTGTGATCAAACATATGTGACGCTACAGAGACAGTTCTTTCAACGTCGGCAACAGGACAATGAGTCCATACGTGAATTTTCTCATGCTTTATTACATTTGATGGAGCTGCTTAAATGCAAAGACCCACGTGGTGTTTCACACCCAGAATTGGTAACGTGACACTTTCATTGAAAATGTACGTGATGCTAAATTACAGCGAGAATTGGCTCACCTGGTGCGGCAACACCCGACCCAGTCATTTACTGAGGTACGAAATGCAGCCATCAAATGGGAAAAGCGAGGGCCCCCTACTAGTACACATAGAGCAAGAGCCTATTCTTGTGACTCCCATGCCTCAGGAGTTGGTCAAGACGAGGTTGATACTAATGCCATTTCTGCTAGGCCCAGTGATGAGTTGGGGGAATTGAAGGAGTGTTTACGTAAACAGCAGGTTCAACTTGACGCCATTCTTAAACATCTAGGCCCCGCTTCCTCTGTCCCTAACTATGTTAATCCCCAGGACTTCCCCAATGGCAATAGACCGAAACCATACAAGTTCCAGCCTGATGGTAAACCAATATGCATGCGGTGCAACAGAGCAGGTCATATTGCAAGGTTTTGTCGGGTTGACACTAGTGGGCTCCCAGGTGGGGTGGAGTCAAGGGGACAGGGCCAAAGGGCGGGGGTAAGGTTGAATGCCGTTGAGCAGCAGGAAAACTAGCGCCCTCTGTTGTTGGGAACCCGGCATCAGGAGGGGGTTTTATGGGTTCAAAACAGGCAAGTTTAGCATCCAGGCTAATTGGACGTTGCCCAGTGGTTAAGATCATCATAGGGGGGGGTGGTGGTGCCGTCCTTGCTTGATACAGGGTCAATGGTAACTACCGTAACACAGGCCTTCTTTGAAGAACATCTTAAACCCCAAACTAATGAACAGCTGAAATCTTGTAACTGGCTTCACTTAACAGCAGCCAATGGATTGGACATCCCATACTTGGGATATGTGGAGATGGATGTTGAAGTCCTGGGCACAGTCCTCCTACAGATGGGTATCCTGGTGGTAAAAGACCCTCCTGACCCAGTTTCCATGCGTCGAAAAACTGCTGTGCCTGGCCTGCTGGGAATGAACATTATCAGTGGTTGCTATTCTGTATTATTCAGGGAACATGGTAACAACCTCTTCTCTTCTCCTCTAGTCCAACAAGCTGGGAAGGAATGGGTGCGTGCATTGTCAGAGTGCCAACAACTGGAACGCCTCCTACAGACTGGCTGTGTGGGGGAAGCGGTGGCACTGCCAGGTCCGGCACTCCGTATACCAGCAGGCTCACTAAAGTTCGTCCAGGCCACCTGTAACCAAGGCCCCGGTCCGGCACTGGACAGTGTAATGCTAGAGCCCCTGCCCTATGGAAAAGGTCACCTCCCTGTAAATCTGCTGATTTCCAGTGCCCTCCTTGCTGTTTCCAGGGGGACTGTCAACATCCCTATTGTTAATGTTGGAGAGGAAGACCAGTGGCTGAAACCAAAAACAGTGCTGGGGTCACTACATCTTGCCGATCTACATTACCCATCCCAGTCAGTGCACGTGGAGGAGCAGTTTGAGGACCCGGATAAGCAGGTAGTATTCATTCAGTCCATGTCAGCCCAGCCCCGTCCCCCGTCTTCGTCCCCCCCTCCCCCCCTCCCTGGTCTGAACGAGCTGAAGTGGCCTGACCTGCCCCCTGATAATGTACAGGCAGCAAAGACATTGTTAATTAAGTACCAACACGCATTCAGCCTCGCTGACGGAGAGTTGGGCTGCACCAATTTAATCCACCACAACATTCCAGTGATGGACGATGCCCCTGTACACCAGCGGTACCGCCGCCTCCCCCCCTCTCAGTTCTCACTGGTCAAGGCCCATACACAAGACCTACTACAACGGGACATTGTGAGAGTGAGCTGCAGCCCCTACTCCTCCCCCATCGTGGTGGTCCAGAAAAAGTGTGGGGATATACGGCTGTGTGTCGATTACAGACAACTCAACGCCAAGACGAGAAAAGACGCCTACCCTTTGCCACGCATCGAGGAGTCGTTGGACGCCCTCACAGGGGCCAGATGGTTCTCGACTCTCGACTTGGCAAGCGGTTACAACCAAGTACCAATGGCAGAGACAGACAAAGAGAAGACGGCTTTCTGTACCCCGTTTGGCCTCTTCGAATTCAACAGAATGCCATTTGGACTTTGCAACGCACCGGGCACCTTCCAACGCCTGATGGAGCGCATCTTTGGAGACCAGAGCTTCCAATCACTACTGCTATACTTGGATGACATCGTCATCTTCTCCACGACCTTCAGTCAACACCTGCAGCGGTTGGAGATGGTACTGAGCCGACTCCAGCAGCACAACCTGAAACTGAAGATGTCCAAATGACACTTCTTTCAGCGGGAGGTGAAATATCTGGGCCTTGTCATTTCCTCTGTCGGGGTGGCCACCGACCCCGAGAAGACCAGGGCGGTAGCAGAGTGGAAACGTCCATCAACCGTGACCGAGCTCCGTTCATTCCTAGGATTCTGTTCCTACTATAGACGTTTCGTGGAAGGATTTGCCAAGCATGCTGCCCCACTCCACCGGCTGGTCGGAGAGTTGGAAGGAGGCCCCAAGAAACCACGGTCAAGGGTCAGTGTCAAGTTGGAAGGACATTGGAGTGAACCCTGTGAACAGGCATTCCAGACACTGAAGAACATGTTGGTCACTGCCCCGGTCCTGGGCTATGCCGATTTCACACAGCCCTTTATCCTGGAAACTGATGCCAGTCACCAGGGCCTTGGTGCGGTACTCTTCCAGGAACAGGATGGCGCACGCAGGCCAATCGCTTTTTTTACTAAAGCCAACAGAAAGAAACATGTCCAATTACAGCTCCATGAAATTGGAAGTCCTCGCCTTGAAGTGGGCCGTCACCGAAAAGTTCCGAGAATACCTCCTAGGGACGACCTTTACTGTATATACAGATAACAATCCCCTGAGCTATCTCCAGACGGCTAAATTGGCAGCTGTAGAACAGCGGTGGGCATCCCAGTTGGCCAGTTTCAACTTTGACATTAAGTACCGCCCCGGCAGAGCTAATGGCAATGCTGACGCCCTTTCCCGCCAACCAAACACCACAGTGCCCCAGTCCCTCCCGGCCATTGTGCCTGGCTTCTCCGTCCCCCCACAGGTGGCCAATAACCCTATACAGTGCCCGGTGGGGCAACCACAGCTTTCTGTCAGTACCATGGCCGTGGATGCAGCTCCAGTGCGGGAGAAGGCTGACCTGCAGGCCCTACAAGCCACTGACCCAGTGATCAAACCATTCCTTACCTACTGGAGGAGAGGGCGCCCCCCAAACAAAGTAGAACGTTCAAGGGAAGCTGACCAGGTCCTGGAGCTCGCTCGGCAGTGGAAGAGAATAGGGTCACGGGGTGAAGGACAGTGTGCTGTACCGAGAAGTACAGATCCCCTCAGGTCGAACGGCAGTGCACCAGCTGCTATTACCAAAAGCACTACAAACTGAGGTACTGACCAGTCTACACGACAAGCATGGTCACCAGGGGGCAGAGAGGACAACAGCCCTTGTCCGGGAGAGGTGTTACTGGCCCAACATGCGCTCAGACATTGACCAGTGGTGCAAGGAATGTGAACGCTGTGTTATTGCCAAGGCAGCTGACCAGGTCCTGACCAGGTCCTGGAGCTCGCTCGGCAGTGGAAGAGAATAGGGTCACGGGGTGAAGGACAGTGTGCTGTACCGAGAAGTACAGATCCCCTCAGGTCGAACGGCAGTGCACCAGCTGCTATTACCAAAAGCACTACAAACTGAGGTACTGACCAGTCTACACGACAACCATGGTCACCAGGGGGCAGAGAGGACAACAGCCCTTGTCCGGGAGAGGTGTTACTGGCCCAACATGCGCTCAGACATTGACCAGTGGTGCAAGGAATGTGAACGCTGTGTTATTGCCAAGGCAGTACGGCCATCAGTCAGAACCTTTATGGGACACCTAATGGCCTCCAAACCGTTAGAAGTGCTAGCCATTGACTTTACCACGTTGGAGAGAGCCAGTGATGGGAGAGAACACATCTTGGTCGTGACCGACGTCTTCTCTAAATTCACTCAAGCATATCCCACGTCAGATCAAAAGGCCCACACAGTAGTTAAAATTCTGACCGAGAAGTGGTTCTACACCTACGGGGTCCCTAAACGGATCCACTCGGACCAAGGCCGGAGCTTTGAAGGAGAACTACTCAAACGCCTCTGCCAGCTGTATGGCATAGCAAAAACTAGGACGACCCCTTACCACCCAGAGGGAAACGGACAATGTGAGAGGTTTAACCGCACACTTCACGACCTGTTGCGCTCCCTCCCAGGTGAGAAGAAGCGAAAGAGGCCCCAAATGCTCCCACAGTTGCTGTTTGCCTATAATACCACAGTCCACCAGTCAACTGCTCACTCACCATACAAATTGATGTTTGGCCAGAAGCCCCAGTTGCCCGTTGACCTGAGGGAACGGCGTCAACCCCCTACAACCACATCTATTCTTCCAGTCGGCACCCTAGTCTATCGGAGGAACCATGGACCAGGACGAAGAAAAATTCAAGACGTATGGGAATCAACAGTGTACCAAGTGGTGGAATGCCTCGACAATGTGGGTAGAGTATACAAGATCCAGTCCCGTAATAACCCAGAACAGCAGAAGAATGTTCATCGCTCACAAATAAGGCCGATCACCGAAAAAGGAGCCCTGACGTCGGAACCACTGGCAGTGCCCCCCCCACCCAGCCAAATGGACGACAGTCTGCCTCTAAGAGGCGAAAGTGACGAGGAGGATAGCAATGACAGTTTTTCATCAGGTTTCGTGACCCTTCCAAATATCCCCCCTCAAAACCATTCAGGGCATGTGGAGACGAACCAGAGTACAGAATGGGACCCAGACACCCCGCCCCCAGACACTGGTGCTGTGTCCATTCAAGAGCCCCCAGAACTCGTAGAGAACAGTCCACACCCCCCTGAAAGATCGGAGCCAACCTTGCAGCCTCTGGAGCCGGTTGTAAGGCGCTCACACAGAACCACCGCTGGTCAACACTCAAACCCATTTAACTTACCCCTGCCCTTGGCCCAACCAACCCCACACCCATCAGTGCACTCCCAGCAAGTGACATTCAGGCCATGGGACTAATGCCCCTTTAGCCAGGGCCAAGTTATGTTACCGGGACGGCAACCTTTTAAAGTGGGTGTGTATGTGAGGGGTGGGACCGTAGGACCTGGGAGCTCAAAGCAGGCGGCAGCAACAGCCTTTATATGGCAAGAGAAGCTCTCGTGAGAGCAGAGAGAGTCGCGTTTGTTCTCGCTCGTCGTGTGGGTGTGTTGCTCTGAGGTAGCGTCTCACCGGTGGCTAACACCGTGCAGCCAAACTTTACTACAGAGGTATGTTACAAAATGCATTTCGGGTTATGTTTTATTTGATGTTCTATGAGTTGTTTTAGTACTTGAAGTCATTACTTGAAGCCATTACTTATTGAATGTTACTGCACTTTTAGAATCTCTGGTGGTGCTGTGCAACAGACTTGTGTGGGAGCCTGAAACCACACATGTGTAGTAGCAGAGTCTGAGGTAGGAGTTAACTTATATAGTCATGGTGTTTGAAAGCAACCAGAGGTTCATGTATATAATGGACTGTATTGCATTCAGCCAGCATGGTGATTTATGACTACAACTTATATTGTTTTGTGATGTTTAAATAATATGATTTTCTGTATTATATTGTAGAGTGCCAGACAGACCTTGGTCAGCCCATGTTCCTGTCGTTTGGGGGTACAGGTGGCTCGGGCCTATAGGTAGGAAGATGGGCTTGCCAGTATATTGTATGTATTTTATGTATTGATGATGGTGCTCAGGGAGTAATTATATGTTTGTATATTGTAGGCTAACTGGTGACACACGGGATCGTGGTCAGCAGGCAGCCGCTGCTCTTTTTCTCCATTTTAGTTTTATTGTTTATAGTTGCTATTCTCAAGTGCCTCCCTGGTTATTAAGCCTTTTAGAAGAGTCCTCACGTACTGTACCTTAACGTCAATGACCGTTCATGTCCCTTCCCCACTTTTTAGTGTGCAGTGTTTTAACAGAGTGTTCCATTTCATTAGTGTGTGCGCATTATAAGTCGCAGTGTCTAACTATTTGCAGTGTTGATGATTCTATAATTTTATCAGTGTGCTGTGTTATTATCATTAAAGTGTTATTATTGCCCCCCGGTCAACAAGCGTATTGGTACAGACACATGGTGTCATTCTATCTGCTGCTATTTAATAAAATGGTCGAATGATTGTACACACGAAAGCCTCTGTCCGTCTTGTCCAACTTGTGTGGGGATATTATTTGGTCACAACAGTAACAGAGTAAATGTATAGTTTGTTCAGGGTCTCTCCCCTTTAAAGAGAGTGGCGTAGTCACTTTGAGTTATCCAAAAGTATTATCAGTGTCCATCTGGTCACATTTGTTTTACTTTTTAATATATATATACATTTGATAGACATAAAATATATAATCTTTAATATGTACAGTATATATATATATATATATATATATATATATATATATATATATATATATATATATGTATGTATATATGTATGTATGACAACCACTGACAAGTGGTCCACTCTAAGTGCTTCACTTTATGACTACAGACTGGATGGGAACCTCTTCAACATCAGGAGGTTCCAAGCCACAACAAAGCTCCAGACCATATGCATACTGGAGCTCCAGCATGCTGATGATTGTGCCCTTGTGGCACACACACCAGAGGCACTGCAGGCCACTCTGGCGGCCGCTGTGAAAGCCTACAGCAGAATGGTACTTTCTGTAAACACCTCAAAGACAGAAGTCCTCTGCCAGTGGTATTCAGAACCCCCACAGACACCACCAGTCTTCTCCGTTGCAGATTCCCCACTTACCATCGTTCCACACTTTAAGTACCTTGGAAGCATCCTGTCAGAGGACTGCAGCATCGACAAGGACATCCAAAACAGGATCAAGCAGGCCTCATCCTCCTTCGGACGGCTGAGGAAAAGGGTCTTTAGCAACAGCAACCTCCACCTCCTCACAAAAATAGCAGTCTACAGGGCTATATGCATTTAGTAGTTTAACATTTAATAGTTCTATTCTAAAGCAGATATGCTCATAGCTCACCAGTGCCCTCTGCTGGTCAAAGCTTATGTTTTAACCAGTGGCTCAGCCTTATGTGTATGAACATACATGAGTTCATAAACAAACATTTAGCCACTCGGCTGGGCACAGTGAAACCGTTTTTGACGCGTTCAATAACTGAAGCCAAAAACTGCTGTCGGGTGAAGTTCCCATTTATTAAGTGTAACATGAATCACAGCAAGGTTTAATGCAAACCTAGTATAATCTCCCCGTGTGCCCATACCATGCCATCAATCAACTGGGCCTGTTACACCTGTGCCCTTATCACTTTACCTGCCTAATTGGTAAGGCCTCCCATGGTGAACACCTGGCCAAAGGCAGACGAGACAGAATGTCTCCTTCAATCTGTGTTAAAACCTCTGTGTGTTGTATGCATAGACTGATGTTTGGATGTCATTGATCTGTGACAATGTTACCTCCTTGTACAAAGCTGTGTTCCGTGAGCAGAAATAACGGAGCAGAAATAAGACTTCCGGTTGACGATCTCTTCAGAATAAGAGTACCCTCTAGAGTAAAAAGAAACCATTGAAAACCATTGAAAAACGGTTCATTTGCACATTAAAACTATAAATTAAGCATTTAAACAAAGCTAGAAAACACATATTATGTATATTTGTAATAAAAAAAGTGTTTAACTGTTTTAATAACATAAAAAATGTATCTAAATGGATAAATGCTGTTCACTGGAGTGCATAGACTTCACAAATTGGACGCTGGACACGAGACAGCTATTTGTGGCGGCACTTGTGACATACGCACGCGTTCAGGGATTCCCCCTCTACAACGCCACACTCTCCGCTAAGCCAGACAGGTGTATTTGGAAAAATGGCGGGCCGTCCAGTGAGGTCAGGGGTCAGAAAACAGCCATTTTTAGTGCATAGACTTCACAAATTGGGCGCTGGACACGAGACAGCTATTTGTGGCGGCACTTGTGACATACGCACGCGTTCAGGGAGACCCCCTCTACAACGCCACACTCTCCGCTAAGCCAGAGAGGTGTATTTGGAAAAATGGCGGGCCGTCCAGTGAGGTCAGGGGTCAGAAAACAGCCATTTTTAGTGCATAGACTTCACAAATTGGGCGCTGGACACGAGACAGCTATTTGTGGCGGCACTTGTGACATACGCACGCGTTCAGGGAGACCCCCTCTACAACGCCACACTCTCCGCTAAGCCAGACAGGTGTATTTGGAAAAATGGCGGGCCGTCCAGTGAGGTCAGGGGTCAGAAAACAGCCATTTTTAGTGCATAGACTTCACAAATTGGGCGCTGGACACGAGACAGCTATTTGTGGCGGCACTTGTGACATACGCACGCGTTCAGGGAGACCCCCTCTACAACGCCACACTCTCCGCTAAGCCAGACAGGTGTATTTGGAAAAATGGCGGGCCGTCCAGTGAGGTCAGGGGTCAGAAAACAGCCATTTTTAGTGCATAGACTTCACAAATTGGACGCTGGACACGAGACAGCTATTTGTGGCGGCACTTGTGACATACGCACGCGTTCAGGGAGACCCCCTCTACAACGCCACACTCTCCGCTAAGCCAGACAGGTGTATTTGGAAAAATGGCGGGCCGTCCAGTGAGGTCAGGGGTCAGAAAACAGCCATTTTTAGTGCATAGACTTCACAAATTGGGCGCTGGACACGAGACAGCTATTTGTGGCGGCACTTGTGACATACGCACGTGTTCAAGGAGACCCCCTCTACAACGCCACACTCTCCGCTAAGCCAGACAGGTGTATTTGGAAAAATGGCGGGCCGTCCAGTGAGGTCAGGGGTCAGACAACAGCCATTTTTAGTGCATAGACTTCACAAATTGGGCGCTGGACACGAGACAGCTATTTGTGGCGGCACTTGTGACATACGCACGCGTTCAGGGAGACCCCCTCTACAACGCCACACTCTCCGCTAAGCCAGACAGGTGTATTTGGAAAAATGGCGGGCCGTCCAGTGAGGTCAGGGGTCAGAAAACAGCCATTTTTAGTGCATTGACTTCACAAATTGGGCGCTGGACACGAGACAGCTATTTGTGGCGGCACTTGTGACATACGCACGCGTTCAGGGAGACCCCCTCTACAACGCCACACTCTCCGCTAAGCCAGACAGGTGTATTTGGAAAAATGGCGGGCCGTCCAGTGAGGTCAGGGGTCAGAAAACAGCCATTTTTAGTGCATAGACTTCACAAATTGGGCGCTGGACACGAGACAGCTATTTGTGGCGGCACTTGTGACATACGCACGCGTTCAGGGAGACCCCCTCTACAACGCCACACTCTCCGCTAAGCCAGACAGGTGTATTTGGAAAAATGGCGGGCCGTCCAGTGAGGTCAGGGGTCAGAAAACAGCCATTTTTAGTGCATAGACTTCACAAATTGGACGCTGGACACGAGACAGCTATTTGTGGCGGCACTTGTGACATACGCACGCGTTCAGGGAGACCCCCTCTACAACGCCACACTCTCCGCTAAGCCAGACAGGTGTATTTGGAAAAATGGCGGGCCGTCCAGTGAGGTCAGGGGTCAGAAAACAGCCATTTTTAGTGCATAGACTTCACAAATTGGGCGCTGGACACGAGACAGCTATTTGTGGCGGCACTTGTGACATACGCACGCGTTCAGGGAGACCCCCTCTACAACGCCACACTCTCCGCTAAGCCAGACAGGTGTATTTGGAAAAATGGCGGGCCGTCCAGTGAGGTCAGGGGTCAGACAACAGCCATTTTTAGTGCATAGACTTCACAAATTGGGCGCTGGACACGAGACAGCTATTTGTGGCGGCACTTGTGACATACGCACGCGTTCAGGGAGACCCCCTCTACAACGCCACACTCTCCGCTAAGCCAGACAGGTGTATTTGGAAAAATGGCGGGCCGTCCAGTGAGGTCAGGGGTCAGAAAACAGCCATTTTTAGTGCATAGACTTCACAAATTGGACGCTGGACACGAGACAGCTATTTGTGGCGGCACTTGTGACATACGCACGCGTTCAGGGAGACCCCCTCTACAACGCCACACTCTCCGCTAAGCCAGACAGGTGTATTTGGAAAAATGGCGGGCCGTCCAGTGAGGTCAGGGGTCAGAAAACAGCCATTTTTAGTGCATAGACTTCACAAATTGGGCGCTGGACACGAGACAGCTATTTGTGGCGGCACTTGTGACATACGCACGCGTTCAGGGAGACCCCCTCTACAACGCCACACTCTCCGCTAAGCCAGACAGGTGTATTTGGAAAAATGGCGGGCCGTCCAGTGAGGTCAGGGGTCAGACAACAGCCATTTTTAGTGCATAGACTTCACAAATTGGGCGCTGGACACGAGACAGCTATTTGTGGCGGCACTTGTGACATACGCACGCGTTCAGGGAGACCCCCTCTACAACGCCACACTCTCCGCTAAGCCAGACAGGTGTATTTGGAAAAATGGCGGGCCGTCCAGTGAGGTCAGGGGTCAGAAAACAGCCATTTTTAGTGCATAGACTTCACAAATTGGACGCTGGACACGAGACAGCTATTTGTGGCGGCACTTGTGACATACGCACGCGTTCAGGGAGACCCCCTCTACAACGCCACACTCTCCGCTAAGCCAGACAGGTGTATTTGGAAAAATGGCGGGCCGTCCAGTGAGGTCAGGGGTCAGAAAACAGCCATTTTTAGTGCATAGACTTCACAAATTGGGCGCTGGACACGAGACAGCTATTTGTGGCGGCACTTGTGACATACGCACGTGTTCAGGGAGACCCCCTCTACAACGCCACACTCTCCGCTAAGCCAGACAGGTGTATTTGGAAAAATGGCGGGCCGTCCAGTGATTCAGGTTACTGTAGTAGTTTAGTAGTCACAGATTTGATCAATTCACTTTATGTGTGTGTATTAATAACAGCACTCATTATTCAAACACAAATCATGCAAAACTGTAAAAATGTGGAAGTTCTAGGAAGTGCAAACCACACTCAAAAGTTTAAAACGGTACTGCGTGCAACGTACCTAAATGCAAACATCACTCAAATATAATAAACGGGTACAACATGCAATGTACCAAGTGCAAACATCACTCAAATGTATTATAAACGGGTACAACGTGCAATGTACCAAAGTAAGTGCAAACATCACTCAAATGTATAAAAAAGTATAACGCACCCTCCCACCATTATCAACACGGGACACAGAAAGAGTAATGACATCAGGAGCATCAATCCAAAATATTTGTCTCTTCATTGCTGAACCACATGCTGTACATCTCTGTTGACCTTCACCTTCCATGATTGTGTGTTCGAAAAGAGAATTGAGGGACTCACATTTCCGTGTCAGCGGTAATGCAAAAACAGTAGGCGCGCATGACTTGCTTTCAACTTTCAATGCACATTTTTTACAGATGTCTGTATGTTTTGCCATAGCAGTTGTTTGGACACTACAATCATGCAACCAGGTTAATAATTGGTGTATCAAATCTAGTGGGTCATTGTGCATTGACAAGGACAACGCTGGGATGCTCTTGACTAATTCTTGAGTGACACCTTGGATTGTTTTAGCATCAAATGTGTGCCCTGGATTTTTTTAAAACGCTTGGATGAGAGCTGCTAAATTCCCTGGCATTGCCGATTTTTCAACCATACAAGTAGGTGTCAACGGTTTCAATTTATCTTGTACTACTTGCAGATGCAGTATCGATTGTAGGGTTGCATTTAGCCAACAATTACTCTCGTTATTTACAAACCTGCATATACTATTGCATATTTCCTCATTTGTGCCTCTATTTTGTGTGAACATCTTTGAATTTGCTGGTGGCTTATGTTGATAAGAGCATCTCAGCTGTGGCGGCACAGCTTTTCTTTTGTCCCACATTTCTACAGGTTGGTGTGGACGCCGTGATGCCTTTGATTTCCTGTAGCCTACTTTGTCAACGAAATCTCTGGCTGACTGCTTGTATTGTTTGCGTATGTACTGTATACATTCGTCAAGTCTGTGTTTCTCATTTCGTAGAAGCAACACTTTTGTGTTTTTGAACATGGCCTCACTAATAGCTGTGCTTTTCTTACCCTTGTTTATTTGTGCATCATAGGCTCTAGAGAATCGCTGCAAATCACCTGAGAGTAGATCTGACCATATTGGAATAGTTGGGAGGAAGTTTGAGAACAGTTTGTTTAAAATAGTTTCTCCATGGTATTGATTTTTACCTGTGTCAGTGCTGGTTTTAATTGTATTATTGGCTGTAGCCCTTAGTTGTTCAAAATAGTCTTTAAGGGAGATGTACTTTCACAAACATCAGAAGTCAAGTCAAATATATCATCAACCGCAGTGTCATATGAATTGTCTTTTCGATCATGCTCTTTATCAATAATTCCTGCAATTCCTGGCAGCTTCTGTGTTTCATACTTAATGCGGCCAAGACTAGCTTCCACCTCGCTGGAGTTCCTTTTGCTACCAAGTACAATACAAGCAGCAGATACTATATTACCTGCTTGTTTCAGTGTTTTGGCATTAACTAAAGCGCTGAAGATGAACATAGCCAATTTAAACCTATCATCTCTTTTAGAGTACTCATGTTTGCAAATGTCACTTGCCTGTTTCATCAGATGACTCTTACATGCTCTTATGGTACAAAAATTCAAATCTTTGCTATCTGCCTTTCCATTCACTATTCTCCAGCAGCGTAACAAGTACATTTTCATGCTATCTCCATTGAAGATACGCATACTAGCTTTCAAAAGCACTATGGACCTATCACTATTAATTTGCATGGGTGTTGTGTTGGCACCAAATATCTCCTTCTCTTTGCACTTCAATTCCGTGAGGAGCTCCTCTACAGCAGTCTGTGTATGTTGTTCACTGATCATGAATGCTACAGGAGTTGAAGCGGACGAAGTGGATGAACTTACTACAATCTCATAATACAAAATCCTTTTATTTGTTAGTTTTGTCTTAATGATTCCCCCAGTGGCATCCCATGATGCAGCGCTGTCCTTATCATCGTGCCACAATTTCACTCCTGCTTCACTAAAACATATAACCTTAAGGGGACTAACTTTAATAAGTTGAATGAATCCTTTTACAACTACACTTTCTGTGTCTTCATCTTCCCAGCCAGCTTTCAGTAGGCGCAGAGCTGTAATCTCATCATCATGCATCCGGCTTAGTTTGCGATGTTCATGTTTGACCTTTCTCACCAGACCGGAGTTAATGCCCACTCCACTTCGATTACCAGCTATTAAAGACCTACGATCTGCATTATCTCCTGCATCGACGTAAGCACAATATGGCTTTTTGTCCATCATTGATATCCCTAACTCCTTACGTTCTTGGCCCCTAATGAATCTACTTCTCAATCTGTCCTTTGTGTGATATATGTTGCCAGTGTAAACTATATGAAATATGCCCTCTTCGAATGAATGGAGAAGTATTTGGAAAGTCATCTCACATGAAGGATGCCGGCAGGAGCCATTGATCGTGAGACATGGCTTTTTTGTTTTTCTGACAGTAGCAATAGAAAAGTTGTGATTAGCAAAACGTATTATACAGTAAGGATTTGATTCCGTCAGCTTTCTGGCAAATAGCTCTTGCCATTCATACCTCTTAAAAGTCTTACTTCCTTTGGCTCTGTTGGAGTGAAAAAGTTCCCATTCGGAAGCCTCCAAAGTAAAGCTAGTAGGTTCAAGGGCACAGTGTTTGAAGGGTCCTAGTGTTGCACCAGGTCCCATGACACTCTGAACAGTACTTTCATCTAGAGTCTGCATTTGTATGTCATCTTCTTCAAGGCTATTCAATTTACACTCACATCCTATGTTAGGCTGACCCACCACAGATTGATAGCCAGACTGATCAAGCTGTTCATCTACAGTGCACTCATGACGTGCATAGGAGTGTTCTATTTCCAAAAACGGCTCTTGTAGGGCCGAAACATTGTCTACAGGGCTTTCATGAAGTCCAGGGGAGTGATCTGTTTCACGTTCCACAAAAAGCTGTTCAACTACAGGGCTGTCTTGCTTGCAAGTGGTGGATAAACAGGCATAATTGAGAGCATCAAAGTTTAGACTCGGTGAAACTCCCACACAGTCCATATGATACCAGCCTCCACAGAGATTACATTCAAGCATAGCTTTTTCTGGGTCATTTGGTGTTTCACA
This sequence comes from Gymnoscopelus microlampas, assembly GCF_963454915.1. Taxonomy (NCBI): domain Eukaryota; kingdom Metazoa; phylum Chordata; class Actinopteri; order Myctophiformes; family Myctophidae; genus Gymnoscopelus; species Gymnoscopelus microlampas. Next base: position 61,760,363 of record NC_139962.1, on the reverse strand, counting down.
AATGCAATAGACAGTTTTTTTTTTTTTTTTTTTTGGCTTCACCCACTCATCATCACCTAGTGGATCTTTGACAAGTCTTTTGCCCACACGCATTTTCATGGGTGCAGATGTATTAGCTTGTAGAACCTCTGCAGCTATCTTGTCAGCTTTATCTGAATATGGACTAATATGTTTCTTCTCTGTGGTCAAGGTATCACCAATATCTGGACATTCACTATTGTCAACTATATCCTGTATGTGTAGGCTGTTACCAATATCAACTGAACAAGCACTTGTAACATTGTGTTTTTGTACAAGAGTTTTTTGGTCTTCCTCATCAAACAGATTAACAAGGCCTTTCACATCACCTCTATTTTGTTGCCAAATGTTACGGAGCTTTTCAACAGAACAACGCTCTCTTTTTTGTGTACTAACTGGCAAATCAACTTTTATTGCAACATCTCTCCAGAAGCTGCGACTGAATTCTGTGTGTTGTTTTTGCACTGCATGTATTGCTTTAGCAATCTGAAGATAATTCACATTGTTCCAGCTACCTTTGCCTTTCACGGCATAGTATTTGCTGCCACCACATAATTTCAACTTGTTAGTATCTGTACGATTTGTGACTTTGTCGTTTTTATCACTGGCAATATAACTAATATCACTAACCCTAGCTCCAAAAGCTTTGCCTCTCTCCCACTGTCTCTCTCTGGCTCTTTCTACCTCCCCCACCACTCCCATCTGCCCCACTTCAACTACATTTCCCTCGTTCGGCACTTCTACTGAGACTAAGTCATGGCATCCCTGATCCAAATCCTCACTTAGCTTTTCAGTGAGTGGAGATGTCGTCTTCTCAGTGAGTGGAGATGTTGTCTTCTTTTTCCTCCATCTGACCCTTTGGCGCAGTGAAGGGATGGGAGCAACATGAACAGGTGCAGTCGATGCCCGGTAGCAGGAAGGAGAACACACGACAGCAACAGAACGGACACAGACAGTGATGCCCCTTTGTACAGCATCCTTAAATAAACAACAAAAAAACATAAAAAGCATTAATATGCTGTATGTACAGTGGAATCTGCTTATAGCTACTGTATTCATTCTATACACATGCTGTTTAAATTATTCGCTTACAGTGATCAATACTACGCGTACATTGATCAAACATACTGTACCTTATAGGCCATGAGTTTCTGTTCATCCACTGACAGCTGCCGTGACCGCCTGTGTACAGGGGACTGCCCAGGACTAGTACGACCTTTCGAACCCGGTTTCCTTGCTGGGCTGCTGGGCTGGCGTGGAGGAAGTGGTTGTATCTGTAGCCACCATTTAATGCGACGACGCGGTACACTGCGCAATGCTGTGTACTGGGTAACTGGCTCTTTCACATGAAGAACTCTGTACGACGCCTGCCAGATGAGATCTCTCAGGACAGGCATGCCAAAGTCATCACTAAGGTGTATCCGGTCCTGGCACCATAGGCGGCTGGTGGATAAGAGCCATTAATCAGTTAGGAAATGTATGAGATAAAACACATCACTTTTATATAGCCACTTCATTCTCAGAGTACCAGGCAGCTAATACATACCTCTCTGAGTGAGGGAAGTGTCTTTCTGTCGACAGGTAGCGGACCCCCATCCGAGCAGCGGTTCTGTGGTATTCATCCTTCAGGTGTCTTTGATATGCTGTATGATGTACAGCATTTTGATCGGTCTTTGGTAAATGTGCTTTATAAATAAAATTCACTTGACTTGACTTGACTAAAGTAAAAATACCTCAAAATTGTACTTATAGCAGGAAAAAGAATAAAAGCAGATCTATAAGCTTGTGTGCATATAGATTGGCTTTTTGTGTATAGGCTAGGAATAAATGTCATAAGTTAGCCACATAAATAATATATTGTGGTGATTGATGTATGTTTTTATTGACAAAACGTGCATACATGCATGACCATATATTTGTATTTTGTACATAATCTGTCAAAAGGATAAAACAAAAAAGCTCAAGAGGTTATTCCCATTGTGGTCCTTTGAGTGCAAATGATGTGTAAGCTGAGTTTACATAGGTACATTCATACAATTTTAACATACTTGATACTTCATACATGAAGTAAAATAGCAAAGAACAACATGGCTATGTAAAAGAAACCTATTATGTTTTTGAAAATAGTCGATCTACAAGCTCACAGCGCTTTGCAGCAGTTGTGAGCATGTAGATTGGCTATTTCTGAACAGCATAAGTATAAATCAGGCTTAAGGGGTTAACTTATCTATGCTGAATACTTGCAGGAAGCAATGACTATATGGGTATATAAAAATATAGGAGAAAGGAGAGGGTTCATTTCCTGAGACATTTAGCAGGGAAAAACGAAAGAAATAATATATGGTTTTCAGGTTACACTTTACACTTGCAGGACAAACATTAATTAGAGAATGCATGCTTAACCATTCAAACTTTGAATGGTTAGGCATGCATTCTTGAATTTCAAAGTATTTCTAACCTATAATGCAGTGGGTTTTCAAACCTTTGAATACATTCCTGTTACAAATGACCCATATTTAGGTGTGAAGTGCACATTTGATGGGGGTCAATAGCCTCAATCTGGAACAACCTGCCACTTAGGAGTGATCTAAGCCATTTAAAGACATACTGTACATCATAAATGTATTTTTTAAATACAATTGTGTCCTTTTTTAAACTTGCCACTTGGAAGTGTTTTAGTATGAGCCATTTAAAAGGCATACATCATAAATGTATTTTTAGGGCCTTAAAGCCCTTGTCATGTGAGTTCAGTTTTCCAGAGTCTTTCCTCCTGAAACCTAGGAAATTATTCTGGTCTGCAACAGCCAGGGGGACCTTCCTCCTGCGTAAGTCCAGTAGGAGTGATGCCCTGGCCATTAACTCTGACAGTGCCGTCATCATTATTAAGTATGTGGAGTAGGTGGGTCAGCCTCGTTGCTGCGTAAATCCACTCTACATTTGGGACCCCCAGCCCCCCTTCGCCATATGAAAGGAAGAGTATGTCTCGTGCGGAGTGTGTGTTTAGGTCATTGAATACTTTATTAACAGTTTGTAAAATAGTACAGTGGTACGATTATACAATTATGCTAAAAGGATAACACAAAAAGCCCTAATGGCTTGTTTCCATTGTGGTCCTATGTGTTCAATTCATCAAGAGGCTAATGGTCTGTATATCCACAGTGGAGGAGTGTTTACTAATGAATGACACTATATCAGTCATTTTAAATGTTGATGAGGTTTATTTTTTTTTTTTTTTCCCCTCAAAATTGTACTTATAGCAGGAAAAAGAATAAAAGCAGATCTATAAGCTTGTGTGCATATAGATTGGCTTTTTGTGTATAGGCTAGGAATAAATGTCATAAGTTAACCACATAAATAATATATTGTGGTGATTGATTTATGTTTTTATTGACAAAACGTGCATACATGCATGACCATATATTTGTATTTTGTACATAATCTGTCAAAAGGATAAAACAAAAAAGCTCAAGGGGTTATTCCCATTGTGGTCCTTTGAGTGCAAATGATGTGTAAACTGAGTTTACATAGGTACATTCATACAATTTTGACATACTTGATACTTCATACTTGAAGTAAAATAGCAAAGAACAACATGGCTATGTAAAAGAAGCCTATTATGTAGGCAACAACAAAACAATGTTTTTGTAGTTGTGAGCATGTAGATTGGCTATTTCTGAACAGCATAAGTATAAATCAGGCTTAAGGGGTTAACTTATCTATGCTGAATAATTGCAGGAAGCAATGAATATAAATATGGGTATATAAAAGGTAATTATGTAATTCTAGGCGTCTGCTTTAATCAGGTTTGGACTGATAACATATAATTATTACCTAACTACAGCAGAATGGACGGAGAGGGTTCATTTCCTGAGACATTTAGCAGGGAAAAACGAAATAAATAATATATGGTTTTCAGGTTACACTTTACACTTGCAGGACAAACATTAATTAGAGAATGCATGCTTAACCATTCAAACTTTGAATGGTTAAGCATGCATTCTTGAATTTCAAAGTATTTCTAACCTATAATGCAGTGGTTTTCAAATCTTTGAATAAATTCCTGTTACAAATGGCCCATATTTAGGTGTGAAGTGCACATTTGATGGGGGTCAATAGCCTCAATCTGGAACAACCTGGCAAACTTGCCACTTGGAAGTGTTTTAGTATGAGCCATTTAAAAGGCATACATCATAAATGTATTTTTAAAATAGATTTGTGTCTTTTAAAAAACATTACAAAATCGTGATCTTATTTTGAAGGCAACCGGAAACCTTATTTCTGCTAGCTCGAAAACCGGAAGTCCAATTTCTGCTCACGGAACGGAGCTCTTGTACAATTAGCTGGTCTGACATTTACATTTCACGGCATTAACGTATTTCTATGAAGGAGGACATAGGTCTATTTCTGCCTGTTTTTCCACTTGTGTCAAACAAAGCTCTTTATTACCAAATGCTGTAATACTGTAAGGTTCCTGGCTTTTATTAAAGTAAAGAGCTTTACCTAAGCAGTCAGAAATAAATGTACATGTAATGTGTATACCATTATGGTACATTTTCCCTCCTGAGATACAAAGGTTATGGAAAAAAGAATCCCTGTTTGTCAGTCTCTATTTGCTATCTAACTACAGTACAATACAGTGTCTGATCAGTAATTTAGCCAACATTTATAGAACTGTAAATCCATGCATCTTTAACGTAACTCTAGGATGTATTTAAAATAGCAAATCACCATAAATCATGTAAATCTGTTAAATATTTCATTTGTTTGCAATGACCCCCCCCCCCTCTCCCCATCCTCCCAAAAAAAGATACAAATAAAACTGTATTCATCCACAAGACTAAATTCAGTGGTTACTGAAATAAAATAAAGATGCTGGTCACTGGTCAGAATACATCAAAATGAAGGGTCTAATTATGGGTCTTGTCAATAATCAATGATTTGAATGTAATTTTCTTGACCAACATCCCAGAGATGTGAGATCCTGCTGATCAGATATTTTTTAGTCATCAGACAACATTATGATCCTCAGCAGAAGAGGATTCAATAAATGACAAATCAAGGCCTGTCCAAACCCAGTTGCTGATGAAGGTTGTGATCCAGTTGATGAAGAGCAGTGATCATCTTCAGAGATGCTTGGTTCCCTTTATTTCTCACCATGTCGATGAATTGCCTCGCTTTCTCTTGGCTGTATGCCTCTGATCTGATGGAGTTCATCTCTTCATCGTTGAGAACCTTCTCTTCCAGCAGTTTGTCCAGCAGACCATTGAGCACGGGGTTGATCGTTGTCGACACGTTTGGCTGACTGGGGCTGGCGTCTGGATGGTTTACTGAAGCAAAGAGTCATTTATTGGCATCAATTTCAAAGAAAACAGTCATCCAAATGACCTGGGGGGAAAATAATACTGTGTCTTATTTACAAATAACTGGTCCATACCCGGTCCATACCCGCTAGTCCATACACACACACTCTCTCACACAAAAACGCTAATAAACAGCTGAGATTTGGTGAGATAGAAAAACGGGCTTCGCAGTTGCGTTCAGATGGTAAGGGTCAATGGCTGTGTGCAAATTCAGATCAATTGCTCCTGCCACTGAGGAGAACAGGGCACACAGTTTTGGTCTCACCACCATCGACCACCACAGAGGTTTGTCAAATTATAGGAGGATTATGAAACTGTCTGTCTGTCAGTCTGTCTGTCTGTCTGTCTGTTCTGTTCTGTGATGGGTTTTTTGTTGGTTTCCCCACAACCACCCCGAAAGAAAGAAAGAAAGAAAGAAAGAAAGAAAGAAAGAAAGAAAGAAAGAAAGAAAGAAAGAAAGAACAAACAAAATCTGATCTACAAGTTCAATCGTGTTGCGATGCGTTGTGAGCTTGTAGACCGGCTATTTTCAAAACATTTTGAAAGTATAAATTCTGACTTCCAGGTTCACAGATCTCAGAGTTAGTATTTCCTCCAAAGCAGGGCCCACAATCAGTGGTGGAAAGTAACTAAGTACATTTACTCAAGTACTGTACTTAAGTACAGTTTTCTACAGTATTCTTTACTTTACTGGAGTATTTCCAATTTTCAATATTTGTACTTCTACTCCACTACATCTCAGAGGCACATATTGTACTTTTACTCCACTACAATTATTTTAAAACTTGAATTACTCATTATTTGTAGATTTAGCTTATTATGACAAGACATACATTAACCACTTCAACGAAATTGAGTTTGGCCAACTTTGAACTGACAATCTATGTGTATATTTGCTGCCTTTTAACTTTGGGTGTTCAAATCAACATTGGAACTACATGAATTTGGATAAGCCAGGTGCATCCTTTCAAATATTTAACTACAGCAGATTCATACGGTTTGTGTGAACATTCACACCCAATGACCTTCATTGTATGATTATCAGCTGCAGACATCAAACATAAATGAATGATAGTGTCTCCCCCCCCCCAAAAAAAAACACAATCAAACTTTTTTTACTCCCCTTTTTGTGTCACTTTTCACTGAACTATCTTTGGGACCTAAAACAACATGCATTTTCACATATTATGCCTGTGTCTTAACTCATGCTTTACAGCAAGTTTTTCACTTTGTCACAATAGTCACACAGGCAGCAGTGACTCAAGAGTTAGAGCGGCTGTCTTTGAATCGGAGGGTTCCCGGTTCAATCACTGGCTCCTCCTGGCTATGTGTCCTTGAGCAAGACAACTGAACCCCTAACTGCTCACGATGAGAATGTGGTTCCTTTCATGGTTTTCTCCACGGTCGGTGTGTGAATGCACAACCAGGCCTGGCAGACATATGCGCTCTGAAAAGCAAAATTGTCTACATAATACTGCGAGCAAGCCTTTTCATGTAACCCTACGAGGTAAAAGTCTTAAGTAGTGTATCTTTCTAGTCACTTTGTATGTAATCACACCGCTCGAACAAATCTTTTATATTTCGGTGGGAGCGCACCTCAATGGGGTTAGGACACTTTGGTAGAGGTTTGAGTTGTGTTCTTACCATGTCATGATGTAAATAGTTCAGTAGCGACATATATCGCTCCATTGTGAATTTATTTGAAAAACATAATCCAAAAATAGCTTATCTTTGAATTACATTGTATGATGAAACAGCTCTCCAAGTCACTCTTTTAGCACATAAACAAATGAAAACAAATCTCATTCTAACAATTTTTAACATCACCACAACCAGTACGAAAAGTGTTTTAAGGAAACATGTAAACTGGGCGCAGAAGCACGCACCCTGAACTCCTCCCTGCTCCTGAGAGCCTCGACAACGCACCTCTTTAAGGCGGCCAGGAACGTCCCCACCTCGGAGCAGATGCAAGAGATTCGACGGCTGAGTGATATGAGGCCCTACAGCTCAACGCATCAGCCTTATCCGCCATCGGCCGCGCCATGACGGGACAAGGTGAGACAATTTTGTTGTCCTGTACAGTGCAGGACGGGACACTTGAGACACTGTTGTTGTCCTGCATAGTGCAGGACGGGACACGGTGAGACACTGTTGTTGTCCTGCATAGTGCAGGACGGGACACGGTGAGACACTGTTGTTGTCCTGCATAGTGCAGGACGGGACACGGTGAGACACTGTTGTTGTCCTGCATAGTGCAGGACGGGACACGTGAGACACTGTTGTTGTCCTGCATAGTGCAGGACGGGACACGGTGAGACACTGTTGTTGTCCTGCATAGTGCAGGACGGGGCACGTGAGACACTGTTGTTGTCCTGCATAGTGCAGGACGGGACACGGTGAGACACTGTTGTTGTCCTGCATAGTGCAGGACGGGACACGGTGAGACACTGTTGTTGTCCTGCATAGTGCAGGACGGGACACGGTGAGACACTGTTGTTGTCCTGCATAGTGCAGGACGGGGCACGGTGAGACACTGTTGTTGTCCTGCATAGTGCAGGACGGGGCACGGTGAGGCACTGTTGTTGTCCTGCATAGTGCAGGACGGGACACGGTTAGACACTTTGTTGTCCTGCATAGTGCAGGACGGGGCACGGTGAGACACTGTTGTTGTCCTGCATAGTGCAGGACGGGACACGGTGAGATACTGTTGTTGTCCTACATAGTGCAGGACGGGGCACGGTGAGGCACTGTTGATGTCCTGCATAGTGCAGGACGGGGCACGGTGAGACACTGTTGTTGTCCTGCATAGTGCAGGACGGGACATGGTGAGACACTGTTGTTGTCCTGCATAGTGCAGGACGAGGCATGGTGAGACACTGTTGTTGTCCTGCATAGTGCAGGACGGGACACGGTGAGACACTGTTGTTGTCCTGCATAGTGCAGGACGGGACACGGTGAGACACTGTTGTTGTCCTGCATAGTGCAGGACGGGACACGGTGAGACACTGTTGTTGTCCTGCATAGTGCAGGACAGTTGTAGAGGTTTTACTTCTGTACCGTTGCACTGTATTGTTGATGCTTCTTTTTTTCTTTTTGCCTTGTATTGCTGTACAGTGTACACCACAGTAATTTTTATTTTCCTTACTCTTTACCTGTATTGTAACCTTAACTGCTGTGCCGCCTCTATCTATAGTATCTATCTATTAAAAAGGTCTTAAAAGTCATTCAATTGTAACTTGTGAAATGTACCTTGTATACACTTCTAGGCCATGTCGTGAACCAAGAAAACGTCTCTAGAAAATGAATTTCGTTTCCACATCTGGGCACTACTTTTTCAATGCATTTTTGCTTGTGAGCTTGTATTTCTGCTATTTTTGAATAGCCAAATACATCTAAAATGACAGAGATCGTTCCCGGATTGAATGGGTTAAGCAATGTGAATTCATTTATTCATTATACACAAACATTAAGTAAAGAATCACATGGATTGTGGCATTGCCATCCCTATTATGAGGCCATAGTGTTCTGTGCAGTTTACAGGAACCTTGGGATGGGAGTTAAATAAATAGTTTTTGGATTCATTTACGTACCTGGTGGTCACTCCTCCTGTCACACTCTGTTCACCGAGTCCTGGAGTAATGGCATCATACACATATTAGAGTGCTGATTACATTTAAGGACAAAAGTACAGTAACACATTTCCAACAATGAATGAGTTTCTTTATCACAAATTTTACTTCAGAACTCACACTTCCAATTTGTGTAGGTAGGCTGTTGGCAAGAAAAACTATACAAGTGTTTCTGAGATGTACAGTTAAATCGGGTGCCAGAGGTTTATTAAAATATTATACGTTCAGTGCCTGCATTTCTTCCATCCACTTACGTTGATACGTTTCGTGCTGTAGAAGCCCCGACGCGGAAGTGCATGTAAACAAGCGTGCGTGCGAGACGGCGGAGGGTCCCGATGCCTGGAACAATAATATTTCTAACGCGATCCTCCATTGCAGAGTGATCGCCGATCGAAAACGGCTCGCTTCCACCACGTTAAAAAGAAATGGAGATATTAAGCTTTTAGTCAAGGAGTTAACATTGGAGAGGCCGACCGGAAGGATTTTTGACATGGATCCACATCCGGCCTCTCCTTCTCAGAGACTCCTTGGATGATCCCAAAGTTTCGTTAGAGCGCCCCACGTGGGCCCCACATATAAAAATTAAATTGGGTCAAACTCGGCACTCCTCGTTTGGATTATGAAAAACGGTCCGTTTTTGGCACTCAATGTGTTAAAAATCATAAAGTCACAAGTAAGGCCTTTTTCGTAAAATGTTATAGTGGGCTTCCATCAATAAACAACTAAAAGTTGTTCTGAGTTTGAAAACACAGCTAGAAAAATGTGTACCTACCAACTTTGTCAAGGTTTCAATGACAGCAGCTTTGATTCCCTTCCGATGCTTTGAAAATACACGACCTGTCACTTCTTTGCATCCTGAAAGGAAAACCACCATGACAGGACAATGATATTTAGTCATTTGACAATGTAAATGACCAGAATGATGTACCTCTGTACCAGCGTGAATGTTGTGCGTACATAACAAGTTACAATATACACTAGGTCTACTGTAATTTTCTGACTATACGCTGCGACTTTTTTCCCATTTTTGGACCCTGCGGCTTATACAACGATGCGGCTAATCTATGGATCAGAAAAAATAAAATAAAAGTATTTTGCTGCGTGTCTGAATCACTTTCTCTTTTATCCCAAATGCGTCCCAATCAGTGTAAAGAAGAGCCTCGATGGACAGCTAGGCCTACTATGTTGCAAAAGACGCCATCTAAGTTTCCCTTTTATGTAGGCATTGTCTTTTTTAATAAGACGGACAATAATAAATCCTGTGGGTTAATGATTAATCACCAGGTTCGAGAGAGCAGTGGTGGAAAAAGTAGTCACATTGTTTAGTCTTATCCAACGATAACAAAATATTCTAGTTTTGGGTCTGAGAGTCTAAATCTCATCAATGGTGGGATCCGTGGCTTACATGTGGAATAAATAATGGCCCTTGATATGAAAAAGGTTGAAAACCAATGGCCTAGAGGAGAGGGGGAGAGAGGGGAGAATGAGCGAGGAAGAGACGGACAAAAATGGCAGAAGAAAGTGGTTGTCTCTAGTCTACACCCTCCCCAATACCCGTTAGGTTTGGCAGTGACAGGGACTATACAGTACATAATATTGTCTCTGTCGGGTGGAAACCTCATAGAGCTTGTAGATCTATTTGTGTTGCTTTTGTGTGACGCTGTAGGATGATGAAGATTAGAAGGGCATTCATTTACACCACTGCGAGTGAGAGGCTCGCCGCTCGCGTCGCAAAAGCCAGTGTTGTTAATTCAGCCAAAATCATTTGCGTTTCAAATCGTATTGTTTGATCAACTGGTGATATAACTTAACAGTCACAAGGTATTTATAAACATACTTGTGTGCATGACGGTGACGGAGAATTTTATAAATATATTTTGGACACATTTTAGAAGTGTTTGAATCAATTAACATTGAGCAGGAAGCTCGTAGTGTGCTCCCATTTCATGACTTTCCCTAAAAACTTTATATCTGTGTAAGAATGTAAATTCACCTCTGAATGTGGGCCTCTTAGTGGGATCCTTGTCCCAGCACTTCTGCATGAGGTCAACTAGCTCTTCTAATCCATCTGCTTTGCTCTGATCAATTTTGTGAAGATCAGGTCTGTCTCCCATTATAATCCTGAATATCAGCACACCACGGTTCGCCCCTACAACAAATACAGAACAGATATTTGTGTGTGCGTGCGTACATGCGTGCGTAAGGTTTGAAATGTGAATACATAGTTATATATGAGTACATAGTGGTTGTTCTGTACATAGTGGTATAAATAATAATAATAATAATAATAATAATAATACATGTATTTGTTTAGCACTCTCAAAGCTTACACATTGCTTTACACAGCAAATATGACAAATAAAAACAGATAGTTGAAAGGCTCATTACCAAATATCACAAATCAAGCATGTTGATTGTAAGTGAAATTCCTTTTTCTACAACCACTCAGTTCAAACTCCATTCATTTCATTCTTACTGTAGTGTGCTGCTGTATACATTAATTTCATACTTCCTGTATGTGTGCTGCTGTATACATTCATTTTATACTTACTGTATGTGTGCTGCTGTATACATTCACATGCAATAGTGGATAATTTACCTGCTGGATAGGGATCCATCTTTCCAGTGAGAAGGGTCCAGAGGAGAATGCCGTAACTAAATAAAAAAATGTTAAAAAAAGGCTTGAAACTGTTTTCACATAATAAATAAATGTAATGACTATATCAACAGCATTCCTTCAAGAGTTTACCTGTAAATATCATAAGAGCGGACAGGACGGTAGTCGTTCTGTTCAAAGGCCTCTGGGGGAGTGTAGGCCAGAGTGCCTCCTACATCACCTTTGTTGCTGGTATTCAAAACACTGGTGGACACCATAGAGAGGCCAAATTCAGCTATCTGTTAAAAGAAAGAGGATAACAGAGCATTTTAGGGATTCCTGCTTTGATTTAAGCCCAGTGAAGAGAAGCAGTGAGGGCAAATGACATGACAATATGCATCATGGTCTGAAATCGGAATCAAATCCTTGAGGTTACGCCGTTAATTGATAGAGTAAAGTGGATGCTCAATTAGTTTTTTCAAATATTGTTAAGGTTTAGAGGCCTATCAGGCTTCGAAGCCTTATTAGTGTGGTTGCCCAACAGGGCAACCAGACTATTAGTACTCTATATTTATAGATAAACAATACTTTGGACCGCATCCTCCCACAGTTTTTATCCCCTAATGTTGTGCCATATATCAAAATGACCGTCTAAATCGGGAATCGTGCGCTTGTATTTTGCTAAGAGTTTGGCTAAATAGTTTAATTGATATTGATTTATTAGTGCATTAAATTTCCCCATCCACTTTAATGTAAAAGTGAAAAAACTCAAATTCAAGTATTTTTTTCTCAGAAACCTTAAGAGCTAGAGTTATCAGATTTGGAGGGAAAATTCATAATTAAGTCCCAAATTATTTAAAAAAATATCACACCATTCGGCCTCATGGTGGCGCTATAACAGCCCCCTTTACGTTTTGGCCCGTAACTCTTGAACCGTAGGTCCTAAAATCAAAATTTCTGGATTCCTTGGGTCACGACGCATCTCCCCATATAGGCCTCGCCCATTTGCGTCAGGATAGATTTTTTGATATTGATTTATTAGTGCATTAAATTTCCCCATCCACTTTAATGGGAATTGCAAAAACTCCCATTCAAGTATTTTTTTCTCGGAAACCGTAAAGGCTACAGTTACAAAACTTGGAGGGGAGGTTAATAGTTTTTTGAAAAATTATTAAGAAAATAATCACACCAGTCGGCCACATGGTGGCGCTATAACAGCCCCCTTTACCTTTTGGCCTATAACTCTTGAACCGTAGGTCGTAAAATCAAAATTTCTTTTTCCCTGGATTCCTTGGGTCACGACGCATATTCCCATATAGGCCACGCCCATTTGCGTCAGGATAGATTTTCCGCCATTTTGAATTTTCTTCAAAACACACTTTTTGCTCCTTTTCCTTCAATTTTTTTCCAAATCTCACACAAATCGGTACACGTGATCTATGGACCCATGCGATAAACATATCCAAGCAGAATTTTGATTGTCCGTACCGTCCGTCCGTAAATGGCTTCCAAAGTTAGCGGGAGGGGCCCGTTTGACCAAAAATGCCATAAATCACGAACGAAACGTCCGGTCAATCCCAAATTTGAATCACATGTCGAGGGTGGTATACTTAACCAATCCCCAAAAGCATTTCCACTTTGATCCATAGGGGGCGCCACGAATGCTCGAAATGTAACCGTTTGATGCAAAAACATGATTTTTGGGGGATCAATCCTCTCAAAATGAAACGCAGGCGATCTCAGGAGTGACGTGACGATGTAATTGGCGCAGTCTCCGACGGTATTCCTCCCGGCGTATTACTCGAGTCCCGACCGGCATCGGCGCAACCACACTTTGCAATTTCCCCGGAATTGCGACGCGTCTAGTTTTAATTGTTTTTCAGAATCAGCATTTTACACAAATGTGGTCGCAGCTTTACATGATAGATATAATAAAGCATAGTAATAATAATAATAATAGTCATCATCATAATCAGAGATGTCATGAAGAAAACAATTAAATAATAAATAATAATAATAATAATAATAATAATAATAATATAATGGGGTTTAACCCAATTATCATATTCACAACAATATGTAAAAAGAGAGACATTAATCAGTCACAGTACACATAATTACCAATGGCGGGCGGAAGTATCGCGAGACGAAATTTCCAACGTGAGTTCAGTAAAAACAAATTTGTAAACAGTAATGGCGGCGCCCGTGTAGCAATAGCATTCTAGCGACATCAGATTGACCACACACTACAGATATATATAAGAAAAAAATGTTTTTTAGCGACAAGAAATAAAAACTCCTGTTCTGAGCTGCGGGGGGGCGTGGTCCCCGAAATCATATCGCTCTTTATAAACTGGGGGTCCCGGACCACACTTATGACAAGATAACAACCTCAAATAAAGGTTAGGAAACGCCTAGGGCGAAATTCTCTTTTAAGCTCATGGCCTATGTGTTTCTTGCTTGGCAACCATAGAAACCTGTATATGCCCTAAATATAAGCTCCCATAGTAACAGAGACAGATATTATAATAAAAAAAGGTTATTCAAAGATCGTTCAAAGGGGGGAAAGATAGAGAGAAGTAAAGACATGTTTAGCCCTCAGTAAACAAGGAACCCTTTCATTCTATTGATCAGGGGGAATATTTATATTTTTCAAGTAATTCAGAAAAGGGTTCCAGGAAACTGATTTTGCCAATTTCATTGAATTGAAATCAATTCAAAAGTGACCTGAATGGATACACATGTGGGCGTGCGCACCCACGCACACACGTGTGTCTGTGCGTGGGTGCATGCGTGTGTGCATACCTTGACATCTAAGTAGGCATCCAGTAGTACATTGTCCGGTTTCAGGTCTGAGTGCACAACTGGTGGTTTCTTGCTGTGAAGGAAGTTCATGACCGTGGCCACCTGGTGAGCGAGACGGAAAGCCAGGGCCCAGGGTGGCGGCCAAGACAGGGCCTTCAGCAGGGACATCAGAGAGCCTCTCTCCATCAGCTCCATTACTATGCCCTGCCTCTTGAGATGTCCCAGGTCAGGGACAGGGGGAATGCCCTGGTACATCCCATAGACCCTTGGCACAAACTGGTGGGCAACAGCATCCATGTGATGAGCCTCTCGCCCCAGGGCGGTGGACAAGGTGTCAAAGCTGCAGTATGGAAGGAGACAGTTTAGGAGGAGAAAGACAGCAGTTAGAATCCAGTTAGGTGAGACTTTGATAGGACTGAAGATTATGAAATATGTGATTGATTAGTGTGAAAGAATCAACCAGTTGCTGATAAAAGTCCTATAATAATTCATCATACCCAATATGAAGCAGCTTGATGGCTACGTCGAAGCCCCATTCCTTGTGGCTGGCCTTATAGACACATGCAAAGCCCCCTGAGCCGAGCTGTTTCCAGTTCTCCAGACTTTCATCACCAATTGCCTCTCTGCCCCGGTATGCCATCTCTAACCAAAGGACAGAACCGCAAAATATTCAAATCTAGAGAGCAGTAATAATACGCAAATGAATATGAAATCTTTCCATAAGAAATCAAACAATAATCACATACAATATTTGTACAGTTTAAGTCTACTGACAATGCATATATGTTTCCTTTGTTAAAATTAAAGTAATGGAAGCCATTATTACTCACACACAACATAGCATAGACATAATATTGTTTCTTTGCCTCATATGCAAGCAGGGCATTTTACATTCACTTAGTTTCATTGTAGGACTTACACAGGATTTGCAAACTGATTAGAAGAAAGGCCCCATTATTGGCCTAACACCAGACATTATATGAGGTTTATTTACGCTAGACTGTGCCTAATTCTTGTCTATAAGACCAGCAGGAAAACAAACACATATGGTCACTTCTGTTTGTAAACATCCATGATGGTGATGGTCAAATCCAACGTGGCGACGGGCAATTTGAGTGTGTGTCTCCAGAGCTATAACCTCGTAAACCCTGGACCAATCAGTGCTTAACTTTGTATTCCAGTAGCCAGTAGGCCACTGAAGTACTTAGCTTTAAACAGCCATAACTTCGGTTCGCAGTATGCTAACGAGTACAAATTTGGTATGTGGACTAAGACCACCAATAGGGATGAGCTGTAATTTCTGAAGCCCCGTCCCCTCTGTCTTCCTATTGGCTTGCCTTTAAACAGCCATAACCCCAGTTTGCAGCACGCTAACTCGAGTTTGCAGCATGCAATAGGGACGAGCTGTTCCGAGCTGTGGACGAGCTGTCCCCTTAAACAGCCATAACTTTGGTTCCCAGCATCAAATACCTGCGAAATTTGCTTGGTACACTTAGATGACCAATAGGGACAGGCTGAAATTGCTTAAGCCCCACCCCCTCTGTGTTCCTATTGGCTGCGCTTTAAACAGCCATAACTCTGGTTCCCAGTGTCAAATACCCGCAAACTTAGACGGTCAATAGGGACAGGCTGATTGCTTAAGCTATGTAGCCTAACTTTTCAGATGATTGCCAAACAGACTTGTATCGTGGACAGAACTTCGAGGGCCCGTTCATCGCTGCTTGCAGCTTTAATTAAGATTTACAATTCATACCACATTTAGACAAGTAAGTTAAGAGTAATTATCTGTGATATGTGCTTATGTCTCATGTTCTCACCATCATACTCAAGAGATGATGAGGTGTTTGCTGCAGCTCCACTCTCTGTGGCTGGTTCTGAAACTGAGAAAGGACATGTTTCATTATGTTATACTAGAGTTTCGGGGGGCTACGCCCCCCTCAACCCCAGCCGCGCACGGGGCCCAGCGTGGGCGCGTGTATATTGGGGTACCCAAATCGCCGGAGTAAAACTGTGGAAAAGTTTTTTTTTTAAATCAAAAATTAGAAGATTTTTTTTTTTCATGAAGGTGGTTGCTTGTTTCTGGCGCTTGTTTTTAGAAAACCTGGCAACCCTCATGTTTACCCTTACCAGATGCAGTAACGGTGCGCGCTGTAGTTGTTTTCCACGCTCGCGCTAATGAAACACTAAACGGAGAAGCTTATAATTGTGAGGTTGAGCGTGAATGTATTAGCATTGTAGTCACCTGAATTGAGCGTGGAAGCAGAAGACACGGTGAAGGGCAGGTGAAGGAGGCGCTTCTGTTGTTGTTGTTGTGGCGACGGAGAGAGCTGCGGAGTTTCAATGGCGGCCGTTTGTGTTGTTTCGGCGAAACCCGTCGCCGTTCGGTGTCGGTGGTGCGCACGCTAAACGGTAAGAAAGTGATTCACCTTCCGTTTTGTCCGAAATGTGGTGAGTGTAATAAATTGTGTTGCGACGTGGAAACTGTGGAGTGAGCAATGGTAGGTGCCCTACGCCACCCGTAAATTGTGAAAGTCGGCCGTGGCTACTGTGTTGGCGACATGTGCTGTGTCGGCGTTGTGTTTACTCGATTACAGAGCTGTGGCTATAGCGTCAGCGGCGCGCGGAAGTAACTTGCCGTTTATATAATTAGATATCTATATTTCTTCATGTTAGCTATTATACTGATTAATTACACAACGTGATCAAATATGCTCCAAGCTACATACCCAGACACTTACATATTTATATATGCTCCTGCCGTTAATTGATTCACATTATTACTTGCACAATAGTCTGAAGCATGCTGCTTAATCTTTTTGAGTAGCCTACACACAATGGGCCTCATTCAAATAGCTCTTTTTAAAGTTCTATTATATTTTAGTGTTTGTTTAAGTAAAGATCAACGTCTGGTTCATGAAAGGTTGGGTAAAGCCTTGATTTGTGCAAATCTCAAGTGTATCAGATGATTAATTTGACCTGTTTATTTGCATTGTTCCACGCCCCATTTATCACCATAAAACAAATCTACCGGAAGGGCAGTGTTGGCCATGTTCAACAAGAAGAGGAAGCTTACAATGCTTTGCTTCACAATGCCATGACAGCTTATCTTGTGTATTTACCAAATGAGTCCCTCTCACGATGGATCAACTGAGCTTGTGTGAGAATGAATGAAGTAACGTATTATTGCTCTCATATGTAGGCTAAATGAGAAGAAGATAAAAGTTACAGTTTAAAGTCACAGAAATAAGCTACTAAAGCATGGCAGGATATTAAGCTTTTATATACAGGTATTGTTATACCATTTATTTTATTTTATTAATTAATATATCCTATCGGGATTGAGAATGGAGACAGATTTCATCCAGGCTCATCAGATGGTAAGACATAATATGTCTTCTATAGGCTATTGTGTGGCGTTCATGTGATAAACTAGTTTCATAATTGCTATGAGAGAGGAATAACTGCTGTAAATTTGAAGGTGTGACTGTGGTCTCCTTTAAGGCATGATAGAATATTGTAATTAACTTGACAAATAATGGTCCTACTGGCAGCAACGGCAAACATGCTGGAAGACACAATAATTAGCCTATGTTCAGCTCTCAATCTAAACCATGAATGAAAATCGGTTTGAATTCTTATAAGCCCAGTTATGCATCCTTACTTCAAAAACAAGCATGAAATCATGTAACAGAAAACAGGCGGAAGAGTAGGCAGGCAAGCCCGCCTGCATACTACACTATTAACAATGTTTTAAGCTGAGAGGTTAAGTTGAGAATGGAAGTGTAGAGCCATACTTGTACAAAAGCAGTAGGGGTATATGACTGGCCCCGAATGTGGAGCAACACAGCCCCATACAAGGTTTTAATAGAATGAATAGAGACAATAATACAAACATAATATTAGCACAAAATATTAGCCCAAATATGACAGCTGGCAGGAAAAGTAATTGCAAACTAGAACACACTTTTAATTCAAGGCTTTTCGAGTCGTGTCACGTTGTGATACGTTGTGAGCTTGAAGATCAGCAATTTTTTGGCAAAGAGATTTGGTGTAGAGTGAAAACTTATAGGCTAAAGATCCCTGTGGGACATTTTTAATTCCATAGTATTTAAAAGTGGAATTAAAAGTGGTTGAATTCGTACCTGTTCTGAAAAATATATATATAATAATATGGGCAAACATTTTAAGAAAAGAAAAAGACAATGATGAAAAAAAGAAGCAATTTATTTGTACTACAACTGAACTTACCCAATAGGTTGGGTTGGTGTAGTTTAAGGGCATCGTAAAAAGCCGCTCTGACAGCTGTTCCCCCTGGTTGTAGCACATCTGTATACACTTTCCTCATTTGTTCCATGCTCGTCTTCTCAGCTTGAATCCCCTTATAGATCTCAGGGTGGACCTTGTCTCCTAGACTGTCTACTATAGCCATGACTATGGGAACCTTTTGAGTAAATTCTGCCCTGTGCTGCATCACAAAATGTGCTGTTTGCAAGAGAAAGAGAGTGGTAGAAATGAATACATCACAGAAATGTAAGCTCTCTGCATCTCTATATCCCCATATACATATTACAGCTGGTACAGTACATTTATAATAAGAGTAAGATACATCTAAACCCTAGCAAATAAAAGGCAGCACCGGCCAATAATGTAATTGCTAGTTTCCTCAATCATTGAACTATAGCAAGGACAGAAAACCCTCACCTTTCTCTGCACCTGTCAAGTCATTATCAGCACCCTGTGGAACACAGACATGTTATTACAACCATATACCTGAGTGATATTGAATAAGTGTAGGCCTATGTCTTGTATGGTATTATTGGTTACAGTTGAACTATGTTATTTATGTCTCGAAAGGTATTATTGGTTACAGTAGAACAATGTTATGTCTTGTTTGGTATTATTGGCTACAGTAGAACAATGTTATGTCTTGTATGATATAATTGGCTACAGTAGAACAATGTCATCTCTTGTATGATATTATTGGCTTCAGTAGAACAATGTTATCTCTTGTATGATATTATTGGCTACAGTTGAATCATGTTATCTCTTGTATGGTATTATTGGTTACAGTTGAATCATGTTATGTCTTGTATGATATTATTGGTTACAGTAGAACAATGTTATGTCTTGTATGATATCATTGGCTACAGTAGAACAATGTTATGTCTTGTATGATATTATCGGCTACAGTAGAACAATATTATGTGTTGTATGGTATTAGGTACAGTGTTGGGTACGGTAATGGTTTTCAACATGAAACCCACCACCTGAGATGAACTGTCCTTCTATATACATGTGTTCCTGTTACACACATAGGACAGTAATATTATATATATATATATATATATATATATATATATATATATATATATATATATATATATATATATATATATATATACATACACACACACACACACACACACACAAACACACACACACACACACAAACACACACACACACACACACACACACACACACACACACACACACACACACACACACACACACACACACACACAAAACACAAATCACAAATCACAAATACCCTTACAGTAACACTTGCTATGCTTCCCTTGTCTATAATGCATTATAATCTGCTTATAACACTGTAAAATTATCGTTATAAGCACTCATGAATACTCATAATTCTTCATAACCATAACCATAACACATTATAAAGCAACCACCTACGTTGGTGGTTGATTTCCAAATATTTGAAACCAAAGGCCTCCGGCTCGCTCACAAAAATGGGACCCGAAAATATCAAACATTAGTGTGCAAAGAATTATGCAAGGAAACAATGCACACCAAATTTGATTAAATGTATTTAAAATTAAAAGTGATCACGTTTCCTTTGCCAACGTGTTTTTATGGCTGGATATCTACTACAAAAAGGAACAGCAAGTTGCTTGTCAGTTTTTGGCACAGAAAAATGTAGGAATATCCAATAGTTTATTTAGCCTATACTGTATGTCAGGGCCCAGGGGACAACATTTTTCAGGCCACGGACCCCTTAGCTGAGAAAGACATGAAACAGGGACCCCCACTACATACATTTGTGTTGTAGATTAAACTTTTTCATAGCTTCATAGACTTGTTTGACAGCACTATCATCAGTGTTGACCTTTAACTACTTAAAACCTCAGTACTTAGTAAATTTGATTGTTGGCTCAGTACTTGGTCTGCTCTTTTTCCCCTCTACACCAAACCTCTATGCCGAAAATAGCCGATCTACAGTACACGCCCACAACACCTCTCAGCGCTTGTTCCCCTCAGAATAGGGATGCTAGGGTTCAAGTGGTTAAAGGTTTCATGACGTTCAGTTTTACCACACATTAAAAGTCTTTGTCATGGTCCTTCAAACGTGTATAGAAAGTTTTAACAAAAAATTCCACTCCATTGATCCATGGCAGGTGTTTTTCTCTCACATTTCTAAAGCCTTTTCAACTGCAATGAAAAAAGAAATCTTTGCCTGCGTGTGTCGCTGGTGAGGGATTTTGCCTGTCAATCATCGCCTCTGCTCCGCCCCCCCCCCCCCCCCCCCCCCCCCCCCAAAGGAAAGGATAGGGGAGGGGAGGGGCGAGGAGGAGAGTGGGCGGGATTAATCGACTGTGACCTCACTGCCGAAGGGCCAAGCTCAGATTACTTTTCAGCCTAATTATTCAGAAAACCCCAGACCACAGAAAATCCACTGAATGTTCAAAGTTCTGATTTTTTGGGTGTAATTGAGGTCATAAAACCCCAAAAAACATACAAAATAAAAAAAGTGAAAATGAATGTCATAGAACCTTTAATGTAAAGAATTTATAAAACACAAAGATTTGGCGGCCCTTTTGCCCTGTATGAAATACATGAGCAGTAAACACGTGTGTGTGGGTAATCTGAAAGCTGTCTTGAATACAAAGGTTTAGGTCCGTACCTTCCCTGATCGACCTCTTGTATTTCCAGAATCACCACCACCCGTGGCAGGTCTTGACACTGCTGTTGAATGCAATATGTACACCCACCACCCACACACCCACACACACACACACACACACACACACACACACACACACACACACACACACACACACACACACACACACACACACACACATAGATTATTCCTCTAAAAAGTGATTCTAGAACTATTTTCTGAAAACCTATCCATTGTTTTTGTGGTGTTGTTTTTTTTACATTCATGTTTACATTTCATTTTGACATACCACACAACATTTGCAACAACCTATCAATATCACTTTAAAGGCAGAGTAGGAAAAGGAAGTTATCCCATTATTAGATGAGTTAAATACAACAAGACATGACATAGGTATTGGTTAAATAAAGCAATATGCCACTAGAGGTCGCCGTTTTTTATAACGGCTGAGGGGTGTAGTGAGGCAGGAGGCGCTATAGCCGAGTGCCTCCCTCTCAGCCATTATAAAATAGAGGTAAACTGAGACCTTGTGTGGCTTATTGCTTTTCTGAAACGGTCACGAATATGGCAACATGAAAATCATAGACATGTCCCAATTAAAACAGTTCTTAATAATTCACTACAAGAACAACTTATCCAAGAAAGTAGTTCCCGGCTACCAGGAAGGGCAACTTTCTGACAGAGACTAGTGCCTGTTTACTCAGCCAAACAAACACATAGAGAAACAAAACTTCACTGTTAGCTCAATCTAATTGTAGCTAAGATATTTGATAGAAACTACGACGTCTGTGAACTTCCAGTGTAAACTGCTAGCCTAGCTACTGCTGCAGCTGAGAATCCAGCACATATGGTTTGCAAGGGATGGGGAGCGGTTGTTTTCCTTACAAGCCCCGCCCAAAGCCCCTCAGTCACTCGCCGTCCTTCACGGGCGGTGCTCACAAGCCTCGCACGGCCGGGATTTGTAAGGAAAACAAGTGCTCCCCTTCCCTCGTTCAGCTACAGATACACTGGATTACTATAGATACAAATCATGCACCTGTGATTGATATAAACTGATCTAAGGTGTAGATTATAGTGTATTTTATCAAGTCTACTAAACAGAAACCAGCCAATCAGAATCAAGGATTAGGATCCATTTTAAAAAGTTCTATATGGAAGTGCAATGTCAGCTATACTTTTTATTATTAACTTCAGTTGCACTTGTTTTAAAAACGTGTTAATAAATGCATACACATTTACTGTATGATTTGTATACTTCATATTATTACTCTGTTGAATGGCAATACATTTGATAACTTGTATCGGACTCAAACTCAGAGTTTAGGACTTGAGTGCAAAAGACACACTTGTGGCTTACAAAACAGTGACTTATTTCCACCTCTGTATAACATGATACATCATATAGTAATTCAATTAAACTTAATAACTCTTGCCTTTACCTTCCAGATGAATTTTCCCCTTCCATTTGTTCTCAGGTAATGTCAGTATGATCTCTTCTGCATCGAGACCCACCATCACCTCAAATGTTGCATGATAATTCGGTCCAAAGTTTCGACGATAAGGCGCAGTCTGAAACCAGAGATCACTATTAGATAACCATTGAACAATTACTATTGAACTCTTGTATTGTATTGTATTGTATTGTATTGTATTGTATTGTAATACTTCAGTAATACTAGCAATGGTAGCTGGAGTGGAGGTATACTGGTAGTAACACTTGCCGTAGTAGTGGCATTGATAGGATAGTGTCTGTTTTCCTGACTCACCCATTTTAACATATGATACAATAAACCCAGGTTGTAGTTTTAATGTGTTAGACCATATATACCTTAGGATCCACTGTGTATGAAGGAATGCAATCCAGACTGTAGTCTTGGATTGGGATGAGAACACAGTCGGAGGTGGTGTCAATGTGTTCACCCTTGGTTTTCACCTACAAGGACACCAACACATGATCAGAAGGTTCAATTTCATTGCCTGTATAACATGGACAGATTTTCCAATGTTCAATACCAGGATATTTTGACATTGCTCTCTTTTTCTTACTTAGGTCTTAAATTGGCTGTTATATGTGCCCACGCTAGAGCTTTAATCGGTCCTACAATAAATTGCCCGACCCGGCCAAGCCCGACAAACTTTCGTCCCGAGCCCGGCACGAGAGATATGTGACAAATGTGGCCCGGCCCGACAGCACATTTTTATGAACAGCATCAGCCGCAGACCTTTTCTCTTCATTGAATAGTATTGGCTATTCATGATTCATGAAGAACCATTCTACCTTTTTACAACTACAGTTGCACTCATTCTGTTTTTCAAAGTGACTATCACCACTCGGCATAGGCGGCGGGTGAGCCCGACATTTGGGAAGGCTACAGCCAGTGGTGAAAGTGGTTGACATTTCTTGCCGGAACTGACACATGCATGGGCGCGCAGCGCGCGTGCATGCGTCCCGTGCGCACGCGCGCGATTTTTTTTTTGTTTCGGGTCGAAAAATGTGCGGGTTTGGGTGGGTTTTGGTACTTTTTTTCCTTTACTTTATTTCGGTTTTAGGTTTAGGGTTAGGGTTAGGTTAGGGTTACGTTATTTAATTTTCGTTCTCATAAATAAATCCCGTCCCTGAGCCCACCCATGGCTGCACCCCTGATACACATGATGAAAACAGAGCTATATTGTCCAACTTGACCATACTGTACAATACCAAGTACATTTTCAAAAAGCCAAAGTTTAAATGGGGCTGAAGCGGTTTATGTATGTTTTGTCATAATAATTAAAATCCACAAAGTAACTAGTAGTAACTAAAGTTTTCAAATAATTGAGGTGGAGTAAAAGTATAATATTTGCCTCTGAGATGTATTGGAATAGAAATGAAAATATTGCAAATTGTAAATACTCCAGTCAAGTAAAATTACCTTAAAATTATACTCAAGTACAGTATTTGAGTACGTGTACTTAGTTACTTTCCACCACTGTCAGCATTAGATAAGATGAATTACTCACCTTCTGAAAAGATGAAAGAAAACACACTTTTGTTCCATAGCCCCACATTGTCTTGGTTTCAGAGATCATGGTTGTAAATATGAGCTTTTGCCAAAAAGTCTTTATATTCCATAATGTCCCATGACCCACGTCCGTGTTATTTACATTTTGACGATGCACGTTAGTCAAGTGGAGCTGTGTTCCGTGAGCAGAAAGCTGTCAAGTGGCCTCCAGAAAAGAAATCTGGTTTCCTTTCAAAACAATGTGCATTTCAGAATAAGAGGTTTTTTAAAACTCTATCCTTGTAATGTTACAATTCAACACCCGTTTTATTTTGAAATCATACTACTGGAAGTAGAAGTACCCAGGTAGCCTAGTTGAAACTACTTAACTTCACGCGAAAGCAGCAGTTTATGCGGAACGGG
The DNA here is from genome assembly GCF_963454915.1 of Gymnoscopelus microlampas. Taxonomy (NCBI): domain Eukaryota; kingdom Metazoa; phylum Chordata; class Actinopteri; order Myctophiformes; family Myctophidae; genus Gymnoscopelus; species Gymnoscopelus microlampas. Next base: position 61,735,631 of record NC_139962.1, on the reverse strand, counting down.
GGAGAAAAAAAAAAGAAGTCAGACAAACAGTGGGGGGAAATCACGGATCTGTGAGAGTGTCCCGTCGTACGCACAAATTAATGAATGGTTGTGACGCCCTGTATGTTAATCTGACGTTAGTAGATTATGTTTTATTCTTGAACATGGCCATGGGTCTGTGGCAGGTTATTCAATGTGGGATTTTCACAGCTGCCTTTTTTTTTTTTCATAACGGAACGGCGTTCCGGCACCGAATCTTTTACCGGAACACCGTTCCGGACCGTGCCGGCCCACTTTCACCCCTGGCTACAGCGCCCGCGCGAAGATTTTGCGGTTAATGGGGCGGATTGTGTTAGTTTCTTATAGGTTTTTGGTTACTTTATTTCGGTTTTAGGGTTAGGGTTAGATATTGACCAATTTATACAGAGCCTAAATAATGCCTAAATAATGCTGCGCACATATATTATATCGTCGGTGTCCAGCCGGGACCAGCTAACTCCATTTTCAGTTTTTTTTTTTTTTTTCACAAATCAATGCTATTGAACCCCCTTTACATCTGTGTAAAGTTTTTTTTTTATAATAACCTATGAAAAGTACTAAAAAGCGCCTCTGACGAAAACTCCCAACTCCATTGGATCCTCAAACTGTCCGTCAATGCTTTACCCTCCACCTTTAGCAGAGACTTTAAGTGAACAGTCATTTGCTCTCGGCTCTGGTCACCGTTTTGCGGGGTGTTTTCACCAACCCAGTGACTGGAAGGTTTAGGCAACACACAACAGTGTAATAATAAAATGTTGATGGATAGGTAAATGCAACTGTGGTTGTTATTGTTAGTGCAGTAGGCTACAGATTCTATTATTCATGAATGTATTTTTTATTGATATGCCATTTATTTATTGTTGGTGTGCCATGATTGCTTTTGTTAAATACATTTAGTATTGAGTATTGAGGCAGAATTGTTTGTTGTACTCAACTGTAGAAGAACAACAGTGGTAACAGTTAGATCCATGGATGTTTCCAATGCATGTTAAAATAAAAGTTGTTTAAGTACAGCATTCAGCTTGATCTATACTTAGTATATGAGGATGGCGCACACCATAAATAGCTGATCTCCAAGCTCACAATGCGTTGTGATGTGTTGTGAGCTTTGAGATTCATTGGCAGCTGTTCTTATCAATGATGGACAAAACCTCCTAACTCCACTCAATGATGGACAAAACCTCCTAACTCCACTTGAGCTGGATTTGGGTAAAGTGGTGATAATATAATGACACATGCAAGTATCTGATAATATATAAAGTCACAATACCAAGTTTGATGAGGCAGTATTGCTTTGTTTTAAAAATATAAGGTTTTCTTCATTTTCTGAAAAATGTATATTTTGTTTTTCATTTCCTGAACAATTACCATTTTGGAGTTAGCTGGTTCTGGCCGGACAGCAGCTATATAATTTGCACAATTTCAAAACATTTCCAGGATGACATTTGGGAAGGCTTAGCCTACCCTAGCCTTCATTACCCGCCGCCTATGCCACTCGGCAGTTATCGATTAGATTGGATTTAATATATTCAATTGTTTTACAAGCTCTTCATTCTAATGTCGATGTGAGGTGAGCTGATTAGTGCAGACTGACCGCTGCTGCAGCTGCACTGCATTTACTCTCAAAAGACAGAATATAACTTTACTTTATTCTGTTGGATTAATTCAATAATGCTTCATATACAATGTTGCTGGCTGGCACTGTCACAAGGCTACTTGCTAATGTTTACTGAGGCGCTCAGTGTGACATTATGCCGTTGGTATAGAGTCGGAGTATCTGGGACCTTTTATAAGTACGAGTACTTTTTCAGAGTATTGGACCCGATTCCGATACCCAGTATTGGAGTATCCCTATGTACAATTTAGCAGCCACTCTTATCCAGAGCGATACAATAAGCAAGGTAAACACATACATGAAATGCAGAGAGACAGTGTAGTGCTTGTACACGCACAACACATCAAGTTGCATTTTACCCAATTTGGCCTGTGACCTGAAATGAGTTTGACATCCCGGTCTAAAGAGATTCAAACTCTTAAATGGTAAGTGCATTTATATAGCACCTTCATCCAAAGCACTTTACAATGTGCATTATACTCACCCATTTACACACACTGATGGCGGAGGAAACCATACAAGGGACCAACCTGCTCATCAGGAGCAGTTAGAGGTTCAACTTCTTGCTCAAGGACAGTTCGACAGTAACACAGGGGAAGCCCGGGATTGAACCGGGAACCTTCCGATTCCCAAGCAGCCACTCTACCTCCTGAGCCACTGCCGCCCCCAAATGTTAACTACTCGGTACAGTAACATATCTTACGTCTTCAAGAGGCACATTGGCCGGCAGCAGGAATACACTCAGTTTCCGTGTTTGGCCTTTCGGTGGTTGAAGGAATGGCAGAACTTGACCATATGTTGGACAAATGCAGTTCCACATCTTCCACAGGAGCCCAAAAAGAGACAGGTGGGTCACATCTACAACCACATGAGTCTGGGTCACTTCCAGTGGTTCTAAAAGGTTCCTCTCCTCATCTGTGATGTGGGCCACAGACAGGTCGTCACCTGTGAAAGTTTTTGAAACATTAAAGTAAAAAATAAAGCCTAAACTATGTGTTCTTTGGAGCCAAGCTGGATGCACGGCGGATGATTCCCTTTAAAAATAATTGGACAATGAGAACAATAATTCACCTGAGGTGACTTCACAGTGTGGTAGTTGTAGCTGGCAGACAGACTCCTGAGGACACTTGATGTCAAACAGAGGACCTGCAGGAGTCCCTCCTGTTGACTGGAGCCATCTTTCCTCCCAATGAACAGTCCTGTAGAGGACTTCTCCTTCCCCTGTTGTTTTAAACACCAACCCTGTCACACAGCACTGGAACAGCCCTGCTCTGGGCAACTTGAAGCTGTGACAAAAAAAAAAAAAAAAAAAAATATATATATATATATATATATATATATATATATATATATATATATATATATATATATATATATATATATATATATATATATATATATATATACACACATATATATATATATATATATATATATATATATATATATATATATATATATATATATATATATATATATATATATATATATTGATATAAGTGATTTCATTAGGTCTCATCTTGCCAAATGTTGCATCAAGTTCATTTATAATATCATATTATCATATATCATTTATGGGTTGTTTCAATAACAACATGTTACTGGAAACAAGAAGACTCAGCTGTGGTTAAACTTGTACTGGAACGAAAACCAGTCTTTCCAGTGTGGAAATCCTGGTTTTCGTTCAGAATTGACCAGTATGATCTGGTCTTGACCCCACCTACTGTGTAGCAACTCTAGAGCCTGCCTACTAATATCAATATTGGGGCATTTCGGTGGCATGTTCCCACACATGAATACCGAATCGAGTAGCCTAGTCTCGCCAGTCACTACAAGTTGTTGTTGTGTTTGGGAGGACACACCATATCTGTATCCGCTGACTCTCTCTAGAGCAGATTAGAAGACTGAAAGTCGATCCTTTTCTAGCTGTGGTGAGTGATCAACTGATGGGCTCAAATACATACTATATCAATCTGGGAACCCATTCCGTAAAAAACAAAAACAAAACAAAATATAGCTGCAAGCAGCAATAAGCTGTTTTGAGGATAGGGCAGACAGACAGACAGACAGACAGACAGACAGACAGACAGACAGTGACAGAGTGAGAGAGAGGCATGTCTTGCAGTACTGACTGAGCCATTGGATAGACAGAATTGGATTTCATATGTGGTAAGTTATCATACAGCATGGGTTGCTTATTGCGAACGCGGAAGGAGGCGCGCCGACTCCGCCCAAGTGGAGCTTACTATGAAAGTCTGCTCGGCTTGTGTGTGTGTGTGTGTCTGTGTGTCTGTGTGCAGTGCACTGCCTGGGTGCGGCCGACAGAGGGTGCCAGAGTGCAGCTACAGTCAAAACACAAACACACACACACACACAGAGTCCGTAAATACACAATATTTTCGAGCTGCGTTCGCTTCCAGCGTTCGCGCGTCTTACTTGTTATATATATACAAGCTCATAATGCGTCACATTGTAGATCGGCTGTATGTGGTTACTGTAGGTCTTGTATTAATAATTACATCCGCAAAGTAACAAGTAACTAAAGCTGTCATCTGCTGTAATTGTAGTAGAGTAGAGTAGTAAAGTAAAAGTGCCTAATAATTGTACTGTGCATGTGACAGGTGTGACTGGTGATGAGTGAGAGGGGTGGATCCAATCCATGGGAATAGGGGGAATTCCAAATGATGATCACCTTAACGCATTGTTGGGGATTGAACCAGCGACCTATGGATTCACAGGCTGCCTCTCTTCTCATTGAGCTAGAGATATGGCCTCCCTGATGGTGTCTGTTGATATCTATAGGTTTTTCCGTCCGTTATGAACCAAGCCTCTGTTTCGCTAACTACTGTAGATCACTGGTTCACAAAACATTTACCAATAAAGTTTTTTTTTTGTCTCCTCGGAATGGAAACTAGTGAAAATAGTCGATCTACAAGCTCACAACGTGTTGCTATCTGAAAAGTTGTGAGATTGTAGATCGGCTATTTTCACAAGAAAGTATGTCATACATAAAAAACAACTACTCTCAAAAAAGCATTTCATGTTATTGTTTAAAAATTGCACATGTCTGAATTAACAGGGTCATGTTTTGTACAATGCAATTTAAATGTAAACTGTAATGAGCGGGATTTGAACCAGGGACCTTCGGCACATGAGGCTCACACTTTACTGGTCGAGCTATTGAATCTACAGCATCAGACAGTGAGAAAGGAGAGTCCAACAAAACAAAACAAAAGGGCGAATGAAGTACGTTATACATTGAAAATAACTACTTTCAAGTAAGCATTTCACGTTATCTTTAACAATTGCACATGCATTCATTGATATAGTCATGTTGTGTGCAATGCAATTATAATGAAGTCTACATGAGGTGGGATTCGAACCGGCAACCCTGTGGTTTCAAGGCAGATGATTAAGCGATCAAGCTATTGGACCAACATACCTGAACCAGTGAAAAAGGTCCTCACACATTTATTTGACACAGTTTCACGCGAATTGCTCAGAAATCCTTGGTTTAAATGTTTTTCAAACTGCTCAATATATTTTGGAATGGAAACTAGTGAAAATAGTCGATCTACAAGCTCACAACGCGTTGCTATCTGAAAAGTTGTGAGATTGTAGATCGGCTATTTTCACAAGAAAGTATGTCATACATAAAAAAACAACTACTCTCAAAAAAGCATTTAATGTTATTGTTTAAAAATTGCACATGTCTGAATTAACAGGGTCATGTTTTGTACAATGCAATTTAAATGTAAACTGTAATGAGTGGGATTTGAACCAGGGACCTTGGGCACATGAGGCTCACACTCTACTGGTCGAGCTATTGAATCCACAGCCTCAGACAGTGAGAAAGGAGAATCCAACAAAACAAAACAAAAGGGCGAATGAAGTAAGTCATACATTGAAAATAACTACTTTCAAGTATGCATTTCTCGTTATCTTTAACAATTGCACATGCATTCATTGATACAGTCATGTTGTGTGCAATGCAATTATAATGAAGTCTACATGAGGTGGGATTCGAACCGGCAACCCTGTGGTTTCAAGGCAGATGATTAAGCGATCAAGCTATTGGACCAACACACCTGAACCTGTGAAAAAGGGCCTCACACATTTATTTGACACAGTTTCACGCAAATTGCTCAGAAATCCTTGGTTTAAATGTTTTTCAAACTGCTCAAAATTGCAGACAATCTAAGGGCAGAGGTTACTGGTCAAAGTGATACATGTGTTCCTCATGAGTCAAGGCACATGTGTAAGCAGGTTTAACGGCTGTCGGCCAAACGAGGCATGACTTTTGCCTGTTTAAAGTTTGCATTTTCAAAAAATTGCTATAGCGCCCCCCTTTGACCAATTGGAGTAAGATTGGTTTCAGTGATACTTGGAATGACCCTCTACAATATAGCAAGGGGTCAAACAAATGTGAGTCTGCATGTATGTGTTAGGGGCAGATGAATCATTTTCATAAAACTGCAATTTTCATTGGCTTATAAAAGCTTAACGTTTTCACTTATGGAAAATCCGCTTGCTCACGTCAGTCGGCATTGGTCCAAAGTTCATGTGTAGGCAGTTTCGTACAGATTGCTCAAAAATCCCAGGAGGAGAGTGATTTTTACTGCTTTTTACTGCTTTTCATATAATTCGAAATGGTGGGAGATCTAAAGGTCAGAGGTCAAAAGTCAAACTGTGAAAGTTGTTAGGCATGAGGAGACGCATGTGTGCATCGAAGTTTCATGGCTGTAGGTCAAACAGGGCATGAGTTGTACCTGTTCAAAGTTGGCATGTTCAATTGAGTGCTATAGCGCCACCCTTTGGCCAATGGTTGTGAGTTTCGGGTCTTCGCCGTTTGGCATAGCCCTCTACCATATTGCCGAGTTTCATAAAAAGTTACCACGCGGTTAGGCCAGAACTGCCAAAACCGGCGGAAGAATAAGAAAGCCAAGAGATGCAATAAGGCTTCGAGAGCCTGATAGGCCTCGAAACCTTAACTAGAAAAAGTGCTCCTCGGAGCACAAGTCTCCGCCAGGTCAGGTAGGTTATTGTGGCCCCCTGGTGGCGCTATAATAGGCCAATGTGAAAAGGGTGCCATTTATTCTTAGGCCTTTCACGGCAATCAGACACTGCATTCATGATTTGAGGCATTTTGTGCCAAAAAAATGTTTTGTTAAATTAGACCTGCTGGTGGCGCTATAACAGGCCAATGTGAAAAGGTTGGCATTTGTTCCTTGGCCTACTGGAAATGTGTGTGCGAAATTTCACGGAAATCGCACACTGCGTTCATGATTTGAGGCATTTTGTTGGAAACGGACCTATCCTGCAAACTTTGGAAGCCAATGTTAGCCAATTAGGATGGAATATGAAATATCGGACACATCCGTCTTGATGACATGACTATAGAGATACTGTGTACCGATTTGCGTGATTTTTGGACAGAATCTGAAGGAGTAAGAGCACAAAATGTGTTTTCCAAAGAAGGCAGATGTGAAAAATGCAGGGCAAAGGTTTTTCCTTGGCCTCTAGTGATTGTGCGTACAAAGTTTCACGCAGATCGGTGCAGTTATAGGTAAAAACGTGAATCGGCCTGTTCTAGCGCCACCATGAGGCTGATTTGAACGTTTTTAAGTGCCATTTCTTCTTCGGCCTAATGGGAATGTGCGTGCAGAATTTCACGGAAATCGCATGCTGCGTTGATGATTTGAGGCATTTTGTTAAAAACGAACCAATCATGCAAAGTTTGGAAGGCAATCTTAGCCAATCAGGATGTGATATGGAAAATGGGACAGATCCGTGTTGATCACATTGACTACAGAGATACTGTGTACCGATTTGCGTGATGTTTGGATAAAATCTGTACGAGTAATATCAGAAAATGTGTTTTGCACAAATCAGCCTCCTGGTGGCGCTATAACAGGCCCATGTAAAAGTTTTGGGGCAGAGGTTCTGAATTGGCATCCAGGGAGTGTGTGTGCACAGTTTCGCAGCGACCGGGCCAACGGTGCCGGAGATTAGTCGCTCGCAGACAGAATGGACGGACGGACGGACGGACGGACGGAGGGTAAAACATACTCTCTCGCCATGCCTTCGGCCTGGCGGAGACAATAACCAAAAAAACAGAATCTGTCTTGAGAGATGGTGTACTAATGAAGCTGTTTATGATGATTTACCTGTATTGAGTGGTTTTCTGTTCTGCCGTCTGTTTTGATGAAACGCTCGGTGAAAAACTGGTCTGAAAGACAGAAAGGAAACAAACAATAAGTAACTTTTCTGATGTTCAGTCTGTGATTATTCTGAGGAGCTGGTTTTACTCACAATGTCCATGGCTGAATGATCAACCTCATCAGAGAGCCTACACACACACACACACACACACACACACACACACACACACACACACACACACACACACACACACACACACACACACACACACACACACACACACACACACACACATTTTGGATGTTACTATTTCAGTTAGGAGACAGACACAGTACGCATTAGGGCTAGAGCCGACAGGGTGTACCTGTCCCTCAGCCTAACACCACCACTCTAACCCTTCAACATTAAGCAGCATTATTGCTTTAGTGTCAGCTTTTACAATAATTGAAGTTAAAATCATATTTGTATCTTAGTGCTTTATTTGTATTAGCTTGTGGTTGCAATCTACATTGGTGGGTTCCTCACAGTCTAGCTTGTTTTGGTCCTGTGAAAAACCTGCCAACTGCTGTGCCCTCCCTTAGTTTTAAGACCTTTCGTATATATTTTTTTGTGATGTGGATATTCAGTGGTTTTCTTTTTAGTTCATAGCTATTCGTGCAGGGTCTCAGTGGAGACAGCAGGAGGGAAGGAGTCTCAGTGAAGATGTGTGAGTGGGGTCTCAGTGGAGACATCAGGAGAGATGGTTTAGTGGGGGCATAGAAGGAATGAGTTGAATTCAGGATGTTTTGTGTTTCTTTGGTTTCTGATGTGTAATCAAGCATTATTAGTTTTTTAGGGGACACATGTTTGATCTTAGGGGGGAGGTGTTATGGCCATAGGGTCATATGTGTATTTTCCTGTGTGGTGTTGCCCTCTGTATTGTCTTTTGTCTTTCTTTTTTTTGGCAAATCGTTATTTATAATCTCATGAAATATACAATACAATACTAAATTGATATCACTCTCACTATCTCTCTCGTTGTTTGAGATACGTGCCAGCAATAAATACACACACACAGAGCAGAGGATTACACACACAACGCTGGGGTGCCTGTGTGTGCAGCCCCTCCACTCCTGCCTCACTCACACTCAGTGTAATGCTGCCGCTGTGTTCTTTATCGTTGCTCGTATTATCGTCGTTCTATTTATGTAAGCTAAAGGCTCGTCAAGATGGCATGTGCAGAACCTTCGCAATCCGTTTTGATTGATAAATATAACAGCCCTCCTGCTGTTTGGATAAACCATGGATTTGAATCCGATGAACATGGAAGGCACTAACAAGCCCATATGCAAGAGATGCTACCGAACGGTGCCAATAAAAGGAGCTAACACGACCAACTTATCAAAGCACCTCCAAGACAGACACGCCGACCTATACAAATAATTCAAAGAGGTTGACAACAGCATAACTTGAAGCCCACAGGTCCAGTAAATTTGTTGATGAGTGTGTTGTTGTCCTATTAGCGATAACTAAAGCTAACCAACGCTAGGTTGCATATCCGGTCTAGAGAGGATACGGAAAAGATTCTCAGTTTGCGTGGGTGTGGACAGGATACAGTTTGAGTAGGCGGGCCTTAGACCGGATGCATTTGTTAATATCTGAATAGAAACCAAGATGATGGGGTTGACTAATGGTCAGACAGAAATGAACTTAGATGCTGTTGTGCTTCACAACTTCACTTTTATGTGTACTTTGGTTCATTTCTAAGATTACTAAGATCATAGTTATTTTAAAGGCCTGATTAAAAGAAAAAAATAACAAAATTAATGTTTATAAAAATCAAACTATTTCTCTTGTATTTCTCTTTCAGCACCAGAGAGAGAGAGAGAGAGAGAAGTTGAGAAGACTCAACCTGCAGCAAAAACGACACAATCACAGCCTAAAATAACAGCTGTCTTTGAACAACAAAGACAGTATGATGCAACTTCAAATGAAGCCAAGAAATTGAACAGGGCTGTTAGCAGAGTACATTTGCATGGATCAGGTCCTGGATTCAGACAACTTATTCAACAGTTAAACAATAGATATTCCCTTCCTTCACGTAATCATTTCATGATCACTGAAATCCCTGCCCTGTACAATGAAATAACAAAATCAAATCACGGACAGTCTTCAGGGGAATCCTTTCTTTTCATGCACCACTGACCTATGGACCAGCAGGGCCACGTCCACATTCATGGCAGTAACTCTACAATTTTTAACAGACTCCTGGGACATGCAGAGCTGGTGTTTGGGCTGTGTTGGGCTGCAGTCTGAGCACACAGGGGACAGCTTGAAGGAGGCATTGGAGGAGATGGTACATGAAACATGGAAGCTGGACATGTCAAATATGGCTGGTATCACTAATAATGCCTCAAACAATAAGAAGGCATTTCAGCAGGCCTTCACATGGGTCCCCTGCTTTGGGCACAACCTCCACCTTACCATTAACAAGGGCCTGAATATAGGCCATGTGCTAGAGGTACTGTCGAGGTTAAGAAAGACGGTGTCTACGTTCAGCAGGTCTCCAAAGATGTTTCGACAGTTCAAAATAAAACAAAAAAGTTTGAAGCTGGAAGACCACATATTGATCCACGATGAGCCCACACGCTGGAACTCGTCGTATGACATGGTGGAAAGATTCCTTGAGGAGCAGCCAGCAGTCTGTGCAGTTCTATCTGAGGATAGGAAATGGGCCCTCATGCCCAGAGATAAGGACATTGAAGCTCTTGTGGCTGTGCAAGAGGTATTGAACTCCATCAGTTCTTTCACTGATGCCCTTAGTGGTGAGAAACATATCACTCTCTCCTCTGTCCTTCCCCTATGTTGGAAGATATTCTCTACTTTGACAGTTGAGGAAAATGACAGCAACCTAAAACGTCAAATTAAAGAAGCAATTGGAGGGGATCTCAGACAAAGATATGAGGACTTGCGTCTGCAACTGATACTGAACACAGCCACGTTTCTTGATCCAAGATTCAAGGACAGTTTTGTTATTGTAAGAGAGGAGGTTAAGCAAACTCTTGACAATTTACTGGAAGTGGAAACGGGAGGCCCAAGTCAACAACCCCCTTCTTCAGAATCCCAGCAAACATCAAAGACAAAGAAATCAGGTCTGAATGGACTGCTATCAAGCATACAGGGGGGGAAAGAGTGAAGATGCCATAGAGGAGGAGGATGCTGCTTGAAGGACTCAAAAAAAGAGTTCACAATATATGAAAATATGCCTGAACTCAGTGCAGAAGAGGACCCACTCACAGGGTGGGTAATACATGAGAAAATGTTACCTCACCTTGCCCACTTTGCTAAGAAGTATTTGTGCATCTCTGCTTCAAGTGTAGCTTCAGAGCGTGTATCTAGTACATCAGGGCTTATTTGCAGTCCAAGAAGGGCACGACTTACAGAGGAGCACATTGACATGTTGGTGTTCCTAGCACAAAATATGAAAGTGGCAAAGCAACTTTAAGGCTGCTACAGTAATTGTGTTACTTAAAAATGCATAAAATGGCACTGTTTCTTTTTTATTTTCAATTGCAGTAAAGTGCCTTTTGAATGTGTGACAATCTCAGAGGCTTTTGAATAAGTGCACTACTTCAATATAATTGTTTTTTATTACTTTAATGCACAAACTGTTATTGTATAAGAATAGTTATTACTTCCAGTTGATACTGTTGTTGTACTTGTTACTTGAAAAGACAAGATTGTACAGCTTTTATTTTTTACTTAAATGCCTTTTGAACTATCGATATTTTTCAAAATATCGTATCGTTGAAAATCCAGTATCGTGACAACACTAGTGTGTGTATGATCGAGCAGTGATGAGTAGCTGATTGACTACTGGTGTGAGTGGTGACTCAGTGGTGTCTGAATGTGAGTGGCTAACTACTAGGTGGGTGTGAACTATAAAGATTGAGTACATATGTGTAAAACTGTCTCCAGTTACACATATGTTTTTCTCCTTGCCAGCCTCCAACCACACCAGTCCTCTGTGTTTGCCAGTGTGTTTAGATGTGTTAATGTGTTAGATGTCAATGTTAACAACCTTGGCAGTGCAGGGGTGGGTGGCCTTTATTTAGTTACACGGTTGTTCATGTTTTCCTTAGGTAAGACCTATGAACTCTATTTGTGTTCAGAGGTAAGCATAGGAATTTCAGGAGCCCGACCTGAGGTAACTTACCCATGTGTTTTAACTTATATAATAAAGCCTTTTTGGATTTTAAACTGGTGTTGACTGGTTGTAATAGGGGACTGGGAAGGAGGGAGTTAATTTTGCAGCAGCACCAGCAGAGGAGAACCCTCTAACCATCTCGGAGAGAGAAGTGCGTACAGCCTTCGCACGGGTCAACATCCACAAGGCAGCCGGACCTGATGGGATCCCAGGCCGGGTCCTTAAGGCATGTGCAGACCAGCTGGCGGGTGTCTTCGCTGACATCTTTAACCTCTCCCTCTCCCAGGCTGTGGACCCTGCAGGGTACAAAATGTCAACCATTGTGCCCATTCCCAAAAAGGCCAGAGTGACATGCCTGAATGACTGGAGACCTGTCGCTCTCACCCCGATCGTCAGCAAGTGCTTTGAGAAACTGGTGAGGGAATACATCAGCTCCACGCTACCTGCCTCGCTGGACCCGTGGCAGTATGCATACCGTAAAAACAGTTCCACCGACAACGCTATTGCCATGGCTCTCCACACCGTCCTCTCACACATGGACAACAAGCTGCTGAAGGACAAATATGTACGTATGCTGTTTGTGGACTACAGCTCAGCATTCAACACCATTGTCCCAGCAATACTTGACAAAAAGCTCAGAGACCTAGGGCTACACCCAAGCATGTGCGACTGGATACAGGACTTCCTGTCCAACCGACATCAGGTGGTGAGAATGGGCAGCATCACATCTGACCCCCTGACCCTCAACACCGGAGCACCCCAGGGATGCGTGCTGAGCCCTCTCCTCTACTCCCTGTACACGTATGACTGCATAGCCACACATGTCTCCAACACCATCATAAAGTATGCCGACGACACGACAGTGATAGGCCGAATCGTCAACAACGACGAGTCTGACTACAGAGAGGAGATCAACTCACTGGCGCTCTGGTGCCGGGAGAACAACCTCACTCTCAACGTCGACAAGACCAAAGAACTGATCGTGGATTTCAGGAGGCCACGGAGAGACCATGCGCCCATCCTCATCGACGGTGCTGCAGTGGAAAGGGTCAGCGAGTTCAAGTTCCTCGGAGTACAAATCGAGGAGGACCTAAAATGGGAGACGCACACCACACACGTGAAGAAAAAGGCTCAGCAGCGACTGTACTGGCTCCGCCGCCTGAAGAAGATCGGAGTAGGACAGCGCATCCTCAAGTTGTATTACAACAGTTTGGTTGAAGGCGTCCTAACAGGCTGTGTCACGGCATGGTATGGGAACTGCACTGCCCGAGAGAAGATCAACCTACAGCGAGTAGTGCGATCGGCAGAGCGAATAATGGGAAGCGAGCTCCCAGCGCTCCAGGATCTGTACAAAAAGCGGTGCGTGGTCAAAGCCAAGCGCATCATCAAGGACAAGCACCACCCTAGTCACAACTGTTCAGAACCCTACAACGACCGTGGCCGGTAGGGGTGTGCCGATACACTAATTTCACCAAACGATACGATACGATATTTGGCTCACAACTTCGATACAATTTCGATACGATACGATACGCACTTTTTTTATTATGAAAATATATGGGGGAGAAAAAAAGCAAATGCAAACAAATAATTCAGTTTTTGCATTATTCAGACATGCAAACTTGTAGCTTTTCAGCTACAATAGCCGTTTTGAATCCAAATAGGGCAATAGTGTGACACCTGACCCAAAAAAAAAAAACATGTTGTCACTCTTTACACCTCGGGGCTGTTTCCATGCCTGATTATAATGATTGTAAAAAAACCCGATTCATATCGTCACGAAAACGTATCGCGATATATCGGCACACCCCTAGTGGCCGGGCAAGGGGACCTACCGCAGTATCAAGAGTTCCACCACCAGGTTCTGGAATAGTTTTAACCCGGCTGCTGTCAGAATGCTGAATGAGGCATGAGCCCTGTTCAGCAACCTGACAGGCGGTACTGCCCAGATGGTCGCTCTTCCTGAACACACCTGTGGATTATACCAGGGACAAATGACTTGGACTTATAGCTCCCCCTCGGACATACCTGTGGACTACACCAGGTACAAAATTACTTTTTTTGTTGCTCTCCCTCATGGAGCTACTTGCGGATTATACCAGGGTCAGTCCACACGCACTGACCCTTTGCACCTTAATCCCATGTATAACGCACTGACTTTTTTGTCTTTTTTTTTCTCTCTAAGCACCTCAATGTCTATAAGTATATCATGCACAGTATACATACACTGCTGCTATGCTCAGGCACCTTAGTTTTGTTTCTTTATCTCAGGTACTTTGTAAATATGTAGATAACTTGTTTGGCCTTCTATTGTTCTCTTGTTTGATCTCCTTCCCACCTGCCCCCCACCCCTCTTCTTCTTCTCTCTCCCCACTCTTCTTTCTATGGAAATTAACGTTGCGATGGGAATGATGTACAAAAACGAATTTCACCCACTGTTTTACCTTGTAAACCTGTGATGTGACAATAATACTGATTCTGATTCTGAACAATGAGAAACAAAGAGATGGTAAGAAACAGAAAAGGTGTGTGCGTGCGTGCGTGCGTGCGTGCGTGTGTGCGTGTGTACGTGCGTGCGTGCGTGCATGCGTGCCTGCGAGCGAGGCTATTTAACTTACTTTATGGAACCAGACACAACAGAGAATCCAGCATAGAGAGATTCAATGAATGTGGACTGGAAGCTGTACAGGTGTGTCAGTGAGTCAGACGACACTCTGTAGAAGGACAGAGTTCCAGCAGGGCAGTCCAGATGCACAGCTACTCTGTTGGAGTTAGAGGGACAGACCGGGAGGACGGTTCTCCTCTTATTGTGAAGGACAGAGTATCTGTTGGTGGTTCCGCCGTGACATTCCAGACTCCAGGACTTGTTATTGTCTCCAAACAGACAGTCAACACCTACTCCTCCCCTGTTGATTCCTCTGTCAGTCACTGCTACAGCAACCCTTCCACTCCACTCTACCTCCCAGTAACAGCATCCAGGCAGACCCTCTCTACACAGAACCTGTGGGCAGTGCACAAATCGGTTTGCATGATGAAAATACAACCGTTTCTTGCGCTCCCTTGTCACCTTTCGGTTGTTCTCAGACAGAGAGAGGGATCTGTTTGTTGTGTTTGTGTCCAGTGTGAGAGGACAGACACCTGATTGAGAGAGAAAAAAATACCATAGAGGTTTATGCTTGTGTTGAAGTATGGAATACATTACATTTACCAAGTTCATCTAGCCTATTTGACTTTTCATAGAGACAGACAGACAGACAGACAGACAGACAGACAGACAGACAGACAGACAGACAGACAGACAGACAGACAGAGAGACAGACAGACAGACAGACAGACGTATAATCCGTATAGTCAGTACTCACAACTTTTAAGGAGCTGAGGTTGAACCCAGTGTTCTTCTCCATGATCCAATCTGTAGGAGCAACAAGTCACATGTTACATGTACTATAAAACAAGTAACACACAGAGACAAACAGAGACGGACAGGCAGTGGACATAAGTCTATTCATTTAGTATGTTTGCATTTATTCTCGATTGTCTTTTAACCTTCTATGTCAGTATAAGCAATGAAATGAAATCAAAATCAGAGACACACAACCAGACAAACTATTTATTGTAATGAAGTTAAAGGACAACTTCACCCATTTTCAAACTATCATTGTAAAGTGGTAAAGTCTTTCTAGTCTGTCTATCTCATAGGAGGGCTGTAGACACTTCAGAAAACTGCCTACCAGTGACATTGTTAGGCAAGTTTGTTTTTTCAAACAAGATTTCACATTTTGTATTTTGATTCTTATTAACGCGAGAACAATGGCTTCCATTATAGCATACTAACTTTCCAGGAATTACAAAGCCTGTAGTTTCTATTAGCTTAGCTTCCCCAGTGATGATGTCACAGGTAGGCAGGTTTCTGAACTCTCCACAGCCCTCCTCTGAGACACAGACCGATTAGACAAAAACGGTAGCATAATATAATGAGCATTAGTGAGGACCAATTATATGTGACCCAGCACAATAAAGGATAAGTCATCTAGGCTTTTTTTCATTTTTGATTTTTCATGTCGTATGAAAGCAGGGAATCATAGCTACAAATTGACATATTGCTTGTGCAGTTTGACCCTGAGATTCAGTGAACTGAGAAAACTGCCCTCAAAGGTTAACTTCTGCAAGATTTTAACACATATCCCAGAATGCATTGCTGAAAGGTGGGGGTCTGAGGGGGACCAGGTAAACACCTCAGATGCTGTACCAGGGTGCATTGTTCTGAAATGGGGAGGGGGGGAGAGACTTTGAAACTTGATAGCTTGGAGCTCAGCTTCACAGTTTTAAAATAAATGGCAGAACTAAATAAAAATGCTGCTATTAATTCACATTTGGCCTTTATAAAAGTGAAGCTCACAAAGCGTCTTCTATTTTCACTATTTGAAAGAGGGCTCAAGTTGTTAATTCATAAATGCACGTTGGCCTATTTTGCTTCAAAGTCCTTTAAATGAATGTCATAGCAATTCTAGATTCTGGGTGCTTTCTTTGTTGTTTTGTTATATAATTTATAAACGTGCCTTTATAAATAAAGGCACATTTTCCTTTTGACGACTGGCTTACTGTACCTAACATGAAAATTACCCAAAAGGCTCCATTTGGTTTCATTAATGTTGCTACAGTAACCTTGTTTATTCATTCATTTTTAAACAGGACAGAAATGTTACACCCTGCAGAGATCCAAAATAGCCGATCTACAAGGCACATGAAACATGTTTTGTGTTTGTGTATGTCGGACTTTGGCGTCGATTGTAGCGTCAGTTTTGATTCTATCTTGGAATGGTTTGCATCATTTTAATCACAAGGCTTTTGATTAGATTGAGACGATATTTTAGGTGAATCGTTCACTTATTCATAAAAGCATGACACTTGGTAGCCTACACTTCTAAAGTTTGGGGCCCTGAACATTTTATTCAGGTTCCTTATGCTTTGATTTAAACTGTTGTTGGATTTTTTTGAAGATTTGCAAAACTATACAATTTTGGAAAGGTTATTGTCTAAGGAATAAGAAATTCAATGTTTGCATTTGCCCAGATGTGTATATGGCTCCCAAATTGGCATTTACAAAACGGCCACCCTAAAATGTACGTTTTTTAAATATCTCTGCCTCTAAATAAGCTGGAACATTGATTTTAACTGCTAAACCTACATTTTCAGTGTCAAGGAATCCAATGGTGATAGTTATAAAGCTACAAAACTTTACAACATTAACCCGTAGATGCATGACTGAGTCCAAAATGACCAGATGTGGCTGTTTTCTTGCAATATCTTTGTAATAAAAAAATATTTCATCAATTGAAAAAAATATACATTTTTGGAAAGGTTATTGTCTAAGGAATCAGAAAATCAATGTTTGCATTTGCCCAGATGTCTGTGGCGGCCATATTGGAATTGACAAAATGGCCACCGTAAAATGTATGTTTTGTAATATCTTGGCTTCTAAATAAGATGGAACATTGTTTTTAATGGCTAAACCTACATTTTCAGGGTCAAGGAATCCAATGGTGCAAGTTATCATTTCATTTTTTTGTATCATCCCATTGAAATAATCCACTATATGGGTTAAAAAACAGCACAGCCCAGGCAGTCAGTCATATACTAACTCAGTGTTCTTTTTATTTATTTTAACTGTGAACTTTGGATGTTTGTGTAACCATCTTAAACATCATGACATGTGTAATCATAGACAGTCTCTATGCATCATCATAATCATCATCATCATCATCACTTTCGTGCATCACAGCTTGGGAATCGTCATCGTTCTGGCACTGCTGCTGCACTGACACATTTCAGTACAGGCTAAGTCCTTAGCTTTGCAGAAACATCTGCCAGAAGAACAGTCAGATTTACACTTGCATTGAACCATCTCAAGGATAGCATTTGGGGCTGGGAGGACCTCTGTGGTCGCTGGTTTCAGCATGCCATCCAAGTGTTTGAAGGGGGCAGCCCCCCCCCATTTTGCAGGGGATCCAGCTGTGGATCCTGCAGAGCAATGGGTGCTTGTGCCCATGCCCTTCTTTGGACATGGACTCTCAAGATGTGCTGCTTCAGAGCTCCAGGTGTTGGAGGGAGCTTGTCACTTTCTGCCCTGTGTTTGCAGAACAGATGCCATCGCAGTTCAGGGCTGATCTGACTGACTATCTTGCTACCAAAACTCTAGAGTACAACAGGGGATCCTCCAAGCTGATCATCACGTCTGCTTCTGGATACACTAGGAGCAACAAAGACCTGGTCTTTAAAGAAAATAACCACGAAGAAGTAGACACACTGCTGATCCACCAGGCTGTGCTGGCTTCACAGCAAAACCCACCTGACGCACAGTTGGTATTTTTCTCCCCAGATACGGCGGTTTTAGTGCTAGTCACTGCAAACTATGACCTCCTGCTGAAGAACACGTCCATTTCTTTGACCTCTGGTGTTGTGCAGATAGCTCTAGGTAAAGAAAGAGCAAAGGCTTTCCAGCCTTCCATGTGCATTCACTGGGGCCAACAACAGAGGTTCTCCCGTATAGGCAAGTCAACCTGGCTGCAGGTCTACCTCAAAATGGATAAAGATGTTATCAATGCTCTGCAGATGCTTTTGGATGAAGCAGAAGTGATGGAAGGAATGCTGTCAATACTAGAGTCCTTTGTATGTGCAGCTTACTCACCCAAGGGTATCAACATCAAGACAATCCCTGAACTGCGATGGCATCTGTTCTGCAAACACAGGGCAGAAAGTGACGAGCTCCCTCCAACACCTGGAGCTCTGAGGCAGCACATCTTGAGAGTCCATGTCCAAACAAGGGCATGGGCAAAAGCAGCTATGCGGGATCCACAGCTGGATCCCCTGCAAAATGGGTATTCAAACACTTGGATGGCATGCTGAAACCAACGACCACAGAGGGTCCTCCCAGCCCCAAAGGCCATCCTTGAGATGGTTAAATTCAAGTGTAAATCTGACTGTTCTTCTGGCAGACGTTCCTGCAAAGCTAAGGACTTAGCCTGTACTGAAATGTGTCCGTGCAGCAGCCAGTGCCAGAACGATGACCATTCCCAAGCTGTGATGCACGAAAGTGATGATGATGCATAGAGACTGTCCATTATTACACAATGTCATGATGGTGGTTACACAAACAAGTTCACAGTTAATAAATAAAAAGAACACTGAGTTAATATCTGACTGACTACCTGGGCTGTGCTGTTTTTTACCCATTTGTGGATTATGTCAATGGGATGATACAAAAAAAAGAATGATAACTTGCACCATTGGATTCCCTGACCCTGAAAATGTAGGTTTAGCCATTAAAAACAATGTTCCATCTTATTTAGAAGCCAATATATTACAAAACATACATACGGCGGCCATTCTGTCAATTCCACTGTTCCAATATGGCCACAGACAATGACCTTTCCAAAAATGTATAGTTTTGCAAATCTTCAATATGAATTGATAAATATTTTTTTTATTACAAAGATATTGCAAGAAAACAACCACATCTGGTAATTTTGGACTCAGTCATGCATCTAAGGGTTAATGTTGTAAAGTTTCGTAGCTTTATAACTACCACCATTGGGTTCATTGACACTGAAAATGTAGGTTTAGCAGTTAAAATCAATGTTCCAGCTTATTTAGAGGCCGAGATATTAAATACATACATTTTAGGGCGGCCATTTTGTAAATGCCAATATGGCTGCCATAAACACATCTGGGCAAATGCAAACATTGATTTTCTGATTCCTTAGACAATAACCTGTCCAAAAATGTATAGTTTTGCAAATCTTCAAAAAAATCCAACAAAATTACATAGTGAACCTGACTATTTTCAGAAATGGAGCCATCGCGAAAACGCCCCCCTGGTGGCCATGATGGCCATTTTACTTTCCGTCATTACCAAATAATGTATTTTGCATCATAACTCCTGAACCAAACGTATTAATACACAATAGGTGATGACTCCTGTTTTGATGGCCACTGATTACAATAATATCATGTACAATATCATAAACTGTTCAGGTGAATAGTTAATGGTCAATTCAGTTATGTTGTGAGGTAGTCCGGTGGATTTGTCAGAGAATCTTTCACTTTTTCATATAAGTATGAAACTTGGTACACTTGTACAGTTTGGGGCCCTGAACAATTTCAGATATGGAGCCATCGCAAAAAACGCTCCCTAGTGGCCATGGCAGCCATTTTACTTCCCGCCATAACCAAATTATGTATTTTGCATCATATCTCCTAAACTCAACTGCCCCTGGTATGTGGGTGAGTGATTTTCAGTCTTCGGCCAGTGTGGAAGACTGAAAATCGCCTATTTTAACAGCTCCAAACTTCTTTTTTTTCCCCACGAATCCTCGTCATGCAGTCTCCTGATATTCTCACACGCACTGTATGTCACTTATGAGCTGCCGTTCATACAAAACAACGTGAAAGTGGTCCTCTGTGAGATTCTCGCGTCTCGCGAGATTTCCCGACGAGCGCTTCCCCCCTCCCCTGCCTGTTCAGCTATGTTTACATTCCTTGCGCGTGCTGCTGCTGCTTCTTCTCATTCATTATCTACTGGAGCAGCATAATTTGTTTAGCAGATACGGTGCATTCTTTATTTTCTACATATCGAATTATATTTTAACACAATGGCGCAGTGCGCATATCCTAGTTGCGCTACCAGAAGGAGCTGTTACACTCAAAGGTGTAAAAAATGTCATAGTATACCTTTGGACGTGGAGTTGAGGAAACTTTGGCTAGCTGCATTACACATGTCCCAATACTACAGCCGAGCAGTGTAAAGGATTACTAGTTTGTAGTGATCACTTCGAGCCAGAGAATTTCAAAAAAAGGAAATACAAACATCTGTTGCCCCGCTGCAGAAAAGAACGGGTCTCAGACAACAACAGAGGAAAAAAAAGCCAGCATCGAACAGACTAGACTGAAGTCACACGCAGTTCCACAAACTGCTACAGCAGAGGTAACTTTAGAAAAAATATTATTTATTATGATGTGTGCCTTTTCTGTATTTTCTTTCTATGCACCAGCAACCCATTACTTTGTATACCAGTGTAAATTTTCTCCAACGCCTGGATCTAACTAGCGTGGTTTTATGCAAACCAAAAACCCTATGGCTTGTGTTATTCACCTCTGTTTATTCACCAAGGGTAATCTATTTTCAACTCCAAACACAGTGTCATGCTTTGAATGTCATTCAAAATACTTTATTCATTCGATATAGTGTGTAGATTCAATATTTCATGTTTTCTTTTCACGTTCATATAGACTACTGTATCTGGTTCTATTTTATTGTTGTTCTCACTGGATACTAAACACATATCGAAATTAGAAACACATATGACTTGATCTGAAACAAACTTTTTTCTCTGTTGTCCCCCATATTTCTAATGTTGCACATGCAAAAACGTATTATTAGGTTGTCCACACAGTAGCAACTATTGCTAAGAAACTAGTAGGTGTTACACATAATTCAGTTACCAGTACCTTCCACTCTACCTCCTTGATCAGCCCCAACTCAGCGCACCTGCGTGACCGGCCGGGCGTTGGAAACAAACACTCTCTGCTCTCTCTCAGTAGGACTGACTCTCCGCTCAGGCGGTAAGCGAAACACTCCACTATTCCAGCAGGAGCAGACGTAGCATCAGACCACCAGCTACTAGTGGCAATAATGAAAGTCAAAATGAGATCATTCCACGACACAACAGACAGACCACACCGTAAGTACAATGTCCAGTTTCTAAGGAACACCAGGAAAAGAGAAGAGTTAAACTGCAAAGTCAAGAATAACCTTGAGGTAGTAGCAGGATTAAATGAAACACCTATCGAAAACCACTGGACAGAACTTAATAACACCTGGGAGACCAGTTTTAGGCAAGAAGGGGCGAGAAGTTGAAGTGTGGCTGACACCAGAGACATGGGATAGGATAGAACAGAGGAAAGAGCTGAAACAGAAGATCAACCAGTTTTTTTTTTTTTTTTTTTTGTTCTTTATTTACCCAGGGTAGTAGCTGAGCACAAGTGCTCATTTTCAGCAACGCCCTGCACATAGAAACACACAGACAGACAGACACCAGACAACCAGTGTCTAGATCCACATGAGAAAGAAGATCTGCGAGCAAAGTACGTGGAAACAAACCGTCAAGTAAAGAAAAGCGCAAGAGGTGACAAAAGGCGATTCATCCATGACATGACAGAAGAAGCAGAAATGGCAGCCAGACAAAAAAACATGAAGAGGCTGTACGAAATAACACGCACTTTGTCAGGAAAGAACGCCAACCCAAGTAAGCCAGTAAAGGACAAAATTGGCAAGACCATCACCAGTGATGCAGAACAGAGCTGTCGGTGGATGGAACACTTCAAGGAAGTCCTAAACCGACCACCTCCATTAACTGTTCCCGATATACCACCAGCAACTGAGCAGCTTAATGTGAATATCAACCCACCAACCAAAGCTGAAATCATTACGGCCATCAAAAAGATGAAGAACGGCAAGGCTGGTGGTCTAGATGGCATCCCTCCTGAGGCACTCAAGGCAGACCCAACAACATCAGCAGATATGCTACAGTCCCTCCTACAAAAGATCTGGGAGCAGGAACAAGTAACAGCAGACTGGAGGCGAGGCCACCTGGTCAAACTACGCAAGAAAGGCGACCTGTTGCAATGTGGTAATTGGCGAGGAATCATGCTCCTATCTGTCCCCAGCAAGGTCCTGACCAGAGTCATCCTGGAGAGATTGAGGGAAGCTCTGGACAAGAGATTAAGACCAGAACAAGCAGGGTTTCGCCAGGACAGGTCCTGTACAGACCACTTTGCTACTCTGCGTATGATAATCGAACAGTCCATTGAATGGCAGTCTCCTCTCTACCTAACATTCGTGGACTTTGAGAAGACAGGCATCCAGTGGACCTTCACCAAACAACTTGAAGGCCTTGATTTTGCAGATGATGTCTGCTTTCTTTCTCACAAGCAACAACATGTACAGTCCAAGCTAACACTACTCTCGGAAGAGGCAGCAAAGACTGGCCTAAAGATAAATGTGAAGAAGACAGAATCAATGAGGATAAACAACAAACAGGAACTCCCAGTCCAACTACAGGGAGAGAACATCAAAGAGACTGACCGCTTCACATGTCTTAGGAGAATACTTGGCAAAGATGGTGGATCAGACGATGAAATCAAAAGCAGACCCATCTGGAACTCCAAGGCACTGTCCCTCAAAAACAAGATCAGAATATTCAACACCAACGTCAAGTCAGTTCTCCTCTATGGATCAGATACATGGAGAGTGACAAATATTACCACCAACAAACTCCAGACCTTTGTTAACCAATGCCTAAGACACATCCTGAACATCAGGTGGCCCGATAAAATATCAAACGCCAGCCTGTGGGAGAGAACCAACCAAAACTTCATCAGCCAGGATGTGAAGAAGAGGAAGTGGGGGTGGATTGGACACACCCTCCGAAAGCCAACTGACAACATCACTAGGCAGGCACTGGATTGGAATCCACAGGGCAAAAGAAAAGTGGGGAGGCCAAAACAGACCTGGAGAAGATCAGTCGAGAGTAGGCTCCATCTAGGAGCCTACAGGAATAAGTCAAGCAAGTCATTGTGCATTGAGCATTGTTAGAGGTTGATATCAGAAAAGTAGGTAATAGTTCAAATACTTTTTTTTTAACGTTAGGGAGTCGAAGGACTTGTGATATCTGCGGATGAAGCTGGCACATCTTATTCCAGTCCCAGGAAGAGCCAACCCACAGAAAAGGAAAATACGTCACAGTCTTGTCGTCAGAAGATGCCAGCTTATTTCTACAGGCTACAGCTGACAAGTCCACCTCAGCCAAAACCCAGCACTAGGGTATCACTGTCAGGGGAATACATGGCGAGGGCTCCTACCTATTCTCAAAAGGTACATTGACCATTGAATGCACATTTGTTATTTCTAAAATATACTCATCTATCAGTCTGTTTGTCTGTCTGTCTGTCTGTCTGTCTGTATTGTATATCGATCGATAGATAGATAGTTGTGTTTGTGTGTGTGTATCTATCGATGGATCGATCTAGCTAGCTAGCTAGATCCAGACACACACACACACACACACACACACACACACACACACACACACACACACACACACACACACACACACACACACACACACACACACACACACGCAAACAACACACAATCATCACTCAATATATATTGGTAAATATATAGATGGATAGATAGATACACACACACACTGATTGACAGATATGTTGGTGTGTGTGTGTGTGTGTGTGTGTGTGTGTGTGTGTGTGTGTGTGTGTGTGTGTGTGTGTGTGTGTGTGTGTGTGTGTGTGTGCATTGAACATTGAAAGCACAATTAGTGAATATACGTAAAAAAATGTCCATAGCCATTTTTAAAGGAAAAGCCATATTTTCCTTCACAGAGATGGGTTTCGACTCCATCAACCTCCACTCATACACTTGATCATACATCTTTTGACAGATTAGAACAAGTAAGTTAGAAATCTAATAATTTTATATTTTTTAAGAAAATATGTATCTAGATGCTAGTACAGGAATTAGACTAAAATAATGTACTTTTCAATAGACAGATGTGCCTCAAGAGTCAAATGACGAAATGTGTGACCTCAGTACATCGTTTGGAGAGATGGAGATCGTGAAAAATCCAGACCCAGCTCCCACTGAGAGTGACCCTAGTACAGATGTAGGGGAGATGGAGGACAAACGTGACCCCGAATACCTTCCATCCAGCAAATCCCGATGACTCCATTAGCTCTGAAGACGACGACGACAACTAACGAGAATGGGATCCAAAAAGGCATTGGATAGTGAATGAATCACATCTACAGCAGTTGTTTAAATTCTGTATGAAGTGTGGTAGTGTCATCTAGAAGTCCTACACAGTCCAAACAAGCAGCCATCTGATGGTCATATGGGACTGTCTTGGTGATTGCAAAAAGCCGTCTTGGACCTCAAGCCCTAAAAGCCTCCATCGTACATCAGAAAACGACATCTTGATCAGTTCTGGTATTTACTATACTGGCGCTACATACACGGACATCTTTGAATGGGCCCAAATGCTCAACCTACAGATTCCACAGAATACCCACTTCTACAACATCCAATCCACCTACCTCATCCCTGTCATACACGCTGCTTACAAAGACCACAAGAAGAAATTCATCGATTGCCTCGTACAGAGATCTGCTGATGGTCAAAGTTTAGAACTCTGTGGTGATGGCAGATCTGATAGTCCGGGTAAGCTTTATGCCTTTTTTCGAAAAAAAAGTCAATACACATTTTACTATGAAACTTCAGAAAAAGTGATGATAAACAAAACTTATTTTTTTTATATGTTCTAAAGGTTATAGTGCAAAATACACCACCTCGCCATTCCAGGATGATGCCACTAAAGAAGTTGTCCACTTTGAATTAGTGCAAGTAATCATTTCAGCTGTTCAATATGTAATGCACTTGAATGACAAGTACAATACAGTTTAATATAGTGTATGGATTTTGTTTGAATTATTTCATTTGTCTGTAGGTAAATGAGGCTACCCGCTCTGTAGCGATGGAGGTCATGGGATTTGAAAGGGGCCTTGATCAGTTGCGTGCATTGGGTGTGGATGTAAGCCTCAGTGCCACTGACAGATCGCCTTCAATCCGAAAACTCATGGCTAGTGCTAAATACGAAGGTGTGATCAAGCACGAGTTTGACGCCTGGCATGTTGGCAAGAGTAAGTGTCCTTATATAGAAAACAAGAATATATTAAAACAATGTATTCAAGTAATCATGTTGAGTGTCAAAAAAATATATATCCAAACATGTATTTATTATTATTTTTTCCTTCTTTTTTGGTGATTTGCCAGGTTTGAATAAGAAGTTGTTGGCTGCAGCAATCAGTGCCCCAAACAGAATGCTTCAGCGATGGATAAGAGCTATCAACAACCACTTGCTTTGGTCATGCGAGTCAAGCGGAGGAGATCCTGAGGTAAAGAATGACTGCAGTTAGAAGTATTAGTAATTTACTTCAGTTATCACATTTTAAAAACTACTAGACCATACCCGGTCGACACATCCGTGGGGGGATATGCGCACATGATCTGGCAACCCGGGAGGCAGTTCGTCCCATAGCTGGGCAGCCCCGTAACCATGGCGACAGTGTTTGACACAAAAACGCTAATAAGAAGCTGAGATTTGATGAAATGGAAAAACGGGCTTCACAGTTAAGTTCAGATGGTAATGGTCAATGGCTGTGTGCAAAATCAGAGCAATTGGTCCAGCCAGTGGGGTAAAATAACTTGTTTTTCCTAATGTTTTCCACTCTTATCCAGGCGGTTGTGCAACATTGGAAGTCCTTGCTTCACCACATTTGCAATGTCCACAGATGGGAGGAGGTAGGGGCGGACTGGCCATTTGGCGTACTCGGCATATGCCTGGTCTGAAATTGTATATTTAGATATGCAAATGAGTCATTATATAGTAAAATATGCCCGAATGTGTATAACTTTCCAGAAACAACATTGGAACATTGGACAAAGCCAGAGTCAACATTCTTATTTCATGTTTAGTCCATAGAGCCCCAACATTGAGCCATGGTTATCAAATGGGTGGCCAAAGCTAGGTGTGAGTTTAGTGGTAGTTATCATGCATTGAATATGTTGACCCCTATATTGTACTTTTTCTGCACAATTCACTTTGTGCAGAAAACCTTTCTGCACAATTCAAGTATGGGGAATTGATTGGAGCCCTAGGGGTCCCCACCCGCAGGTTGATAACCACTGATTAGTTAACATCACCCCAACAGGCTTGCCTGATAAATCAGTGCACAAATCAATGCACCTGCAGGTGCAGGTCAGTGCACACTTTCATGTCCAACAGAAGCTGAGCTGAAGTTGTCGTCTGCAGATTTAAGTTGTGACCACCAGAAAGCTAACAAGTAAGTACCAGATAAATCTTACATCAGTTTGCTACAATAACTAATTAGGTTTGCTAGTGAGCTTACCAGCCAATTGAAGCCAGTTAAACTGTGTTACTGTGATTTGTGTTTTTGCTTTTTTTTTTTGTGTGTGTGTTAAAGTAGTACCATCTATGTTGCAGATACCCAACAACCTGGGTCACAGCAGAATATGGCAGATGAAAACAGAAATAATCCAGCCGAAAGGCAATTCATTGAACATAAAGAATGTGCCATCCATTGCACTGATGACACCTCTGAGCTGGTGTCATCCAGAGACTTGGACTCCTGGACAGAGCAGCGGAGATAAGGAACCATGCAGGTCTCATGGACCTTGCAAGAACAATACCTGAAGGGGAGAAGGCGCAGGTCTGGTACCACAGGAAATGTAGAAGCACCTTCACTATGAAGAAGCTGCTAGATGCCCAGGTCCAGAAAGAGAGTCCAGCCAGAGAAGCACATGATAAAAAGAGTTCAGCCAGACCAGCCCGTGCCACTCCGAGCACGTCAGGGGTACTTGAGGAGAAGTGTATCTTCTGTGACAAAACCAGTAAGTAAATCAAAGGTGAGAATACTCGAGAGACCCTGGTCAAGTGCAGTGAGCTGCGGGCAGACAGTGGGATACGAGATCCAGCAGTCAAGAAGCTAGATGGCAGAATGTTGTTAATCACCAGCATGGAGCTTGTTGCAGCAGCAGAGCACTACCACAGAACATGCTATCGCTCATACACCCGTGGGGAGCCAGCTACAAGCAGTGTATTTGATGATGCTGAGGAAAATGATGATTCAAGAGTCAATGCTCATCATGATGATCATGATCTTTACCAAATCGCAGAAACACAGGCTTATGCAGAACTTTTCTCATACATCAGGGGCCACCTTCTCCCTGGCCAAAACATAGTGCCCATGGCAACTCTCAGGCAGCAATTTGAAGAATCAATGTCCTGTCACGGTGTCAGCAAACTGAAGAGTTCATCCAAGACAAATTTCCGTTGCAACATTGAAAACGAGCTGGCAGAATCTATCCAAATATGCTCTGATGATAATGGGATGCTTCTAGTGTACGCCAATAGCATCTCCAAGAGTGACCTCGTGAAGAAAGCATATGCTCTCCAGGTTGATTTGGATGATGAGAGGATGTTGAGAGCCAAGTCAGACAAATTGGTTGACAAAGCTGCTTTACTCCTGAGGGATGAAATAAAACAGAAACCAAACAAACATGGCCGCCTGATGTGGAACAGGATAAATACATAATCCCACAATTTGTCTGCAAGTTTCTGCAAACCCTACTGACAGGGAAGACAGCCCATGCTCTGCCATCTGAAAGAGTTAAACGACTCACCAACTCCCTGGGCAGTGATCTTGTGTTATGCTGTCTGTAGTGACCATATCCTTTTGTTAAAAATCAACCTTTTCCATTTGTGTGAGTAACTCTTTGGACAGACTATAATAATAGACGCTTGTTTGTTGAAGAAATAGAATGTCCACTCCAGGTTTGGTTACGTTTCAAATTAAAGATGTTTATTTTCTTTCTTGCAGAGATGCAAACATGAAAAGAAAACTAAAACTGGTTATAGAATAAAAAAATAGATTTAAATCTCCCGCACGCCAACAAGGTCTAAAGACTGTGTGCTTTTCAATCTGTCACGCCCCTAGCATGACGCACATGTCCTTATAAGGGAGACCTGCTGGGGACTGAGCACACTGCAGCCACACACACCACAATACAAGGCCAATAAATAAATAATATTGAATATAAAGAACTGGCTCCTACACTGTCACTGGTGGCAAAACCAAACCACCAAAGCATATCATGCTGCCCTTTGCGGTCAAGTCTCTTACAGGGAATACAGAACTGATTCGTATTGTGAATCGACTGGGCCATGGTGTTTCGTACACACAGGTTGAGGAAATAGACAAGGCACTGTGCCTTCAAAAATGGAGCAATCCCAGATGAATGTGGCATTGCCAAGCAACATCTACAAGGGAGTCTTCACCACCCTTGCCTGGGATAATATGTGACCAAATTTGACTGGGAGACAGTCATCTAGCATTTTTTTCATTTTCATGTTTTCATGTCATATGAAAGCAGGGAATCATAGAAAAATAATATTGGTTAATAAGATTGAGTGAATAGTTTTGAAACTACAGCTTATAGAACTGAAGTCAAGTTAAATCAAGGTAAAACTCTTGAGTAGAGAAAACACCACTTCAATGGCTCTCTTTCAGAGTAGCACTACATGGGCTATCAATCCCATCATGCATAGCGGGGGATGCATTTCTTTTGTTTCCAAGGCTCTCTTTGTTATGCATGCTTTCTGAGACCAAGTGTTTGCCACTGCCCCTGCTGGAACTGCCTGGTTCCAGTGCCTCAGGAGGACTAACATAGATACATTTTCACCACAGTTTTAACAAAATATGATTGTTAATGCATCTTTATTTCATATTTACATTAGACACAAGCCAACAGACTAGTGATACCCTTCAAAATGATCGGGTAGAAATAGCAGATTTTACCGCGATTTTGCAATGTTTGGAAGGAAACTGAGGATTTGGTTAGCAATACTAGCAAATGCTAGCTCTAACCTTATATTTTACTACATGTTTATGCATTTATTTCATATTTACATGTCGATTTAAGCTCTGAAATTTCTGTCAGACATGCTCTAGTATGTGAAGAGTCTAACTGGGCTATAAACTCATTTTGGATTAAAAAAGAAATTGCAAAAAAAAAGTTTTCTGCTTTCCTGAAGAATGTGCACCAGCGAGATGACTGTCCTCCAGTCAAAAATGGTCACATATAGACCGCTTGGAGGAGACAACCAGTGGAGAGAGCACATCACATCGAGTAAATGGCATTGCTGTACAGCCCATAATCATCGGACCAATGCCACAAGGTAAAACAAATACACTTGAAAAGTCAAAGAAGAGGAGCATCTCTCCAACAACATCATCATTCCCCATGTACAACGCTGGTCAGAGAGTGGGGCCTTCAGCCATTGTCAGCCTAGATGTGGACGCAGACAAACAGATCCAGGATGCCAGGGTCAAAAACTTGATCTGGCTGCTGATCTGCTGAAGACCAAATTGTTGGCAGTTGGACTGGATTCAATATCCTCATCCGCAACGACATGCAAGTAGTGCAGGACACTGTGAGCTACCTGCCAACAATCAATGCCCCAGCGACTGAGATTTCAACTGTAAATGAGGTCCTCACCCAAACACTGCAAATCATGGAGACCTTGGAACTGAAGGAGATGTATTTGACCAAGCTCTCTACGCCAAGGCCGCAGAAATCACTTGGAAGCATGAGAAGTTCAATATCATAATATTGAGAATGGGGGTGTTCCATACCATCTGTAAGCTCCTATTAACCATTTGGAAGAGGTTTCAGGATGCTGGCCTGCGTGACTTGTGTGTGGAGTCTGGTGTGATTGCAGAAGGATCCATCACTGCTGTGACGGAAGGGCGCAAGTACAACCGTGCTGTGACGCTTCACAAAATTGTATATGAGGCGATGATGAGGCTAGCCTGGAAGGGGTTTCTGTCGTGGATCCAGATCAACCACAAAGCAGAGGTTCACCATCTGGAAGACGCCCTTAAGAGCATCTCAAGTTTCCGTGATCTGGTGGCCCAGACATCCTTCACAGTGCTCATAGATGATACATCTTGTGCTCACATCCTCCAGCTGTTCCAAGAGTTCCTTGATTCCCTCAGAAATGAGTCACCCACTGGCAGCGTTCTTTGCAGCATTTGCATTCGTCAGCTGTTGGCTTTAGATCGCAGTGTCCAAATTTACACCAAAACAAACTTTCTGTTCTCAACTCTGTTTATCCAACCAATGGAACATTGTTTGCTGCTGCCTGGTTGATCCGTGCCTCCTGCATTAGACACAGCTCTTCGTCAGTGTATGCTGGCTCAAACAGGTACGGCTCGTCACCATAATCCAATTCTACATTATATTCAAAATCATCATCAATGAAATCATCATCAATTCCGGCCATTGTAGAATGTATTTCTGTTGAAAGACGATGCTGCTCCGTTGAAAAGTAGAGAATGAATGAGAAGAAGCAGCAGGAGCACGTGCAAGGAATGTAAACAGAGCTGAACAGGCGGGGGAGGGGGGAAGCGCTCGTCGGGAAATCTCGCGAGACACGAGAATCTCACAGAGGACCACTTTCACATAGTTTTGTATGAACGGCAGCTCATAAGTGACAAACAGTGTGTGTGAGAGTATCAGGAGACTGCATGACGAGCATTCGTTTGGAGCTGTTAAAACAGGCGATTTTCAGTCTTCCACACTGCTCCCATTATGCCGGTGGAAGGGGCCTCCACAATGGACAACATGGGATTCTCTGCCCCTGGTATGTGGGTGAGGAAATAGCGACACATCAAAGCAAACACCTAAAATGACTGGATCTCTCCTTTAATGCATGTCCTAGTTACCCAAGCCATGCTACTCATACACCAAGGTTCTTTGGGATCGGACCCAGAACCTTGTGATCCAAAGGTGAGTGCTCTACTAACTGAGCTACCTGGACACAAACAACATGATTGAATTAACCATTACCTATTCACCTGAACAGTTTATGATGTTGTACATGATATTATTATAATCATTGAGCATCAAAACATACGTGTAGACATCACCTATTCTGTATTATCATGTTTGTTTCAAGAGTTATGATGCAAAATACATTATTTGGTTATGGCGGCAAGTAAAATGGCCTCCATGGTCACCAGGGGGCGTTTTTTTCCATATCTGAAAATGTTCAGGGGCCCAAACTGTACAAGTGTACCAAGTTTCATGCTTTTATGAAGAAGTGAACGATTTTTGTCTCTATCCTCCGGACTATATAGCTTGACTATGTAGGTGACACACACACACACACACACACACACTAGTGTACATGTGTTTGTTTGTCTGAAAAAAATGCAAAAAAACGCTTGTGTTTCGCCGCTGCGTTCCACAACAACACACACACCAACACGTCACCAACTGGTGTTGCCGGGGTGCTCCTTCCATTCCGACATCTCGCCACTCCGACTAGTGGCTTCCGCGTGCGGTTAGGGTTAGGGTCAGGTATAGGGTTCGTTAACGTCGGAAAGGCGACATGTCGGAAAGGCGAAATGCACCCGGTGTTGCCATGTCTGCTTATTATAAGCAAACTCATTTTCTGTTAAGTTGCTCGTAAATATTGGTAGTTGCTTTTTATTTGTTGTGAGCTTGTAGATATGCTATTTCCAAATCGTCTATTTTTAAATAGCCGATGCATATAGGTTTAAAGTGCTCATGTAGCCTATTAGTCACATAATTATTTGGGCTTATTTCTCTCTCAACATCTGGCAACACGCTATTTTTTTTACACCACCGAAGAAGAAAAATGCGGAAACGATCCCCTTTTCCATGACAAGTCATTACGGCACCATAGCGTGGTTAATAATAGTTTTTTTGGGATGTACAATACACGAAAATTGAAGGAATAATAACACGACTCGTGTCGATAACTAATGGAGCGCAGACAATTCCGCGTTTGGCTGCAAACAGTGGGTGAGTATTGAAAATTAAGCTAACTATTAGCCATATTTGGCTAACTCCAAGCAGACTGCAAGTCTCTACTCACTTGACAGTTTTCAGTCCAGCATAGTTTCCTGGGTAATTGAAGCTCAGGTCCAGTTGCAGCTCGCTTAGGTCCGGTGAGGGGTTAGAGCTTATAGCTGAAGCCAGAGAAGAACAGCCATCCTCTGAGACCAGACAATGTGACAAGCTGTAGAGAAATTGAGACTTTAACAAACCACTGCTGATGTTCAAGTGGACATCCACACAGATAGAAAAACATATTTTACCTCAGCGTCTTAAGTTTACAATGTTGACTCTTCAGCCCAGCAGATAGCTGTTTGACTCCTGAATCCTGAAGTTCATTGAAACTCAAGTCCAGTTGCTTCAGACTAGAGGGTGAACTGAGAACTGAGGCCAGGTATTCACAGCAGCTCTTTGAAAGGAGACAGTAGCTCAGCCTGAATGGAAATGGACATACAGTATGAACATGTTAGTCTCTTCGGTATGTGTGGCAGGGGTTGTTGTTGTGTGGTAGGCTGTAGGGAGAGAGCCAACGGGGCAGTAGCTGTGGCAGAATTTGGGTAGGCACGCAAAATTGATGGGTGTGCCAACACAGGTCCCGATGCTATCGACTAGAACTAGCCAATCTGGCACCTGTCCGCCTGGCTTAGGGGATCAACGCCAGTACCTAGCAATTAATTAAAATGATCCGGTCCCTCAGCCTTATGGGATGTATTAGCCAATCGCATAGATTCAAGTCAATGACACACAGCAAGGATCCTGATTGAATTGATTGGAATGACAGAAACCAAGACCAAACCCAGAGGCCTCATGGACCTCGTTATCCCACTGTCTCTTATATCATCATCAGGCAGAAGAAGTAAAACTAGGTGATCTACAACCTCGAAAAAAAGAAAAACAAATCATCTATAATGGCATGCCCAAAATAGGGATGCAAGGATTGAACATGGTTAAGTCTGTCTATAAATATTTCACCAATGAATAGTATTAACAAGAGCTTGTGACTAAATAATAACTACACTAGATCCATTGGAACTGTTTTTTGTTTAGTTTTTTTCATTTCCTGAAAAGTAACAGTTTTGGATATTAGTTTCTGCCCGACAGTGTCAATATGTAATCAGATACTGCTTGACCAACATGCAACATAGAATTACAACCCACATACTGAACACCAGGGGTAGAGACAGGCAGGTTTGAAGAAAAGGAGAAACTTCAGGACTACTGACCTCAGAGTCACCAGTTTGAGATTCAGTTTAAGTGCATCTGTGAGCAACTTGACTCCTGAATCCATCAGCTTGTTCATACTCAAATCCAATGTTGTCAGGTGGGAGGGATTAAAGCAGAGAGCTACAACCAGAAGTCCACAGTCGCTTTCTGAGAGGTGACAGGAACTCAACCTGCATGTAGATGAACACAATATGAACATGTAATTGTCTAATTTAAGTGTCTTTGGTGTGTTTATGAAACTGTAACGAAGAAATCAAAATCTCAAACACGCCAAGCTTCTATTACAAAACTGAAACTAGTTCCTGGTTTAGCATCAAGGGTTGAATTGGGGGTAAGTCCCTGCAACATACAAGTGTAAGGTCCAGGGGGTGTGCTTGTAAATCAAGCTGCTTCACGCAACAGAAACAGACAGGCTCCTGCCCTATGGCTGCTTAGTTACAAGGACTGTCCAACCAAATACTACACACACCTGCACATGTAGATTGTGAGATGGCATAAGCACTCCAAATGCTGGAAACCTCTATATGCCTGGGAGATACGAAGTCATAGATAGTGATGTTTTGCAGAGACCAAACCCAGAACCCGCCCACTAGTCTCCTATATGTATTCAGTCACTGCTAAACAAATTTGCTGAGTTAACAATCATGGTTGAAGAAAAGGAAAAGCTTCAGGACTACTGACCTCAGAGACTTCAGTTCACAATGTGGACTTTTCAGTCCTTCAGACAACAGCACCACCCCTGAAGACGGTAGGATGTTGTAACTGAGGTCAAGCTCTGTCAAGTAGGAGGGTTTAGAGCTGAGAGCTGAGAACAGAACTTCGCAGTGTGTCTCATTGATGTTACAGTCAACAAGTCTGTAATTACATATTAAATGGGAAAATGTTAATATTGCAAAACAATTAGTTTATTTACAGCCTCACAATACCAACTAGAAAAGTGCTCTCCACTGAGTGTAGATAACCTGCCAGGCCCGGTAGCCAACCCAAGGGCTGTATCAGTCATGAGGCACATGCTTCGGCTGCTCCTTGTCTGTGGAATACCCTCCCATACCACCTGAGAGCACCACAGGCTATTGATGCTTTAAAAAAATAATACTAAAAAGCTTTAACTCATTCACTGCCACTGACGTAATAAATGTAATTATTCCCGTTTACCAATCCTGCCACTGACGTAAAAAACGTAATTAATTTTTTTTCAAAAACTTTTTTTTTTTTTTTTTTTTTTTGACCCAAAGACAAAGGAGATATGATTTTTCGAAGGAAAAGACTCCCATCCACTTCCTTGTTAACTTAAAACTTTAAAATTCTGTATCTCAGCTCCTGAGTACTTTTTTTTTTCAATGAAAAATCTCTGGCAGTGGGCAAACCCGGCCAGCAATAAGTCTGGCAGTGAATTAAAGCTTTTTGTAAAGTTTTATAGTTAGGCTTCTATGCCTTTGTGTGATTTTATTAACCTTTTAAGTACTTCATAGTTGGGTTCTATGCTGTTTTCTTTTTTATGTGAAACATTTTTAAGTACTTTGAGATTTTAGTCAAATTAAAGTGCAGTACAAATTAAATATTATCATTATTATTATTCAATGCAATACAAATTAGATCGACTGTAAATGGAGTTCCCTTTTCCAGAGGCTGGCATGAACATTTCCTGTTCCGGGTCAGTGTCCCATTGTAGTAACAGATTTGAAATGTAAACACACGACACCTTCATATGTTTTCCCGGTTCAAATATGTGGCTGGAAAAAGGAACTACAGTTATGCACAGGACCTATTGGATGTTCTGTTCATTATAATATGGCTTTATTTTGTAAGAAATAAGCCCATCCCACTAATTTCTGTTTCTGGAGTCATTGTACGACCTACGGTTCTTCCTTTTCCTACTGGGAGTACGCGTGCAAAGTTTAACTGTTTACAGTCAGAATCACAGATGGACAGACTCACAGAACCAAAAACATAATCTCCGGCTTTTGGCCGTCTAGCCTGGCAGCGATAATTAGAAAGGGGAACTCCACTCGACCGGGTGGCCTTCCCAGGGCTATGTATTGTCACTTTCTCACTGCATAGTGTCTATAGTAGCCTACAAAATTTGTGCTTGAAGCCTCACAGTACGGTTTCACTTACATGTATGCAAATTGGTGCACACCTGTATCATGTCCCGACTTACAAAAATCTTGGAGCCATGACTTAAACTCAACAGGATGTCGGCCATTTTGAATATATAGTGGCGTTTCTGTGCATTTCACGCCATTTTCACGGGTGGTCCTTTAACTAACTCCTCCTAGGCAGATTGTCGGATCTGCCTCAAATTTGCTCAGAGTACACAAAAGACCTTAATAATTAAAAGTTTTCAAAAAGCTTGAGTTTTCGTAAAACTGCGTGACCGTGGTGAAGCGTCAAGCTTCAACGCCAAATAGGAAGTAAAAATAGCCAATCTACAATTCCTATTGGCTGGGCTTTAAACAGCCATAACTCCAGTTCCCAGCATGCTAAACTTCAGAAACTTGCTAGGTGCACTTAGACGGCCAATAGGGACAGGCTGTAATTGCTTAAGCTATGTAGCCTAACTTTTCAGCTGATTGCCATACTGACTTGTATTGTGGACAGAGCTGCGAGGACCCGGTCATTGCTGCTTGCAGCTGTAATTTAAAATGAGTCTTTTTGCTGTTACTACATATTTTTGGCATCTATGGGCTCATGATCAACAATATATATATTTTACAGATTTTTACTTTCTATAATTGCCTATAATTGGCTCATACACTTTTTGCTGCTACTAAAATTGCTGTACATGATCTGTATTGCATATTTACCAGTGCCAAGCCTGTGCGAACTTTTACAAATCCTCCTAGGAGGATGGTCAGATCCCCCTCAAACTCGCTCAGCGCACATAAAAGCCTTAACGATGAAAAGTTATCAAAAGCGTGAGTTTTTGTAAAACGGCATGATCGTGGCAAAGCATCAAACTTCCATTTTTCACCGCCAAACAGGAAGTGAAAATAGCCAATCTACCATGTCAAGTTTGCTTTTCTTTTGTCTATGCAAGTATTGCACTGATTGTCGCACAGACTTGTGGGTGACCTCATTGGACTTTATTCAGAGTACTTGTCCTTCATTGGTGTTACTTAGCTCCGCCCCCTCTTCTGATTGGTTTACATATGATAGTTTTGGCTATAACTTTTGACCTGCTTGGTGTAGCCACTTGTAAGTCACCTCATTGGATTTGGTTTAAAGTCCATGTCCTTCATTGGTGTTTCTTAGCTCCGCCCCCTATTCCAATATGGTGATATGTGTTTGTTCCTATTTTTTTGCTATAACTTTTGAACAGTTTGTCATAGAGACTTGAGTCACGCCACTTGAGATTCCACTTGCGAGATCGGTTGAGAGTCCTTTTCCTTTATTGCAGTTACTTAGCCACGCCCCCTATTTCATTGTTTCTATCTTTTGCCATAACTTCCAGAGTCATTAGTCACCTCACTGGACTCGGTTGAAAATACTTGTCCTTCATTAGAGTTGTTTAGCTCTTCTCCGTGTTCTAATTATTTGATATGTGCTCCTAATGTGGACAGAGGTGCAAAGGCCCAGTCATGCTGCTTGCAGCTTTAATTTTATATCATATTTTTAATATTTTATTCAGATTGGCTGCATTTAACTGGCTTCTAAATTCACAAAAAAATATAATTGTGTCTGCAACCCACGACTTGCTTACTACAATTACAACTACTGCCACCACTTTATCTATCACTATCACTATGACTTATACAAACATTGTTTAATAATGCTATGATATATTAGTGTATCCAAATAAATCAAAATTTTGCTGCACTATTTAGGGATTCAAAATGACCAAATTGACCTATTGACATTTAATCACACACACACACACACACACACACACACACACACACACACACACACACACACACACACACACACACACACACACACACACACACACACACACACACACACACACACACAACCATCATATCTCTGCTGTCCAGCCCGAAACTGCTAACTCCAAAACGCTAATTGTTCAGGAAACGAAAAAACAAGATATACGTTTTTCAGAAAGTGAAGAAAACCTTATATTTTTAAAACAAAGCAATACTACCTCGTCAAAGTTGGTATAGTGACTGTATATATTGTGAGATACTTGCATGTGTCATTATATTATCAACACTTTACCCAAATCGCGGGTAAATCAACACTTTACCCAGCGCGAGTGGAGTTAGAAGTTTCAGACGAGCAGAAATCAAGCTGAAATGGAGTTAGGTGTCCAAACAACAGTAGCTCCACTCGCTGCTGAGAGAGGTTTCAAAGGGTACTGATTCCCAAAAGCTAACAATGGATCTCCAAGCTCACAATGCATCACAACAACGTGTGAATTAATGCCCTGATGCTTCATGACACTTAGTATATAGGCCTACAACAATAAACAGGACTTTAAATATTACAATAACTTCTGCTAAGAGGTAGTAGAACACTAGCGCGACAGAAATGCTATGAACGTCTTTCTTCTTATCACAATGCTCTCCTCATTAAACACTTCATAGATTTTAGAAATATAATTACTTGTTTTCATAACATTAGCGTCAGTGCTGTTTGATAAACAGGTACACTGCATAGTTTTAACATACTACGGGGAGTCTGTTTACGTGTTGTTCCTCCTCGTTCACTGCGCACCGCGCACTGCAAATGCCGTGCTGTAGCACTGTGTCTAGAGGAGAGGGGGGAGTTGTTTGTTTTTGACGGACAGTTTGAGGATCCAATGGAGTTGGGAGTTTTCGTCTGAGGCGCTTTTTAATACTTTTCATTGGTTCAAATGTTTAGATTTTTTTACACAGATGTGAAGGGTGTTCAATAGCGTCGATTTATGAAAAAAAAACTGAAAATGGAGTTAGCTGGTCCCGGCTGGACACCGACGATATGTAATATGGTCAGCTTACTTACTATGTTCAAAAGCAAAACAACCATTGTGAAACCAACTATAAAATAGACAGTAAACTTGGCATAACAGCATTTCTGCCAATATGTTTAAAATTACATTATAACACAATTTCCTCCATTATAACTTGTTTCTATTCAAATGGATACTAACCGAGCCTTACTGCAGTTCCTCACTGCTGGGATCAGCCTCTGTCGCCCTCTCTCTGATGTGTTGTATTTGTCCAGGTCCAACTCATCCAGAACTTTCTCTGACATCTGCAGCATGTGGGCCAGAGCTGAACACTGGGTGTCAGAGAGTTTTGTCTGTGATCTGTCCCCTGACTTCAGGTACTGTTCTATCTCTTCATGTACCGAGTCGTCCTTCATCTCCATCAAACAGTGGAAGATGTTTATACATCTGTCAGGATTGTAGGCACCAGAGATGTTCATCTCCTTCAGGTTGTTGATGGCTTTCTGGATGCTCTCTGGGCTGTTCGCTTTCTGTCCCAGCAGGCCTCCTAACAGACTCTGATTGGATGGCAGTGAGAGGCCATGAAGGAAGCGGACAAAGAGGTCCAGGTGGCCGTTTTTACTCTTCAGGGCTTTAAGCATGGCTTTCTTCAGGAAGTCATCTAGGGAAATGTGACTAGCATCATCATCTTCTTCTTTTTCTTTTTTTTTGTCTTCTTCTTTTTCCTCTTCTCTTCCTTTTTCTTTGTCTTCTTTTTCTTCTTCTCTTCCTTTTTCTAGGGACATGTGACTAGGATCTTCTTCTTCTTCTTCTTCTTCTTCTTCTTCTTCTTCTTCTTCTTCTTCTTCTTCTTCTTCTTCTTCATCAGCTTCATCTTCTTTATCAACATGTTTAGCATCAGCATCTTCCAGGAATGTCTCCACTATCCTCTTGTTCCCCTCATTGTAACAGCGTAACAGGTAGACTGCAGCCAGAAACTCCTGAATGCTCAGATGAACAAAGCTGTAGACCGCTTCCTGGAAGAGCCCACTCTCACTTCTGAAGATCTCTGTGCACACTCCTGAGAACAATGCGGCGTCTTTGACATCAAGATCACAATCTATCAGGTCTTTTTGGCAGAAGATGAGATTGTTTTTCTCCAGCTGTTCAAACGCCAGTCTGCACAGTTTCAGAAGAACTTCAGCTTCCTTGAGTTGATTCACATCATGTGTCTCATCATACTTCCTCTTACTCTTTGTCTGAATGTCAAGGAAGTGGCAGTACATCTCAGCCAGGGTCTTGGGCAGATGTCCTGTCTTGTCAGTCCCCATCTTCTCCAACATCTTCTTCAGAACGGTAGAAGCAATCCAACAGAAGAGTGGGATGTGACACATGATGTCGAGGATCCTTGATGCCTGGATGTGTGAGATCATTTTACTGGCCAGCTGCTTATCACTTTTCTTGAAGTACTCCTTCTTCTGGTCGTGTGTGAACCCTCGTACTTCTGTCACCCTGTCAACACATTCAGGAGGGATCTGAGAGGCTGCTGCAGGTCTGGTAGTTATCCAGAGTTGAGCTGAGGGCAGGAGTTTCCCCTTGATGAGGCTTGTCATCAGCACATCCATGGAGGTTGCCAGTGTGACATCATCAACATCCGAATTGTTACAGAAGTTTAGCGGAAGTCTGCTTTCATCTAATCCATCAAATATGAAGACAGGATTACATGCAGAAAGTTGCTCTGCTGTCAGCTCCTTTAACGTTGGATGGAAAACGTGGATCAGTTTGAGAAGACTGTACTGCTCATGTGTTACCAAGTTGAGCTCCCGGAACGAGAACGGAATCAGGAGATTGATGTCTTGATTGGCCACGCCCCCCGCCCAGTCCAGAGTGAACTTGTGCACAGAGAATGATTTTCCAATGCCAGCGATGCCCTTTGTCAGAGCTAATCGGATGGGTTTTACTGTGGGTTTGAAGATGTCAGAGCACTCTATTGGCTCGTCACTGCGCGTCTCGATCCTGGATGCTTTCTCAAGCTGCCACACCTCATGCTGCTTATTAATATTAACCCGTTCATTATCTCCCTCTGTGACGTAGAGCGCTGTGTGGATCTTGCGGAAGGAGGTTCCAGACCCTGGTCCAGCTGTGTCTTCTCTCTTACTTTCTGATCTCTTTGTAAGACTGATCTTGTATTTCTTCAAAACCTCATGCTTAATGACACCCACTGTAACAGAACAGTTCATGGATGTTAACACAGTTTCAATCATAATTTTACATGTGAAAATATATAATTTACAATTTGCACTTGCAGTGAAAAATCTGCCTTTTACGTCATCAGTAAATACAATTAGCTTATAGATTTTTTATAAACAGAATAAACTATTAATGAATGATTCTAGATGCTTTAATAACAATACATGTATATTAATAAATTAAATATATATGTTTAAAACAAACAAATGCACCTGAGGATGTGTCAGGTACATCAGACCTGGACGACTCCTCAGTCCTCTTTCTGTGGAGACACAGACAGACTTAATACGATTATCTTAAACATGCATACACTACAAGATTTTTAGATAATGAGGCCTCAAACGCTACAGGATTTTATCAAGATTACAGGGCCCGGGCGGAGCAACGCAGCACCTCAAGAGATAACATGCCCAGGCAGATGTAAAAAGCGGGGCCGGTTAAACCTGCAGTAGTAAAGGTCGTATAATCTGGGAAAAAAAACAAGCCTCAGCTGTCCAATAGTGCTGCAACAAACAATTATTTTCATAATCAACTAATCGGGTGATTATCAAAACGATTCATCAAATAATCTGATTATGTCTCTCATTTAGCAATTACCATTATTTAATTTTAGGTTGTTTTAGGCATGTTCTAACTGACAATAAAGAAAAATGAATAATTCATTCAAACGTACAAGTTTTGATCAGCTGCTGAATAGGTCACTACTCATAAAATACATAAATACAAATCAAAACTCGAAACAACATTTCTTAGAAATTTTAAGTGTGCCTGCTGCTCGCTAAGTCTGTGCATCCTTGTGTCCGGGAGGTAGGGTCAAATAAATTAATATTGTGGGGGGTAAATTGCAATTTGACCTACTTCCGATGGTGGGATTGACTTCCGGTCTTAACTGTTGGATTCTGTTGAGGTTGAGGTTGCGTTTCAGGTCTCTACAACCACTTCCTGGTAAAACCGGAAGTGAACAGATCCACTTCCGGGTTGCACCATTCAACTCCACACCTCCACGTGTCCAAATTACGCAGCACTGGTCCCAGGAACCCAAACACGGCCCCAAGGCCATCTTAAGTGACAGTCATGCATCCGAACACGGCCCCACGGCCGTCCTCAGTGTTTGCTATGAAAACATAGGCTAACGCAATCATATATCAAGGCGATGACACAACGCAATTATTATATTTATACTTATATTACATAAATGCCAGGTCATTTGCTGCTGCATTTCACAGTTATTATTTCCCCCCTTTCTCTTCTGGACAATGTTCCAATGGATGCAAGTTTAGTCTGAAGTAAATGCGCCGCTTTTTTGTCTCGCTAAATTGTAGGATAATAATAAGTAGGTCTATATGCCACTCAATGTAATAATACAATGTAGAATGGAGTAGCCTATATAATGCCCCCATCTTTCTAAATAATTAACATGTCATCATCTTTATTGCAGTTTATTGCAAAAAATAGATAGTCTTATAGAGAACCAAAAATAAATAGGCTTATAGAGAGCTTCCCCTATTTGCAGTCATTCATCTCATCTTCAAAAATGCTCCAGCGGTAGATAAATAGGTCTATATGTACATGTAGGCAGGTGGGTAGGTCAGGTTGTTAGACTGTATACATGCATGCATGTGTGTTTTTATTCTTTTTTGATTTGCAGAAGTGATTCTTCAAATAGGGGAAGCTCTCTGTAAGCCTATCTATTTTTTGTTCTCTATAAGCCTATCTATTGTTTTGTTTTTTACTCAACAATCTTTCTGCTATTGCAGCTATTGTTGAGTGTTTGGACGCATCGCTGTCACTCAAGACGACCGTGGGGGCGTGTTTGGGTTCAAGGTGCACGGCCTTACCGGCTAGTGTGGCGCAATTTGGACAAACGTCTCAGAGAGTGTGTGGGTGAATTTTAAAGGCAATCAGACAAACCGGAAGTAGGAAGTAAAACGATGGAAGTGGTTGTTTTTATGAAATTTTAGGTCTTTGAAGTTTGAGACCTGTAGCATGCTGGGAACTGGAGATATGGCTGTTCAAAGCCCAACCAATATGAAGACAGAGGAGGTGGGGTTTAAGCAATTACAGCCTGTCCCTATTGGTAGTCTATAACTTGGTTTGTGGTAGTCCACAAACAACGTTTTTAGATGGTACCATGCTGCGAACCAGAGTTATGGCTTTT
This sequence comes from Gymnoscopelus microlampas, assembly GCF_963454915.1. Taxonomy (NCBI): domain Eukaryota; kingdom Metazoa; phylum Chordata; class Actinopteri; order Myctophiformes; family Myctophidae; genus Gymnoscopelus; species Gymnoscopelus microlampas. The sequence continues at coordinate 61,692,567 of NC_139962.1, read as the reverse complement.
TAAAGACCAGCCAATAGGAAGACCACACTTTGATAACCAGTGGGATGTGTGTGTGTGTGTGTGTGTGTGTGTGTGTGTGTGTGTGTGTGTGTGTGTGTGTGTGTGTGTGTGTGTGTGTGTTTCTACACAGCTGCTACAAATGTAGCTAATCAAGAGAGCCACGCACCTACCTACACAACAACTTGCAGAATTCTCTGTGTAAGCTTTGTGTAATGCTTTTCAATGGCTACCGTATGTCCGAACAAATGACTATAGTGGAAAAAGTGCAAGTCAAATTCTTTCACTGTGAGTGGCCCAAGACAATGAGGTACAACGTGTGCGATTTTGGTTTGATTTTGGCACAATCAAAAACGTGATTATAAGAGCGAGTTAAGAATTGTGTCCAATCATCTTCCAAATGTATAAATCAATGAAAATAGATGCAAATGGAACTCCCAACTTCAGTCACTCGGGCCATAGTTCACATTCTGTATGTCTCTGTGCTTTGGTAGTCACATTGGCCCTCATTTATCAACGCGGTGCAGCCCGAATAATGAGCGTACGGCGTAATCACCGCACCTTTCGGCATTTATCAATATATCCTGACGTGGGCTTTATCCTACCGTAGGCTGAAATCTCACGTCTGGTCGAGACCAGTTGTTGACGTTGGCTGCACCCGTTTATTCCATTCTAGACCTGCGGAGCACCATTGTCTGACTGTCTGACAAGCATCTGCACACATAATCCACTCCTAAATGTGTATATCTACACTAATAAATAATCGCTGTGAAAATATATCATTTTATAAAGTAATTTAAACAAACTGCTTTAACAGTCATTCAGATAAGATTGTAGATCTGTCTGTATTGAAAATAGCAGATCTACAAGCTCACAAGCCAGCATTGCATCGCGACGCGTTGTGAGCTTGTAGATCTGCTATTTTCAAAAATATACGAGCGCTTTTGCGCCGGGAGTCCCGCGGTCGGGACGGCACCTTTTCATGGACAGTGAGGTCTACAAACTTACAGTAGCTTGTCCTATGTTATGGAGTTATGTCATAGAGAGTTATGTAGGCTACACAACCTGGCTGGGTTAAGGATATAAACCCGACGCTCCAATATTAACGTGGCGGCACGGAATCACTGCATTCCGCCCGAGTCTCATGTACCGCTACGCTGCGGACACGGACATGAAAGACAAAGTTGGGCGGGCGCGTGTGTGTGTGTGTGTGTGTGTGTGTGTGTGTGTGTGTGTGTGAGAGAGAGAGCGAGAGAGAGAGGCGTGTGCGGCGAGGCCAGGGAGGGGGGGGGGGGGGGGGGGGGCGACTGTTTCTTATTGGCTTTTTATGGCTTTGGTCGTATTCTGGTTCGTCTTCATGTCGTAAAATCGGGGCGTTTTGAGAATATTTTAAGGGCGTGTTATTTAAATGACGCTCGTTTCAGCCGTGACATTTATCAAGGCTGGGACCAAGTGTAAGCTCGGATCAGCTGTGTAGGATGCGTTGATAAATGTGACTTTGACGTTGGTGTACGGCCGAATATATGGAAAAATATACGGCGGTTTATACGCTGCGTTGATAAATGAGGGCCATTGTGTGAAAGAAGACAAGTATGGCTACATCTTGGCCAACAGACATGTGTGTAAGGTGAATATTTTGGCCGTGAGGACGATTGGTTTGAAAGATTTCCAGGCTGATTTCAGGGTTCTGGCTTCCCTCTGAAGAAGAAGAAGAAGAAGAAGAAGAAGAAGAAGAAGAAGAAGAAGAAGAAGAAGAAGAAGAAGAAGAAGAAGAAGAAGAAGAAGAAGAAGAATGCCAATATCAAAGCGGGGCCATGCTGGCAGCCTGGCCCCATAATTAATGAATGCAGATAGACATAGAGACATTCATGAATTTATTTTTAAAAATGCATTTAACTTTTTCCCCTGGAGCCAAGGTATGGACACAAATGAGATGAATGTGAATGGAATTGCAGATAAAATCCTAGAAGTGTTGGCACCATTTGACTTGGATCGCTCATTGTGTGTAGGATTTTATTTTGACGGGGCTTCTGTGATGTCAGGGAGCCATGCAGAATTGCACGTGATCCTTAAACGCACTTTCCCGAAAGCGATGGGCATTGCAATGCCCATCGCCTTGATCTAGTTCTCTGCAGTGTTGCAAAAGCGTGTGGACATGTGGATACGTTTTTTGAGACATGAACAGTTTACATGGATTCATGACTCGGAGCAGCCGTCATGCACGGTTTATGGAGATTCAGAATGAGCTTCATCCAGATCGGCAGTGCATGGAGCTGGAACGGTCAGTAGACACAAGATGGAGCTCTAAGTCAGGGTCAGTTAGTGAGGTCTTAGCTCTGCTTGATGTGATCTTAGAGACACTTGCTGAATATTCTGAAAGCAACAGCGGGCCAACTAAACTACATGCAGAATCTCTTCTGCAACAGATTCAGACAAAAACGTTTCTCTTTCTATTAGTGACATTTGGAATGTTCTTTCAGGTGTCTGATGGTGCAACAAAAGGACTGCAGTTGTCCACTCTATCTGTCACAGACTGCATTTGTTTGATTGAGGGCCTTAAATCAAATTTCAGGCAGTTTAGGGAAAATAGAAAACACAACTTCGATAAAGTACTCACTTTAACTGAGGACTTGATGAAGAAACATGATATTGACAAGTGGGATATCGGTGCCAGCCGAACGAGAAAACTACAAGGTTAGATCCATCTGTGTGTGTTGTCACAAGTTCATTGGGCAAATCTGTCGGAATTCAAACCAATGACAATTTGAGGCAAATGTGACCACTAGGGTATAGACATCAGTGAAGCTGACTGGACAGTCTACACGCAGCACATGACTCGTAAGGCAGATGCGGGAGAGACCTTTCCATTACTCATTGATGTGCTGGATAACACTCCATGGGACGTCTTCCCTAACATACACGTTATGAGCAGTCGTCACACTGCCGATGACATCCTGCACTGTTTGAAGATTGTTTTCCACCGTAACGGGAACTAACAAAAAAATGAAATATGACAAAATCATTACAGTGTTCAACAGCAAGCCCCGTCTGCTCCGCTTGATATTGTAAACTTAACCGCGCAAAAAAATAAAAATAAAACCTGGAGGTCCACGGACCCCCTTGGAGTCTTGAGACCCCCACAAAACATCGCGGACCCCTTCGGAACCCTGCAAAACATTGCGGACGCCTTGGGGGTCCCTGGAGACTCATGGGGGTCCCTGGAGACCTACAGACACGGCGAAGGAAAACGGAAAACTGTAAAGCCACAGCCACGCATGCAAGAGGTTGCACATGAACTCTGCAGCCGCACTGAGGTGCTCCAACACAAACACTCTGAGATTAAAGGTTTCATGACGTTCAGTTTTACCACACATTAAAAATCTTTGTCATGGTCCTTCAAACGTGTATAGAAAGTAAAAAAAAAAAAATCCACTCCATTGATCCATGGCAGGTGTTTTTCTCTGACATTTCTAAAGCCTTTTCAACTGCAAAGAAAAAAGAAATCATTGCCTGCGGGTGTCGCTGGTGAGGGATTTTGCCTGTCAATCATCGCCTCTGCTCCGCCCCCCCCCCCCCCCCCCCCCCCAAAGGAAAGGATAGGGGAGGGGAGGGCGAGGAGAAGAGTGGGCGAGATTAATCGACTGTGACCTCACTGTCGAAGGGCCAAGCTCAGATTACTTTTCAGCCTAATTATTCAGAAAACCCCAGACCACAGAAAATCAACTGAATGTTCAAAGTTCAGATTTTTTGGGTGTAATTGAGGTTAAACAATATATGTCATTTCAACCCCAAACCACTGTAATGAAATACTCCACACACTAAAGTCTTAGTTCAAGGTTTGTATTCACTTCAAATTCAGTTCAGTCACATTTAAACCACAGTTCAGTTCCACACAATATAAATCCACTCCAGGGTTTGAAAATACCCACTTCACAAACGGGTGCCGTGCAATGACGAAAACTCCACTTCGGGATTTTGCAAAGACCCACAAAACAAAACAAGGAAGCTTTCAGTAATCGCACGTGTGTGTGTGTGTGTGTGTGTGTGTGTGTGTGTGTGTGTGTGTTATAAATTCCCTTCTTTGTATCCTGAATTCCATAGTACGTTTGTTCTGTTCAGGCACTCATTTGGGCAGCTAAGTTTTCCACTTCAGTCAAGCTTCTAGATAGCCCTGCGAGTGTTGGGGTCCTCAGTGTTTACATTGAACTCACGTTGAGACGGTCCGCAGCGTCACATTCCTTATTTTTTATGGGTGTGTTCATGAAGAGTAAGTTACTACTGTATTGCACAACTTATATTAATGTTTAATGCTGCTATGTGTAGTTGTAGTAGAATGTTGTGTAAGGTACATGACGTTTTTGAGGCCATATGTGTGTGCATTTCTGTGCTGTTGAGTTGGTTAGCTCACATGCTAATTTAAGCTCGCCTGGCCAGCTAGTTGTGACCATTCAATTAATTGTAAAGGCATTTCATTACCCTGTTAATTGTTTGTACATCTTAACTAAATGTTAATTCACATACATGCTGTACATTATTAGTGACATTATTAGTGACCCGGCCGGCGGGGGAGGAGAGCGGGCGTTCTCGTCAAAACAACAAAACGTGGATATAAACCTGCTCTGTCTTCAATCCTGCTAGCGAACGTTAGATCTCTGTGTGAATCAAGAACAGTGACCACTATGGACGACTTACTGGCGCGTTAAGTATAACACCGAGACGAGGAAAACATGCTGTATTGTGCTAACGGAGACATGGCTAACGGAGCTAGCATCTGATTCTTCCATCACTCCTCCTGGCTTCACCGCGTATAGGAAAGACAGAGATCCTATACTGAGCGGTAAGCAACGTGGTGGGGGAGTTTGTGCCCTAATCAACAACAACTGGTGCAAAGATGTTAAAATCCTAGATAGCCACTGCTCACCAGACCTGGAACTTTTAATCATAGCCTGCCGCCCATTCTACCTACCACGTGAGTTCAGCATTGTGATTGTAGCCGTTGTTTACATTCATCCTGGAGCTAATGAGGACACTGCTATGAGAGAATTACACCAGGCTATCAGTGCACTAGAACATCATCACCCGGACTGCGCAGCAATCTGCCTAGGCGACTTCAACCGGACAGACCTAAAAAAGGTCTTTCCCAAATTCCACCAGCATGTCACCTGCAGTACCCGCGGTGATAATATTCTTGACCACTGCTACACGCCCTTCAAGGACGGATACAAAGCCCTCCGCCGCCCACCGCTAGGAAGCTCTGACCACTACGCCATCCAGCTGCTACCTGCATACAAACAGAGGCTAAAAAGGGAGCCGATCGTTGAGAAGGATATCCGAGTCTGGTCTGAGGACACAGACGCTATGCTACAATCCTGCTTCTACCAGACTGACTGGGGGATGCTTTATCAGTAAGTGCATAGACGACATAGTCCCAAAAAAGACAGTTCGGATCTATCCCAATCAGAAACCATGGATGAACAGCGAAGTACGTGTACACATGCACGCACGGGATGCTGGTTTCAAATCTGACGACGTGGAAACGCGTAACACAACGCGCGCGGCCCTAAACAGCGCCATCAGGAAGGCGAAAAAGGCCTACACTGATAAGATGCAAGACCAACTCGGCAATGGCAACATCAGGACCACGTGGCAGGCGATACACACCTTGACAGACTGCAAAACAAGAACCAGAAGCGAGGTGAACCCACCTGCCTCCCTCTCCAACGAACTGAACACTTTCTATGGCCGGTTTGAGATCAGCTCCAACCGCGGCAGCCAAGCGGGGCCATCAGCAACACCAGCAGAGGAGAGCCCTCTAATCATCACGGAGAGACAAGTGCGTACAGCCTTTGCATGGGGCCAACATCCACAAGGCAGCCGGACCTGATGGAATCCCACGCCGGGTCCTTAAGGCGTGTGCAGACCAGCTGGCGGGCGTCTTCGCTGACATCTTTAATCTCTCCCTCTCCCAGGCTGTGGTCCCTGCAGGGTTCAAAATGTCAACCATTGTGCCCATTCCCAAAAAGGCCAGAGTGACATGCCTGTCGCTCTCACCCCGATCGTCAGCAAGTGCTTCGAGAAACTGGTGAGGGAATACATCAGCTCCACGCTACCTGCCTCGCTGGATCCGTGGCAGTATGCATACCGCAAAAACAGATGCACCGACGACGCTATTGCCATGGCTCTCCACACCGTCCTCTCGCACATGACAACAAGCTGCTGAAGGACAAATATGTACGTATGCTGTTCGTGGACTACAGCTCAGCATTCAACACCATTGTCCCAGCAATACTTGACAAAAAGCTCAGAGACCTAGGGCTACACCCAAGCATGTGCGACTGGATACAGGACTTCTTGTCCAACCGACATCAGGTGGTGAGAATGGGCAGCATCACATCTGACCCCCTGACCCTCAACACCGGAGCACCCCAGGGATGCGTGCTGAGCCCTCTCCTCTACTCCCTGTACACGTATGACTGCATAGCCACACATGTCTCCAACATCATGATAAAGTACAAGGATGACACGACAGTGATAGGCGGAATCGGCAACAACGACGAGTCTGACTACAGAGATGACATCAACTCACTGGCGCTCTGGTGCCAGGAGAACAACCTCGCTCTCAACGTCGACAAGACCAAAGAACTGATCGTGGACTTCAGGAGGCCGCGGAGAGACCATGCGCCCATCCTCATCGACGGTGCTGCAGTGGAAAGGGTCAGCGAGTTCAAGTTCCTCGGAGTACACATCGAGGAGGACCTTAGCGCTCCAGGACTTGTACAAGAAGCGGTGCGTGGTCAAAGCCAAGCGCATTATCAAGGACAAGTACCACCCAAGTCACAAACTGTTCGGAACCCTACAACGACCGCGACCGGGCAAGGGGACCTACCGCAGTATCAAGAGTTCCACTGCCAGGTTTTGGAAAAGTTTTAACCCGGCTGCTGTCAGAATGCTGAATGAAGCATGAGCCCCTTTCAGCAGCCTGACAACAGGCGGTACTGCCCAGCTGGTTGCAGACTTTTCTGGCTCTTCCTGAACACACCTGTGGATTATACTAGGGAAATGACTCGGACTTAGCTCCCCCTCGGTAATATGAAAAACACTTGAGGAATCACACCAAAAACCCTTTAGGTGTACAGTTTTTGTGACAAAAGCTTAAAAGCTTTTAGATTTTTTTGGAGAAAGTGTTTAATTGTACACTTTGTGGCAAAAGCTTTAGTCAAAATGCTAATTTGAAGAAACACTTGAAGATTAAACATTAAGAGGATTATACCAGGGTCAGTCCACCCTTAGGCTTCTGCCGGGCGCTGCGCACGCGCGACCAGCAGTTTGAGATATGTTTAATGTATGGAATATGTTATCTAATGTATGAAATATGTTTTGCTAACTCTTGCTGTAAACCCATTTGCCCTTTTTGGGACATAATAAAATAACCTTGCACCTTGAACCTTGCACCCATGTATAACGCACAAACTTTTTTTGTTGGTCTTTTTTATTGCGCTTTTTTTTTCTCTAAGCACCTTAACGTCTATAAGTATATCATGCACAGTATACATACATTGCTGCTATGCTCAGGCACCTTAGTCTGTCTCTTATCTCAGGTACTTTGTAAATATTTAGATAACTTGTTTTTTGGCTTCTATTGTTCTCTTGTTTGATCTCCTTCCCACTTGCCCCCCTACCCCTCTTCTTCTCTCTCTCCCCACTCTTCTTTCTACGGAATTTAACGTTGCGATGGGAATGATGTACAAAAACAAATTTCACCCACTTTTTTACCTTGTAAACCTGTGATGTGACAATAAACCTGATTCTGATTCTGATTCTACATGTCGGGAAGCCGACATGTCACCTTTACGACGGTTACTAACCCTATACCTAACCCTAACCCTAACCCTAAACGCATGCGGTAGCCACGTAGTCGGAGTAGTGGGATGTCGGAATTATGAGCGGTACCCCTTCCCCAGACTTAGATGGAGGCTCTTCAAAAGACCGTAGGCAGTAGCTGGTCGAAAGACTTGTAGGCCGACGCTTCGGCTCTTCACCGTTCACCATGGAGCGGTCGTCGTCAGGCGATTGTCGTCTAAATACTGTGTTTTATCATGGAGGAGAGACGCCGTGCTTGTCCCTCGCTGCTCCACAGACTGTGGAAATGGTAACAAAACACTGATCCCCCACACAGTGAAATAAGTCAAACTTCATGATCCTGTTTGCTTGTTGCTCGCGCATTGAGCACAGCGGTGCACAGGGAAACACGCTCGCTTGCGCACGCACACACATACACACAAAACAACAACGGCGCTCAGGCGGTGGAAAGGGAAAGTCGTGCATTTACTTGAATTAAGTGGCGTGGGACAACACACAGTTGATGCACGTTTTTTTACTCGACAGACACGGGCGCGAGGCTGTCATGTAGTAGGCTGGCGGCGTTTCGACACGCAAGGCAAAAGTGAAAGCAACAGCGGTTCAATGGCCGCCGCCTCGTTTTTGCTCGGCTCTGGTCGCGTGATAGTGATCCGTAACAACATTCTACCAAGACCCGACCCAGACCCGAAAATTCGTGCTGTGATTGGCCAGTGGTCACTTTGAGTGACAGTTGGGGCAAACGCAGTCCCCACAACATCATTTACTATTCTGTGCCTATCGGTACATAACTCGGACGGGGCTGAGTAGGCTCAAAGCGAACTTCACAACGTTCGGCACGGCAACTCGCACGCTAAAGGTGGTGCCTCTCTCACCAAAAAAAAGTTGTCTGCAGTTGTTGGAAAAAACGTGCCTCCGGCGGGAGTCGAACTCGAGCCTGAGGGTCGGCAGCCTAACGCCTAGTGAGGCACGCCACGAATCCTGTTGCAATACTAGGGTTTTGGTCTGTATTAGACCAGTGGTTCTCAAACTTTTTCATGTCAAGGACCCCCAAATAGACGCTTATTACCCCACGGACCCCCATTTGAAAAGATACGCCAGGGACCCCAATAAGAAAAGGTTTTTTATGGCTCTCTAGCAGTGATTCTCAACCATTTTAATTTCAAGGACCCCCAGTTTAACACGCATTAGGCTACGGACCCCCATTTAATGGCATTTATACCTCTGGGACCCCAATTCATATTGTAAAATCAATGTTAATTTAACTCTGAGAGTGTACAAATGGAACCAAATGGACCCGTTAGTGTTAGCCCCCCACCGTTCCCTCTGGGGGCGGAGTCCTTGTTTTCTCTTTTTTGTATTCAGCCAATCGCAGGACGGCAGGGCGGGGTTTGGTCGAATGTTGTTATGGAACAATATTACGCGCTCTGGTCGGCTGCACCAGCTGCTCGGTTGCGTGCTACGCGCGCACCCAGGCAGACACAGAGCGACAAGCCACAGCCAACAGCCACGCGCATGCGCACCTTTGCCAATTGTAATGATAGACACATGTTGGAACAAAAAAAGAAAAAAGAAAAAATATATACAATGTTGGAATATGTTTATACATGATGTAATGTAATAATGGCAAAACCTTTGGTAAAGGTTTAATGACACTCCCTTAATTTGGATATGTTTTGATGCTTGATTTTATTTCATTTTATTTTGGTAAAAGATATACTAGTAAAATGGAAAATAATGTATTCTGAAAATAACTGCATCTGTTAAAATTGCCTATTAATACTGAGGACTGATATTGATGCATATTTTAAAAATCACACCCTGTGTGAAGGAAGCGGTGCCTTTGGGGCGGGGCTTAACTCATTTCAGTGCGTCCCTATTGGTGGTCTGAGTCCACTTACCAAATTTGTACTTGGTAGCATGCTGCAAACTGGAATGATGGCTGTTTAAAGCCCAGCCAATGGGCAGACAGAGGGGGCGGGGCTTAAGTAATTACAGTTCGTCCCTATAGAGCGTCGCAGTTCCCGCCCACTTCCTGTTGCCGGAAGTAAATACTCAATGCATTTTTCCCATTGACTTTTCCGAAAATATTTATATAAATTAATTTAAGCCTAGAATCAAGGATCCTGGTGAATCATGACCATAAAACGTTTGATTTATCCCCCCCTCCCCCCCCCCCCCCCCCCCCCCGGTCTGTGCACGGAGCAGGCTGACGTCACCAAATTTAGAGCGACGGCCCTCTGCACTCTGGTTGGTTAGGAGTTAACAAGGTCCTAAGACCATCGTTCCTGCACCGTTCGCCCAGAAGTTTTTCTTTTGAAACAAAAAAAAAGGCTGGGATTCCGAGGCTAGTGTCTTGCTGACTTGCCTGGTGACCTTGACACTAACTCTGGGGGAGCCCGGGATCAAACTGGGAACCTTGCGGTTGCCATCTGGCCGCTCTAACGGCCACTCTACCCCTGAGCCACTGCTACCCCCTGTGCTCAAAATTTCCAAAGACTGTCAACCTTTTTCCAAAATAGCAGATCTACAAGCTCACAACACATCACATTGTAAATCGGCCATTTTCGAATAGTCGAAGTATGACAGAGGGGGGTGTGGGAGGTGGGGTGGTGGTGGAGTATGGGGTGTGTGTGTGGGGGTGGGAGTTTTGGAGCTTGCAGTGTACAAACGTTTTAACAAAACGTACAAATGTACTATTGTTAAAGAAACAGAAGATGACGACGAGACCGAGACGGAATGTGGCGATACAATAACATGCAGCAAAGATTCAAAATGGAATCTAAAAACATGAGGACGTACTTCGCCAACATACTGAGAAGAGATCAAACGGTTTGTTATCATTATTAGCCGTTTTGAAATAGGTAATTTGCAAAGGCCAGCTTATAATGTGTAGACCTAATAAGCATGCATTTGTTTTATAGATAAAGAGGCGCAGCAGCAGCAGACAGAGAAACAGAGTGACCAACTGCAAAAGTTTCTCACTGGGAGAAAGGGCCCTACCGTGACACAGGAAAGAAAAAGGGAACTGGATGAATCATTTTTTTAAATGATAGCCATCGACTACGAACCTCTAAGTAAAGGAGAGCGTGACGGAATGCGACACTTTGCCAGTATGGCCCAACCAGGTTATACTCCGCCTTGCTACAACACTGTCCGCGACACTCTTATGCCAAATGCCATGCAAGAGATGGAAACCAAGCTAAGATATCTACTTGAAAAGGGTGAAGGATTCGTTCTCTCAGCTGACATTTGGACAAATAAGAGAGGGCACAGTTTCCTTGCCCTTGTGGCGAGTTTCATAGATGGGACGTTCAAGGGCCACACCGTTCTGTTAAGCTGTAGGCACATACAGGGGCACCATACCGCAGACCGCATCTACCAAAAGTACGAAAGTGTGCTGAAAAATTGGAACATTCATCGACGTGTGATTCGGGTTGTGACTGACAGTGCCAGCAACATGATTAAGGCATTTAATATCCTCAGTGACACTGACGTTTTAGAGGAGGAAAAGGAGGATGATGAAGTGGTCGCCACGCCAACGCCCGATGAACAGGAGGAAGAAGAGGATGACATTGTGGAACTACCAGCGCTCTCACAGAACCAAGTGGACGAGGTTACCAACAATGTAGAGAATATGATAAACCAGTACTTCACTGTATCAAGTTTACACCTGCGATGCCCAATTCATCTGCTCCAGTTAGCTATCAAAGACGCTATTAACGAGCATGATGATATCAATCGCCTGTTAAATAAAGTTGGGAGGCTGGTGAAAAGTGTGCGCAAGAGTTGTCTGAACACGGAGGAAACCGACCGCCTCGGTGTACGACCCAGTACTGCTTGCCCGACGCGATGGAGCAGCCAGTTACGCATGATCGAGTCTGTCCTTAAATTGTTCGAAAAAGATCCATTATGGCAAAGCAAGCTTAAGACTAAAGTTCCAACCCTGACCCTGAATGACGTTCGTCGGCTTACTCACCTTGTCGAAGTAGTGTCACCGCTGGCTGACCTCACAGACAAAATGCAACGGGAGCTTGGGAATTTAGGGATGATTCTCCCCGCTGTCAACGAGCTCAAATCCCTGCTCGTCAATTCCAACGCAGCCCTTCCAATAGGTATTGCTTCGTTTGCAGAAACACTGGCCAATAATGTGTCAACCCGCTACAGAATGTACTATGATGATAAACACATCGTCTTAGCATCAGTATTAGATCCTCGTTTTAAAACAGAGTGGATAATCCGAGATGATTTGGTTTGCAACAAACTTGGAGACATTCGTGACCTCCTCTTGAAAGAAGCGGAGGAAGTGAGCAGAGCAGGTCATCACGGCACCGCCGAATCAGCCAGTACTTCCACCACATCTCCTGATCCCGCACCCGCACCTGATGTAATCAAGAGAGCTCGCATGTTCGGGTCGTATTTCTCAGAGAAGGACGCTGCAGGAGACGTGAAAAGTGAAGTTGAAAGCTACCTCTCCGCCCCAAGATCTAACCCAGATGAAGATGTCCTTGCCTTTTGGAAAACAAACTCCACAGCCTTTCCACGACTGACTAGAGTAGCCCGCAGAGTGTTCAGTATTCCCAGTGGCTCTGCCAGCGCAGAAAGGGTGTTTTCAGCCGCTGGTCTGTTGTCTAGAAACCACCGCATGAGTTTGAAGCCTCAGACTCTGGCCAAACTCGTGTTCTTTAAAGTTAACTCAAAGATAGCCGACTGACAGCACTGTAGGCAGGGGAGGGGAGTACGGGACACAAGCACTCTAACGTTTTATTTTATGTTTAAATGCACAAGGTGACAAATAGCCTAATTTATCGCAAAATGCAATGAGCCTTAAGTTCATTAATGGCTACAACGAACAAACTGTCTTTATTAGGCTACAGCAGCCAGCAGGGCTTTTATTATTTTATTTCATACATTATAATGTAGCATTCTTTTTGTTTTTGTTTTTATACATTTCTGTAAATGTAGCCCTAAAGCACTTTATGTTTTACTGTGAGACGTTTTGTTGTCATGTCGAGATTGTCGATTAAGTTAGTTAATTAATATAGCCATACTGTATGGCATATTAGCCTATGCAATATGCATGGAGAATGAGAATCACAGTGCTTTTCTGAGTTCGTTTGATAACAAGCCTATTGTGTTGTGTGTAGGCCTACTGTGTTGTGTAGTGTTCAGTCAGTGGCATAATCCTCCGACATACATTTTTAAGAATGTCATTATTCTAACTTGGCCACCTTGTTTTTTTCTACCTACCTGATTGCTTGATTTAAAAGGCTACTTTATTAACACACAGTGGTACAATTATAGCCTACAAATAGTGCTAAAAGGATAACACAAAAATCCCTGAGGGCTTGTGGCAGCTATTGTGTATTTTGGTCCTGTGTTGCACTTGCAGTTGAACTGAACTTGATGATGCGGGGTGCCGTGTCAGGGTGTTAAATAAAACATATACCGTACCACGGTTGGTAAATTTGAACTTGGTCTGTTTTTGTTACTTTTCTTCAGCTAGAAACTTAAACCATATTTGAAAGTTATTCAGTGACATTTAATTATATTTGTTGGGTTAAATATATTTACCATTATATTATAATGCACAAAAAATTGTTGAATAAACAAATTATTATTTTAAACTTTACAGAAGGACAGCTATAGGCAGGCTTCTCTTATTTAACTAGACTAGTACTAGTTAAATAGGGTAATATAATAGGCTACATTTACCTATTGTAATGCTAATAATTTATATAATTAATAAATAACAAAATCCTAGCTATTTTAAATACTCCAGAAAAGAGCGCATTGGAATATATGGGTCTTCATGCAATGCCGATGTGTTTAATTTAGCCACCCTTAGGATAACAGGCTTTTATATTTTTTCCCGACTTTTTTTTTTTTTCTGCTGAGAGCGGACTTTCTGAAAGGAGCGCGGAGCGCCCAGTGCGCAAATCAAGGTGAGCGAGGGAGCGCTGGGGAGCGGAGCGAGGGGGGGTTTAACATGAGCGAATAGCGAGCGGCATTTCAGCCCCCTGGAGCGCCGAGCGGCATTTCCACCCGCTCCGCTCCGCTCACATGCTCTGACACACACACACACACACAAACAAGCCGTGCTGCGGCGGGGATCGATCTCCACTTGCTCACCGAGAGCAGGTCAGAGTGATCTGTTGTGATTTGTCGCCTTCTCGGTGATAAAGGTTATTATTAATTCATCATGACAGTATGTAGTAACTTTAATATTCGTTTTGTTTGGGTGTGTGTACCTCCGGTGTTCATCTACCCCGCTCCGCCCGGTGAAAACCGGGCGGAGGAGGAGGGGGATCACGCAGGGGGACCACGGCGGACCGTGTGACCTGTCCGCCCCCAGCGGGCTCTCCTTTCCCCGGGGTGAGCTGGTGGAGAGAGGGGCCTGCCTCACGGAACATAACCAGTTTTAACTGCTTTCACGACTTGTTGGTCACATATCCTTTTATTTCCGACCATATCTATGCCATGTTCTTGCCAAATCACCATTAATATTACATATACAGCCTTTATTTAAAAAAATAAAACGCTCATGAAAAAAATTAAAATGCCAATTTGCATAGAGATAACATTGAAAATAGAAGCCAATTCATTGTTCAGCTTCACGCCGGTGTGAACGCGGCATAACAAGTAACTAAAATGTCATAGCTGTCATTGTAGTGGAGTAGAAGTAACAAAAATGGAAAGTAAAGTAGAAGTACCTAAACATTGTACTGTGCAATGTAAGCACTTGTATAGTACTTGAGTAAATATACTTCGTTACTTTGCAGGACCACTGAGCAGCCAATGACTGACAGCTAAGTATCAACAGGTGTACTGATTGCTAGAGTGAAGAGAGACATGGGTTTATATTAATGGTCTTAACTTAAAATGTATACATCACACAGCTTAGATCTTTGGATTAAATTGGAGAGCAGACCCGTGCGAACTTGTTGATGTAAAAAACATATCTGTAGTGTAAAACATGTGGCCGCAGTGACTTTAGGAAAACATTGGGCATTTCTCATCTCAAGTGAAAGAAAAGGGGTTTTCAGTTCAAATAACTTTGACTTTCCCATTGACTTTTTGGGGTGTTTAAAGTTAAATATTTCAAAAACTACAAATTATTTCAAAAAGAAAAGTACAAGCACCCATGTCCACAGTAAGCTGGATTTTTTACAGTTTGATTGGAGTTTCTAAGTCAAAGTATGTAGGAGTAGTTAGGTGCCAAACTTTTGCGGAGAATATAGAAATAGTGACAATACTGTAGCTATAGTGTGCTCGCTGCTGCTGCAGCGAGCCCACAATAAGCCATTTTGCTTTTATGAGCAATCCAGTTTAGAGGACCTATGATTGTGAATTGTACTTCCATGTACTGTTTCCATGTCTTTTCAGTATTCAACAAAAAAAATAGCAGATATACAAGCTCACAAGGCGTCACATTGTGAGCTTGTAGATCTGCTATTTTCATGAAACGTCATGATTTTAGCGTCAGCGTTTTGATGCTATCTTGGAATGGTTTGCATCATTTTAATCACAAGGCCCGTTCCTTTAAAATTGTTTAGGCTAAATATTAAGTATGTAGGTGACACACACGCTAGTGTAAATGTGTTTGTTTGCAAAAAAAAAACTTGTTTCACCGCTGCATTCCTCTACACACACACACACACACACACACACACACACACACACACACACACACACACACACACACACACACACACACACACACACACGTCACCAACTAGTGTTGCCATGTATGCTTATTATAAGCAACCTCGTTTTCTGTAAAGTTGCTTGTAAATATTGGTAGTTGCTTTTTATTTGTTGTGAGCTTGTAGATTGGCTATTTCCAAATCGTCTATTTTCAAATAGCCGATGCATATAGGTTTAAAGTGCTCATGTAGCCTAATAGTCACTTAAATCTTTGGGCTTGTTTTCATTGACCTGGTTGCTTATTTCTCTCTCAGAAATCTGGCAATCCTGTCATTGTTTACACCAACGAAGAAGTGAGGAAGCGATCTCCTTTCCAAGACCAGTGAAAAAGATGCTTTATTATATTGCAAAATCATTAAGTCATTACGGCACCATAGCGTGGGTAATACATTTTCTTTTGGGATGTACAATTCATGAAAATTACGGGAATAATAATGCGACTTGCGTCGATAACTAATGGAGAGCGGACATTCCACGTTTGGCTAAAAACAGTGTGTTTGTAAGGAAAATTAAGCTAACTATTAGCCAAATTTGGCTAACTCCAGGAGGACCACACTGTTATTTTTGATTCCACTTCACATTAATTCATTTATATCATATTTACATGCCAGTTAAGCTCTGACATTTAAGTGATATGTAGCCTGATATTACCAGATTGTTATAGTGGGTTTAGAATATTTTAGACAATTTTTTTAATCTATTTTTTCATCTGCTTATTTCAGCTCTGATGGAAAATGAGCCCGCCCGAGATGGCGAAAATACGTCGAAATACGGCAAGTCACATATGTTGCATCTCGGTTCCCCTCGGCCGGGCGTAACAGTGACGTCATGCCAAAAAAAGGCACTTCCGTCCACTCCTATATTAGAATTTGTAGAAAAACACATCTAGCTCGGATTTCTTCTTATTTGGTGAAAACAAGCCATATTCAACTGCTGATCGCGGGAAAATATTTTTGCTCCAGTGGATAGATGAGACCCTCCCCCACCCCCCAGACACTCTTTGCTTACATCCGTGTGCACGTCGTGGCTTCCGCAGCTCTCCAAATATCGTCAAAACAAGGTAAAAAACGGATGAATGAATTAATTAATTAATACCTGGCAGTGAATGTGTTAACGTGTATAGGCCAGTCTCTCTAACATTACAGGTCATGCATACCTTTGAGCGGCTGGTACCGCGCCACCTCAAACCTCTGGTGAGTGACCACCTTGGTCGCCTGTCTTTTCTGGTTCTGGTGACTCACCCTGCCCTCCTAATGCGTGAGGGGGCCGTGTTTTCCTATTACTTTTTTTAATTTATTTGATTTAACATTTTTATTGTATTTTTTTTTTTTCATTTTCCAAAAAAAATATTTAAAATAAATGAAAAAAGTAATTGAAAAAACACGGCCCCTCACGCATTAGGAGGGCAGGATGAGTCACCAGAACCAAGGACGGGTGTTTTTGATGAATCTAACATGGTTAAAATGAAGTTTGAAGTTACAATGGGTTTGTATAGGAAGGGGGCGTGTCTGATAAAATGAATATCAAATATATAATGAATCAAGCAACTTAAAAACTATCTGGGGCGTTTACAAAGGCCTGAGTAGATGATAAATTGGCCAAAAGTTTTTTTGAAAGTGAAATATCCCTTTAATAAGAATTCTTGTTTGGTACTGTACCAGCGCCAACTTATTGCCTTTTGATTGCCATTCATAATAATAATATAATAATAATACATCAGACTTATATAGCGCTTTTCTGGTACCCAAAGTCGCTTTACAAAACAGCTTAAAAACAATTTTATTAGGAGCAAAAGAAAACAAAAGAAAAGAAAACATTAAAAGGCTAAAACAAAAGGCTAAGACTTGTCATAGAGGACGAAAGTGAGGTTTGGTTAGGTCTGGGCAGGGAAGGCGAGTCTGAAGAGGTGGGTTTTGAGGGAGGCTTTGAAAACGGCAAGAGTGGGGGCAGCTTTGATGTGGGATGGGAGTGGATTCCAAAGGGTGGGGGCCGCAACTGAAAATGCCCTGTCACCCCAGGTGCGTTTTTTTATTTTTTTGGGGAAGTCCAGGAGGTTTGCGTCGCCAGACCTGAGGGAGCGGGAGGGTTCGTGGCGTTGGAGGAGGTCAGAGAGGTAACAGGGGGCCAGGTTATTGAGGGCTTTGTAGGTGGTGATGAGTATTTTGAAGTCTATTCTATGTTTTACTGGGAGCCAATGAAGGTCATGGAGTACTGGGGTGATGTGATTCATGATCAATAAGGAGACCCAATTAACGTTTGAAGTTCCAATTCATAATTGCAGTTGTTTAACAGTATAATAATAATAATAATAATAATAATAATAATAATAGTAATAATAATAATAATAATAATAATAATAATAATAATAATAATAATAATACGACATCCCTGGTCTATTTTAACCCATTTAGACCTGGAAAGCCTATACCAGGGCTACTCAACTTAAGATGGCTCAGGGGTCACTCAGCAAAATACCAAAAGTCCAAGGGGCCGCAAGCTAAAAATGTCTATTTTGGATTTTTTTATTTTGTAACACACACTACACATTGTTATTGTTATAAGAAAATTTACATTTTGACATCATATTCTTTTCACTGTACCTGTTTATTTTGTGTGTATATCCAGTGGCATCAGTTCAGCAAAAGCTAAGGTATGGCAAGGTTAGGGTTGCCAACTCCCAGAGATTGAAATAAGGGACACCTATCCTAGGCGCGCGGCGGTCGGAAAAATGTGGGGGTCAAACCCCACCAAAAAAACGAAATGCATAGAAAACTATGCATTATACCTGTAACAATTGACGCACCTGTATGTCTGTCTGTTTGTTTTTGAAAAAAAAGTGAAGCAACCCATATATTTGAACGGAAATGTATATTTTTATCCTGTGCTTAAAAAAATAAAAAAAATATTGTTTTTCTTTCTTTTTTTTACCATGAGGGGCCACAGAGACGCTGCGTTGGGGCTGCGGGTTGAGTAGCGCTGGCCTATACGTTGTTGTAGCTTTCAATCCGGGAAAGCATCCGTGTCATTTTAGATGTTGCTATGTATAGCAACATGATTCTCTCTCTTTTTAAAATACAAAATTCAGGTTTTTCAGAAAACTAAACTTAGGTTAGGATTTAGAAGGCATCCTATATTAAAATTGCCTAGAGGGTCAACCGACGGTGGATGATGGACGTCACAAACGTAACATGTGGACCTGCGAGCCTCACCGTTGCTCCAAACTGCATAAAACTTGGCAACACTGGTCAGGGGTCTGCCATGTCAGTAAGTCTCACCAGTGGCCACATCAAGGGCCCAACTAGTGGGTTGCATGCGGGAGATAGCACTGCTTTATTGCTTTATAAACACTGTGGTTGCTCCTGTACAACACGGGAATCATTCATCTGCTGATGTAAATGACTAGTTCATTTGCCTATATGTCCACCGGCGTCGAATGCTATCAATGCATTGAATGGGAGATTATCACGTTTTATCAGACCATTGAATGGGCGAAGTAGGCGACCTACTAGCTACCCCGCGATTTGTCAGACCATTCATTGGGCGTAATCAGGAGCTACTGACCTACCGACGGAGGCGGAGCAGTCCCCACAACAATATTTACGATTCTGTGCCTATCGGTACATAACACCAACGGCGCTGAGTAGGCTCAGGCGAGCGTCGCACCGCTACGGACCACCGAGGGAGCTAAAGCGACCGAGTTGCCGCTCCAGCTCGCCTGAGACTGCGCTCCTCCGTCATGGTCCGAAACCAAAACAACCAAAACCAAAACCAAAACTGAACTATTTAAGTCATCTCCGTCGGTAGGTCAGTAGCTTCTGATTACGCCCAATGAATGGTCTGACAAATCGCGGGGTAGCTAGTAGGTCACCTACTTCGCCCATTCAATGGTCTGATAGAACGTGATAATCTCCCATTCAATGCATTGATAGCATCCGAATCAGGTGATCTGTCACTGGACGATGCAAAAACGTTAATCCACAGTTTTGTTTTCTCTCGGCTTGATTACTGCATGCACTATACTCGGGCCTGCCAAAGAAAACAACTGACAGATTACAACTTGTTCAAAATGCGGCAGCCAGAGTTTTAACTAAAACTAAGATGAGAGAACATATTACTCCAGTTCTAGCTTCACTACGCTAGCTCCCGGTTGTTTTTAGGATTGATTTTAAAATCATTGTACTAGTTCCAAACCGTCCCCTTAGGTCTTCAAGTGCTGACCTGCTCGAGGTGCCTACAATGACATATAAAAAACACGGTGAAGCAGCATTCTGCTTCTACGGAACGACAGCGTGGAATAAATACACTCCCAATACACCTAAGACAGGCAACCTCTGTGGATAGTTTACAAATAAAGTTTATTATTATTATTATTACCAAATAGAAATATCCAGGTGGTGTGGGAACACAGAGGGGGCGGGGCATCAGCAAATTAAAGCCCGTCCCTATTGGCCGTCTGAGAGCACCCACCACGTTTGGGGTGTTAAAACAGCCCATTCACTTCTATGTTAAAGGATTTGAAAAAAAAAAATGTTCCACTCTCATTCAACTTCCCATATCTATGGAACAGATTATCGCGGCGGCACAATTCTTTTCTCCGAGTCTACGAGACCCCCCTACGTCTTTTAAAGAGATCGGCGGGTGGATCGTTGTGAAGATTAATATTCTATGATTTTTCAAAGGTTAGTGAAAACACTCGAAAATTATTTAAACTTATATAATACTTATAAAATGATATAAACAATGTTTTTT
The DNA here is from genome assembly GCF_963454915.1 of Gymnoscopelus microlampas. Taxonomy (NCBI): domain Eukaryota; kingdom Metazoa; phylum Chordata; class Actinopteri; order Myctophiformes; family Myctophidae; genus Gymnoscopelus; species Gymnoscopelus microlampas. Next base: position 61,672,257 of record NC_139962.1, on the reverse strand, counting down.
TTTTCTGGCAGTAAATGAGTTAATCACTATACCTTGCTTACTGACAAATCATTAGACTATTGAAATACCAAGGGAAGCATTGCTGTGCAGTGACATCAACTAGCATAGTAGCTGGGAGGCAATTCGGCCAAAACAATCAAGATCCTGCACTTGGTGACAAGTTTTTGATTTTTGGCATGGTGTTAGGTATGGGCATAAGGTTTTCAAAAACCACCGCAAGCAAGTTGGGATCGCCCCCCTAGTGGTCTGCTTGCAATGATTCCAATATTAGATTGGTCAGTATATGGTTGAAAATCCAAATAATTGATAGATGTTTTCCCCCAATGGATTCTGTTACTATTGGGCATGCTAAAAAGCATGCTGAAAATCTAGGACAATCGCAGTTGTGGAAAGGCATTATTTTCAAGATGACATCCGCGATGGCTGCCGGGAGCTTAAAAGCTGGAGGCGAATATGTAAAACATCATACAAATTGTGCACTTGGTGACAAGCTTGGTGAGTAAAATATTTGAATAAATATTCTTTGCGTGCTATTTAGCATGCCCAATACTAACAGAATCCATTGAACAAAAATGTCTCAATCAATTATTTGGGGTTTCAACCATATGTGACTGTGGCTGGAGATTTGGGGATCAACTCGCCAGTTGTGAAACAGACACTAGCAAATTAAGTTTTATTTTTGTTTCAGCTGATTTTAATTGTTTTCCCATATTAACACAGTTCGAATGTTGAGGAAGGTTTTAATTCCAACAGCTATCCGTTTTAAAGTCATTAAATGGTTAAAATTGTATGGTAAAGTAGGCTGCTTTTGTGCGAGTTTGTGTGTGTTTGGGGGTGGAGAGATACTTGGCTGAGATTTTGCATAGTGGTTTCGACTGGTCATAGCTAGGCATTGTACTCCGGTTTCACTCTCTGAGCTCCGCCTATCTTCACACGGTGAGCCAGTGTTGCCAGGTATTTTTATTATAAGTTAGCCCCCAAGATTTTATTTGAAAATAGCAGATCTACAAGCTCACAACGCGTCGCTCGTGATGCGACACATTGTGAGCTTGTAGATCTGCTATTTTCAAATAGCCGATGTATACAGTAGGTTTAAAGTGCTCATGTGGCCCATTGTCACTTCTTTTGGGCTCGTTTTCCTAGACCTGGTTGCTTATTTCTCTCACAGAATCTGGCAACAGCAAAGTTGCTCTGATCTGCTCAGCAGAAAGGATTATTCATTCATTTTCAATGTTACAAAAACACCCCAAACCAAAGAAATTATGTTGCTCACATGTTGCAAACACAACAGCTATAGGTGAGGGCGGCCCCAGCTAAACAACAGGCCGCTCGACGTTCGTTGCTTATCTCATGGCCACGGGTGTTATAATTATGTACGGGCCCTCATAAGTACCCGTATCTTTCGTATTGTTCAATAAAAAGCATTTTGATCCGATTGGTGGCCATTGTCTCCGTTTTGTTTTCAACTACGTGGCCGTAGCGGTTGGGGGGTGTATTACAATATAAAAATTCTCTCAGGCCTGTGCTCAAAATGTTACTTGAGTTCAATCAAAGTAAAAGTACAAAAGTATTGGCATCAAAATATACTTAAAGTACCTAAAGTAAAAGTACTAAAATGTTTGAAAATAGCTGATCTACAAGCTCACAACGTGTCGCAATGCGCATTGTGAGCTTGTAGATCGGCTATTTTCAAATAGCCTGTGTATAAAATAGGGCTAAAGTGGTTAATGTATGTTTTATAATGTAATAATTTATATCTGCAAAGTAACTAGTAACTAAAGCTTTCAAATTATTGTAGTGGAGTAAAAGTACAATATTTTCCTCTGAGATGTTGGACTAGAAGTTGAAGTATTGAAAATTGGAATACTCCAGTAAAGTAAAAATACTTAACAAATGTACTTAAGTACAGTACTTGAGTAATTGCACTTAGTTACTTTCCGCCACTGGTCAATTGAGTCGACTAGTAAAAATCCAAAAATGATGTGTTGTAGCAGTGGGCAACATTTTAATTGTGTTGCATCAAATTTCTATAGACGGATTTCCGCGCGACGTCATCACAGAGCAGAATGCGCAATCTGCGCATGCTCGGGGGAAACGAATTGTTGCACCGTTCACTCTGTTGTTATGTTCGGGAGTTAGATAGCCATAATTCTGCTATTATAAGCATAATAGGCATAATGCTGCTATTATATACAAACAGATCCAACTTCCGACAAATCATTTTTATTGAGTAAACAAGGTATTACAAACTGCATAATTTAATCTACTTTCATTAAACCCGGTGAAGATCATTTCTTTTATGAATGGACATTTGACCAGAGCTGCTGCGGGTAATGGCGCCCTCTATAGGCTTCCCCTCCTCTGCGCGGTCATATCCTCTCATGTTTACTAACAGCAAACCTGTCTATAGAGTGGACAGCTAACTGAAAGGTGTCAATGGGGGAGTGATTAGAGGAGTGGCTAGGTTGAACTCATTGTTCACGCCCATTACCTGGAGCTGAGAGGTGCTAGAAGTGTAAATTCTTTAGAAGGGATTATCTCAGTTTGGATTATTATAGATAACAAGATTCAAATAGTCACATCTTCTTCAAATATGTTCTGTAATTTCAATGAATGACACTTCATTTGAAAGTTTATACTCTGTACTTTAATAATCTGTGAAAAATGAAAAATGCCCCCGTGCTGCCTAAAGAATTGTACCCGCTCACATACTGACCAATCCAATATTGGATTCATTGCAAGCAGACCACTAGGGGGCGATCCCAACTTGCTTGCGATGGTTTTTGATAACCTTAAAGGTTTCATGACGTTCAGTTTTACCACACATTAAAAGTCTTTGTCTTGGTCCTTCAAACGTGTATAGAAAGTTTTAACCAAAAAATCCACTCCATTGATCCATGGCAGGTGTTTTTCTCTCACATTTCCAAAGCCTTTTCAACTGCAATGAAAAAATCCCACCCTGTGTGAAGGTAGCGGCGCCTTTGATACATTTTGTCATCGATATGTGTTTATAATGTGTTTATAGCCATGTGTCACGTGAAGCTTGACCAATCACTTTGTTGACGGGTCTGACCAATCAGAACGTTGACGGGTCTGACCAATCAGAACGTTGACGGGTCTGACCAATCAGAACGTTGACGGGTCTGACCAATCAGAACGTTGACGGTGAACACGGTCAAAGTCAGGTATAGAGCAGGATCCGCTCTATCCACCTGTTTCCGCGGGAATTTACTGGGGCAAGAATCTGGTGTGGGAAACATCCTGCGGATGGACCAGAAGTAGGAAGTAGCGGCTCAGTGTGTTTACATTTGCCAGCAGAACGTAGCTGACAGCTGTAGCTTCACAGGTCGCATAGCGATTATGACTCCAAGAACCTTTGTTAGTAAGTCTTTTATCTCTGCTTTTCTCTCGCTTAACGTCTCAATTACATCGCATCCGATGCGAAAAGAAGTTGTCTAAGAAACTTGAACTTAAAAAAAACTCCCAAATCTGTGTATGTATGTTCATTTCACTTCGTGGACAAGAGACCTACACGGGACAACCCATATCCAACGCTGCTGTTGGGTGAGAGACCTCCAGAGGAGAGTATCGTTCAGAGACATTTAACGGGTAAGATTAATTTCTACATGTCATTAAAACAAATTTGACCTGGCCTGGTCCACGGCAGGGCTCATTGTGATTGTGACGCAAGCGATTCAACCTATCGCAAACAAAAAGTTGCAACACAATTATGATCACAAACATAATGTGTCATTTGTAACCTCACACACACGCGCGCTGTGTGTGTGTGTGTGTGTGTGTGTGTGTGTGTGTGTGTGTGTGTGTGTGTGTGTGTGTGTGTGTCACACACCCACGCACAGCACTACTAGTCTTTTTCTTCTTGTCCATGCACCTTGACAAAATAATGGCCTATTTCTAGAAGCAAGCAACTCTTTTGACAAAAATATAATTTCCCAAAAAGAATGATGTAGGCCATTATTTTAGGAAGGCCAAAAAGAAAAACAAGCATTTTTTAAAGACAAAAAAACTATAATATGTTATAATCATATGTTTAATTCAGTGCCTTAAGCATGGTGGTGTGTTAAACATGTACAATTACATCTGTCTCAATCGATAATACTGCAATACATCTCATTGTACACTAAATATGTCTGTACCCACAGACGACGAGCCAGTTGCAATGGAGGCTTCAGAGGAGCCAAATCCCGTGGCAAAGAGCTCACATGATGTCCAGACACAGTGGTCAGACCCAGGAATGGAGGACCACATCTATCCCAAAGCTCCACCTGCCAGGACATCTAGCGTGCTGCCTGAACCATCCCCTGAGAGCTCACAGTCTGTTGCAGAGGATCTCCTAAAACATGATGAAGACTGTCTTCTCTACACAGGGATTCCTCTACTTGAATTCAGCACTCTTGTGTCATGCTTACAAAGCTGTGTCCGCACATCAACAATGCTTGTTTTAGATGGACCAAGGACCTCAATGGAAACAAGTCCGTAAGGACTTTTTTGGTCAGACCTTTTAGACAAAAGCATCTGAAATGTACTAGGGCATTCACTAAAAAGTCGACTTAGACTTAAGTCGACTTAATTAACACAAGTCGACTCCCAACAGGAGAAGTCGAAAGTCGAAAAGTATTTTATTTTTATTTTTATAATATAATATATATATATATATATATATATATATATATATATATATATATATATATATATAATATATATAATTCAAACAGGCTAAACTGCACTATGTGAGGAATAACAGAAGCCCCACACTTTATTGTGTTCCAACATTGCATGAATGCATCCAACATTAAAATCGTATGCGCCACTACCGCACCCAAACCCCCCCCCCCCCGCGCGCACATTTTTTTTTGTCGCATATTTTGACTGAGTCGACTCAACTCGACTTTTACTGAAGTCGAGTCGACTTCCTAAAACCACAAGTCGTTAATGCCCTAAAATGTACATAATGACTCCAGATGGCGCAGTTACAACTAGATATTTCACAGCATTACAAACATAGTAGTGACTGTAAGATTCAGTTCTTGAGTCCAGATTTTTTGCTTTCTGCAAACACTTTCTGTACAGTCAATTACACAAGTAGTGTTTGGAAAATTCTCCAGGAAAACCTGTGGCATAGTAGCTTTTATGGTTTCACGAGGCAGCCATGGAATCAGATCCTTAGTGTGCTCAGCAATTACATCTATCCAGAATGACAATGTTTTACCAGCCTGACTATGTGACCTTTTGAAGTGTTTTGCCGAATCAAGTTTCATTAATGTCATTAAAAATTGATCTTTGATTGATTGAAATTTTTATTAGGCAAAAGAATGTAAAACAACACAGTTACATTTATAATACCTATGGTGGGAAATGTAGCGACACATTCATAACCGAAAACTCTGTGCCCATAATATTGTCCCTAAAATGGACAAAATACTTAATTCAACTTGATTATCTCATTGGAAATTAGACAATACTGTTTTTGGATTATCTCATTAGAAATTACATAAGCATTTATTAAGGCCTCTCAAAACAGAAATACATAAAATACAATTAACAGTGATGTGATTGTGATCTAAATTGTGTCTATTTGCTTTACATTAACTCTCCTCTCAGATTTACAAGGGCTGCACAAAAGATGAAAGATGATTTGTGTCCTAGGACAAATGCATTGATGAAAGATTTCGCACTGTGTTTGTGTACTGTACAGTAGGTTTATGTGTGTGTGTGTGTGTGTGTGTGTGTGTGTGTGTGTGTGTGTGTGTGTGTGTGTGTGTGTGTGTGTGTGTGTGTGTGTGTGTGTGTGTGTGTGTGTGTGTGTGTGTGTGTGTGTGTGTGTGTGTGTGTGTGACAGAGTGTGCTCAGGTCTGAATCATGTAGGCTTGGGCTTGCCTGGCCCTGCCTTTTAACATCGGCTCTGTAACTGAGCTGAACTGAGCTAACTGAATTGAATTGAGTATTTTCAATTTGCAGTACTTGTACGTCTAGGCCACTACATCTAAGAGGCAAATATTGTACTTTTTACTCCACTATAATTATTTGAAAACTTGAGTTACTAGTTACTTAGTAGATTTTCATTATTACAAATCATGCATTAAACACTTTACCCCATACTTCGGCTATTTGAAAATAGCAGACCTACAAGCTTTCGTTGTGAGCTTGTAGATCGGCTATTTTCAAAATGCTTTTTAACATTTTGAAGACTTGTGAAATGGGACATTTTGTATAATGAGTACTTTTACTTGGTTACTTAGTTATGGTAAGTGTAAGCCGTGTTTGTGCGCATAGCGTCTCTCACAGTAAAATCCTCAGTGTTCATTATCCAGACCAGTTGTAATTGTGAGTGTGCAAATAGAACCATGCTTTCATTTGTACAGTCAGTTATATTAAGAAGGTGAGAATAGCCACCACACAATACAATACATGTCCTTTCCTTTGTTGACAGTGGGATAATATGAACGTCATATGCAAATTAGCCATGAGGTGGTCTTAGAATGTCAACAAACAGTACGTGTTTCTTCGCCGACCCAAATAAAATAAAATACTGGAGCACTTGGCTTCGGCCTGCACGTTTAATTATATTAATCTACCTATCTGTGTTGCATTTTTACTGCTGTTGATGATATGAACTCAGCACGCAGGGACTGATGGTTATCTTAAATGATAACGGTTCATAAATGACGTATTGATTACGTGAATCAGCTGTGTCGGGAGGTATCTAAAACATTTAGGACAGGTCGTAATAATGGATGCGTACATTTACATTAGCCTACTTAGAACTGGACTCCACAAAGCGATACGAGGCCACTTCTTAACGTCATCATGCATGATGTGTTAATGCATGTGTACTAGAGTGCCCCACACGAAGCACTGTAGTTTAAGCCATTCATTTAGTTTGGTTCGGTTGTAATGACAGCCACGCACAGCACACGTTGTCCCTGAGCTCATTGTGACGTTAAGAAAAGCCGAGTCTTAATAACAAACGTCTTGGAAAATCGCTATGCGACCTGTGAAGCTGCAGCTACGTTCTGCTGGCAAATGTAAACACATGAGCCGCTACTTTCTACTTCGGGTCCCTCCGCGGGATGTTTCCCACACATCAGGAAACTACCCGCGGAAACAGGTGGATACCTAAAGGTATAGAGCGGCTAGCGCCGCTAAAAATCACACCCTGTGTGAAGGAAACGGTGCCTTTGATGAGCCCCGTATTGATGTTGTCATCAATATTTGTTTTTCGGACAGACACACGGACACACGGACACACAGACAAAGTCAGATATAGAGCGGTTGGCACCGCTAAAAATAAATCTTTGCCTGCGGGTGTCGCTGGTGAGGGATTTTGCCTGTCAATCATCGCCTCTGCTCCGCCCCCCCAAAGGAAAGGATAGGGGAGGGGAGGGGCAAGGAGGAGAGTGGGCGGGATTAATCGACAGTGACCTCACTGTCGAAGGGCCAAGCTCAGATTACTTTTCAGCCTAATTATTCAGAAAACCCCAGACCACAGAAAATCCACTGAATGTTCAAAGTTCAGATTTTTGGGGTGTAATTGAGGTCATAAAACCCCCCAAAAAACATAAAAAATAAAAAAAAGTGAAAATGAATGTCATAGAACCTTTAAGCCCATACCTAACACCATGCCAACAATCTAAAGCTTGTCACCAAGTGCACAATTTGTATGATTTTCTTTACATATTCCCTCCAGCTTTTAAGATCCCGGCAGCCATCGCGGACGCCATCTTGAAAATAATGCCTTTCCACAACTGAGATTGTCCTAGATTTTCAGTATGCTTTTTAGCATGCCCAACAGTAACAGAATCCATTGGTAAAATAAATCTATCAATTATTTAGATTTTCAACCATATACTGACCAATCTAATATTGGAATCATTGCAAGCAGACCACTAGGGGGCGATCCCAACTTGCTTGCGATTTTTTTTTTTCTGGGCAATGCTGACATCTCTCCCTGCTGATTAGGTTGCCTTCCTTCGTACTCCATCATAGGCAACCCCTACTCCAAAATGGCCTGGGGCGTGTGAATTGAGTGCACAATGAACAAGGGTATGGAAGTTTTTACTGTGGGCTCGCTTAAAGCACACTCATGTCCCCCTCACTATTTATTATCCTATACTATATTTATATTTTCCCAAAACTTTGGGAAAATATAAAGAGGCTTTAGCCTCGGAACCGCTTTGTATCTCTACACTTTTTTCTTCCGCCACTTTTTGCAGTTCTGGCCCAACTGTACTGTCACTTTTTACGAAACTCGGCAATATGGTAGAGAGTCATGGAAAACGGTGAAGACACGAAACTCACAACCATTGGCCAAAGGGTGGCGCTATTAATAGCACTCAATTGACTTTGAACAGGCACAACTCATGCCCTGTTTGACCTACAGCCATGAAACTTCAATACACACATGCGTCTCCTCATGCCTAAACAACTTTGTCACTTTAACTTTTGACCTCTGACCTGAGCAATCTGCACGAAACTTTCTACACATGTACTTTGGACCTATGCCGACAAAAATATGGCGGGGAAGCAAAAAATGAAGCTTTTATGAGCCAATGAATATTGCAGTTTTATGACAATTATTCATCTGCCCCTAACACATACATGCAGACTCACATTTGTTTGAAACTTTGCAGTAATGTCATTCAGAGGGTCATTCCAAATATCACTGAAACCAATATTACTCCAGTTGGCCAAAGGGGGGTGCTATAGCCTTTTTTTAAAATGCAAACTTTAAACAGGCATAAGTTATGCCTCGTTTGTCCGACAGCCATGAAACTAGCTTACACTTGTGCCTTGACTCATGAGGAACACATCTATCACCTCTATCATCTATTGCCTGAAACTGTGTCATCTGTGTGAGCTCCTTTTTCACCAGTTCAGGTCTGTTGGTCCAATGGCTTGATTGCTAAAGCATCTTCCTTGCAACCACAGGGTCGCCGGTTCAAGTCTCACCTCATCCAGACTTCATTTCAATTGCATTGCACACAACATGACTCTATCAATTAATGCATGTGCAATTGTTAAAGATAACATGAAATGCTTATTTGAGAGTAGTTAACGAAGTACGTCATATCTCACAACTTTTTGGATAGCAATGTTTTGTGAGCTTGTAGATCGGCTACTTTCACTAGTTTTGGTACAGAGGAGACTTCACATTTCTCTATTGGTAAATGAGTAAGGTTCTTAACCCTGGATTGCCAGCCACAATCCCTCAGCACTCTGCTCAGCTGTTGAGAATGCTCATTTATTAGTTGCATGGGCTGCTTTGTCTCAAGTTCAATCTATTCTGTTTCTACATCTTATTGTGCTATTGTTGCATATTGCTTGTTGCCTTTCATGCCTCGGCCCGTTTATCGCTGCTTGCAGCTTTTATCTTTCACTTGTTACTTCAGCATTTTTTTACTTGCAGACTCCATTTAAACTTTAAAAGGTTGAGGTATATTATGACTTCCATTGCCGTGTTTAACTGTTTGATCACTTTAATACTTTTGAAGCTATCCCACTTCAATGCACACGTGGACCTCACAGTCTTTTCCAATACACACTAATGGTGTTTGCTAGAAGGGAGAGAGAAGGATACAGGAGGAATGACCCTTGTGTGAGTAAAGTCACGGCGGACACAATTTTACACTGCAGATACATTCGCACTGGTCTGCTCTCCGATTTAATCCAAAGATCTAAGCTCTGTGATGTTTACATTTTGAATTAAGACCATTAATGTTAACCCATGTCCCTCTGCACTCTGGCAATTAGTGCATCTCGGGCTGTCATGCTTATCCTGTCAAAGTGGTGCAAAGTAACTAAGTCAATACAACAATACAATAATGTACAGTGCTTACTAGGGCTGTGCGATGTGGCGATACATGTCATTGAGACGATAGAATGTACCCACGATATGCCTTTTCAGAGATATCGATACAGAAAGTGCACATTCTATGAGTTGCAGTTATATACCTTCATGTATACTTCTGTAGAACGGCGGTGTCATTCGCCAAAAAGAACATCTACAAGCTAACAACGTGTCGCGGCTCGACGCGTCGTTAGCTTGAAGATTTATTCCCCTTGCTTCCACCGTCCCTCCCCCTTTTAACAAGCTGTTGCCTCGCAGCGGACCGCATGCACTAACAGGCCAGACACACACACACACACACACACACACACACACACACACACACACACACACACACACACACACACACACACACACTTGGAGTGGTTACTTTTTCTCCCTCGGTCTATGGAACTGGTTTGTACTTTGGATATTCCAAAACCGACACGGTGCAAACTAAAGTTATTTGCAAAGTTTGCAATGTTCGAACGTCGCTGGACATAACTTTTAACAACCTCCGAATGTCTGGACCGGTGGGAGGTTCTGCCTCTGTCCAGCACTGGCACACACAGCCTGGTCGCCTCCTCGTTCGCAACAACAAATCTCCTGTATTCGCTGCTAGGCTCCGCTCCCTTATCCAGCTGCCGAAAGCGTTTCTTAACCTCCTCTGTATACCTGGTTTGAAGGCCAGGGTCGGTTGTGAATGCCCTCCAGTCGTACCAGATCTTGGGGCTTGGCTTGGGGACCCTGAGGCTCAGTCCCACCCTCATGGAGACCACACAGTGATCAGAGCCCAAAGACATTCCTCCACTTTTGCCTCACAAGTATGTAGTTCAGCTGAAGTAGCATACCTGTGGCTCGGTCTTGGAAGGTTTTCTGGAACATGGTGTTCGCTGCCAGTAGTTTGTGCTCCATGAGTAGGGCGGCAAGATATTCGCCATTGCGGTTGGTAGAGTCATGGTATGTAAAGGGTGCGTCATGTGGTCCGAGCCTTGCATTGAAGTCCCCCAGGATTGCCAGGAAGTTGTGAGCTGGGATATAACGGACTGCTGTAGCAATGCCCTCATGGAACTTCTCCACCTCCTCAGATGGTGCCATGTTGTAGGGTGAGTACACGACTATGACTTTTGTTACTGGTTTGCCTGAGAACTCTGTGATAAGGATCCTATGGTAAACCCGACAACGTGCCTTAAACGCCAGAGAACCCAGCATCAGCCCCTGTTGCAGCCTGGGCCTCGTTTCGCCACATAAATGCAGTGATGAACGTGCATCTCCCCACTCTGCAATACACGATCCTCCATCATCCATCATCAGTGTGTACTCTTCTGTGTTTCTGGATTCCCAGAATCCACTCCCTTTTCCTCGGCAGAGTGTGCTAGCTCCACCAATCTAGCTTCTTCTCTCACTGTACATGTGTTGAAGGTTCCTATTACGAATGGGCTCAGACAGCGCAAGAGTGCATTGGACGGGGTGCTGTGATTTGACAGGACCCTCTCTTGCGTGTTTGGAGTCCTATCGTAATGTTGTCCTCCAGGGGGAGGACCAGCACCAGCAGGTCCATGGTTTGGCTTTACTATGCTGATTAAGGACTGTGGGGCGCAACTCCTCACAGTCCTCGTTTTATTTTGGAGTGTCCTTCTCCTAGATGGGTTGCCTTCCATCTTGCCACAGTCAGGTTCATATAGTTGCATATATGTCATACATAATGCCTATATATAGAAGTAGTATATATAGTAGCTCATATATATCTAACTTTTTTTGCAAGGTAATATGTGCATAATTAGTCCAAAATTCTATATAACAAAATGTATTCATTATTTAACTTATTTCCATCTGCAGGCCCAGAATAGGAGGCACATGAACACGTTTTGGGTTTGTAGATGTGTTGCTGTGTTCGGCGCACCACCGTTGAAGGACGAAATATAAATCACAGGCAGCAGCAGCGAGCGAGTTGAGAGCGTCAAGGAGAGAGAGAATGAGAGATGCATGAGTCATGACATCAGGGATTTAACAGTCTACTTTAGCATATTTTGTGTGCAACTTAGCATGTTTTATGAACAACTGAACATAAGTTGCCATTTTGCCTATTATATGTCCGTTCTCTCACTCTGCTATAATTTGAGCCACTGGCGCTGCCTTCAGATGATTTTTTTTTTTATTGGGGGGGGGGGGGGGGGGGGCCTTTCAGGCAGTCTCGGCCCTAAAATAATGGTAATTGATTGGGCCGGGCCTTAATTTTCAGGTCCATTGAGAACTCTACCATCTGTGAAACTGTGCACACAAATTCCTCGAGGCCAGAGTAGAACCTCTGCCCTAATTTGTTCACATTGGCCTGTTATAGCGCCACCAGTCGGCCAAATTTTGAGATACAAATACACATCGGTACACATTATCTTTATTGTCATGTGATCAAGACATATCTATCTGAATTTTCATATTCCATCCGGATTGACCTCCAAAGTTAGCAGGAGTGGTCTGAACAAAATGCTTCAAATCATGAACGCAGTGTCTGATTGCACATAGGCCAAGGAAAAAATATCATCCTACATTTTTCAAATCGGTTTCATGGTTGCGCTATAACAGGCCGATTCACATGTTGGCCTATAACTCTTGAACCGTAGGTTAAAATGATTTGTTCCCTCGGATTCCTTGGATCAATACGGAAATCCCCAAACAAGCCACGCCCAATTCCACCTGTATGGATCAAATTGTTGCTTTCACACTTCACATTATGTGCAGATTAGCTACAAAACTGAGATATGTTCATTTCATGAGCTTTTGTTAAGCTTGGTTTATACAAAGTCAGGCTAATTGTTCCAATCAATGTGATAATTAAGTAAACTGGCCCATGGCTTTAGTTTGCCCTCATCTTAAAGTGGACGTGTTAGGCTGTTTGTGGTTGAGAATACAGGAAGCAGAGGAGATAATACAGGAGGCAGAGGAGATAGGGAGGTAATAGCAGGAATGACATGGAACAACAATTGTGGAACATCTTGATTCCATTATGTATTTCATTTCTGGTGTGAAATGGCACGAGGGACCCCCAAAAACGTCTCCACCCAGAAATTCTTCATTTTTATAAGCTTTGAGCACCTGCCCCTCCAGTGGTCTCTGCTTAGCCCTGTATCTTGGATTAGGTAGTTCTATTTGATGCAGAAACACAACATAATGGCCCTTGATGCAAGTAACATTAACGAACGTCAGCTGGACAGTGACACATTTCATATCACATACCATACAGTAATAACTCATGTAACTTTCACCAAACAAATATATATATATATATATATATATATATATATATATATATATATATATATATATATATATATATATATATATTAAAACATATATATTTTGGGAAATTGTGAATCATTCTTTGTAAGAATCGCAATTTTTAAATAATCGTGTTTTTCCAACACCCCTCCTGAACAACTATGTGATCTATTTATCGGCTAAAATGAATTCATGGCATCAGGCACAAACAAATCACTCAGCTCCATATATGGGCACAAATGGGCATGCTCATATATGGGCATATACGGACGGTGTTTATGTATTAAAGACAAATGGAAATAGTTGGTTTCTGCCCGACAGCAACATACTATCTATATTACTATACTTCTATCTTACACTATTATATGTATTATTTTTGTTATTGCTATTAATTGTATTTGCTTGTATCTCCCTCTGTCTCTTTCTCAGTCTCTCTCCCCGCCCGCCAGCCCAACATGGTCAAGGCAGATGGCCACCCGCCCTAGAGCCTGACGTTTCTTCCAGTTAAGTGGGAGTTTTTCGTTGCCACTGTCACAAAAACTGCTTGCTCAGGGTGGGACAATGTGGGGTCTCTGCTCTGCATGTAAAGTGTCTTGAGACAACTTGTTTTGATTTGACACTTGAATAAAATGGAATTGAAATTTCAATTGAATTGAAAATAAAGTCCTTATAGGTGAGAGCTCTTATTTTCACTCAGGTTCTAAGGGGGATTCTATAACAACATTGGCCCCGATTCATTATGCTGGTCGTAAATATGGGGTAAATACAGTTTGTAAAGTATTTTCTGTAAGCTCAAACTGACGTGCAATTCCCAAAGGGGTTTGTATATCCCTGAAACGTGTGGATCACCAGGTGTAGATCATGATTAATCTGGACGGCTGCATCCAACAACATCCAACGTCAACGTACTGAACAGTGTTGCCATATCCACTTATTATAAGCGATTTTGGGAGTAAAGTTGCTTTACTTGTAAATATTGGTAGCTGTGGGGTGCAGTTTTTGGGCTTGTTTCTAAAGTGTAGTTGCTTATTTGGGCTTGCTTCACAATTGTTCAATTATTTTAACCAGTGTTTCTCAATATTTTTATGTCATGGACCCCCAAGTTAACACATTGAGTGCCATAAACGGTCCAGACCGTTTTTGAGAATCCAAATGAGGAGTGCCGAAAACGGTCCGGACGGTTTTTGACCCAATTTTATTTTTATACGTGGGGCCCACGTGGGGTGCTCTAACGAAACTTTGGGATCATCCAAGGAGTTTCTGAAAAGAAGAGGCCGGATGTGGATCCATGTCAAAAATCCTTCCGGTAGGCCTTTCCAATGTTAACTCCTTGACTAAAAGCTTATCTCCATTTCTTTTTAACGTGGTGGAAGCGAGCCGTTTTCGATCGGCGATCACTCTGCAATGGAGGATCGCGTTGGAAATATTGTTCCAGGCATTAGTCGGGACCCTCCGCCGTCTCACACGCACGCTTGTTTACATGCACTTCCGCGTCGGGGCTTCTACACCACGAAACATATCAACGTAAGTGGATGGAAGAAATGCAGGCACTGAACGTATAATATTTTAATAAACCTCTGGCACCCGATGGGTAATATGTAGGCTAATTTATCCCTATAACCCCTATCTGAAAATGTTTTGTGCCAGCTGGAGCCCCGTACCAGATTGTGTTGTTAGAATGTTAAAACAAATCTTCCAAATATTCCACATTTTATTTCAAGATAAAAAAATAAAAAAATAGCAGATCTACAACTACAAGCTCACAACGCGTTACATCGCGAAGCGTTGTGAGCTTGTAGATTGGCTATTTTCAATATGCTTGTAGATTGGCTTGTAGATCGCTATTTTCAATGTATACAGTAGCCTATATAATTTCAATGTATACAGGTTTAATTAGAGTGCTCATAATGGCCTAGTGCCATAGTTTCTTCTTTTGGGCTTGTTTTCCTAGATCTGGTTACTTATTTCTCTCACAACATCTGGCAACGTTGGTGCTAGTTCTCTGGTGCGTCTCTCGTATAAACATAACAGATGCGCATCGCCTTGACTTGTACAACCGTTCTGTCTGGAAGCGAGTCCTTCGATCGCACATGCTCTCATGTGTAAGGAGAATAAAGAAGTTTACAAGGTCCTTTTATTTGGACACCCCATGACCAAATAAAAGGCTAACTAGAAAAAGTGCTCCTCGGAGCACAGGTCTCCGCCAGGTCAGGTAGGTTATTGTGGCCTCCTGGTGGCGCTATAATAGGCCAATGTGAAAATTTCTTCCTCAGCCTAGTGGGAATGTGCGTGTAAAATTTCATGGAAATCGCAAGCTGAGTGCATAATTTGAGGCATTTTGTTCAAAAGTTTGCAATCCTGCAAACTTTGGAAGACAGCCTTAGCCAATGAGGATGGAATATGGGAAATCGGACAGATCCGTGTTCATCACATGGCTATAGAGATACTGTATACCGATTTGCATGACGTTTGGATAAAAGAAGAGAAGCATATAAAATATGGCGGAGAATATAAAACATGGAAAGGATATTATATAAGCCTTTTCTAATGAACACTGCTCACCTTTACCGAGGTAAAAAATATGATGAAATCCAGCATACAAGTGGAACGCTGCTATCCGATTATGGACCAGAGCGTATTGATTACTTATTGATTAAATTTGTTAATTTTGGATTAATATATCACTGTCCTACGTCGGAATGCATCTTCTGGACAGCATGACTAGCTTTCATCCACTATAGTTTCCTCATCAGATGGTAAGATTTGTTAGGCTATTGTGTGTGGTGTTCATGTGATCAATATACAGTAGCCTACAGTATTATAAATGAATACCGCGCAGGTCTGCAGCTCCACAGTGACATTAAGGCATGATAGTCTATTTTCATTATTACGTGACACTTTGGCTGAGATGGCCCGCTTGCCCGAAACTGGCAAACACACTGAGGGACCTAATAAATCAGCTATAAATGCAACTAATAGCCTACAAAATAAATAAAAAGCGGTGGGATCTGCATCATGTCTATACATGTAGGACTGTGACTGTTTCTGCTTTTTATATTTTGTACAATTTGGCAATAAATTTGTTTTATTGCACCCTTGCTCTTATTGTTTTACACTGCTCAACCCTGGTATATAAGAACCTGTTTAGAAGTGTTACTTGAGTTCCTGGGCTCTATTATCCTCCAGGTGGCGTAGTCAGCTCTAAAAATAATATTGTGTTATTTCCACCTTGCCACACTTACATTCATTGTCTAGGGTTCTGGTTCATTAAAGTTTACAGTGATCTTACATTGTCTGGCGGGGTGTCACTACTTCCTAGGGTCGAGGTGGAATATAACGCGCCATGCAAGAACTGGAAATAACCAACGCAAAGTGGCGGCACACGGACAAAGTGGAAGATCTGTTTCAACAGAACGTGCGGGGGTTGTGGCAAGGACTGAAGACAATGACGGGTTAAAAAGGCAAGCACCAGTCGATCAACAGTGCTGACGCAACACTGGCGAACAGTGTACTGAACAGTAGCTACAGAAGGTTTGAGGCTAGCATTGCTAGTATAGTAGCCCTGTGGATAACAACAGCAGGGTGCATTCCAACCCGCTTGTTTTTATTTTCTGAGCAGGATGTGCAGAGGGTGTCCGAAGGGTGGATATCAGGAAAGCAGCCGGCCCAGATGACATTTCTGGGTGGCTGACTAAGGCCTGCGTTGCCCTACGTGTGCCAGTCTTCACCATAATATTACTGCACACAGATTTATTTTGTCCCGCTTTAAAGGGATATTTCACTTTCAAATAAAATAATCATAAAAAAAAAAGAAAAATAGAATATTATTGTTTTAATCCCTCACGCAATTAAGGGCCGTGATATTTCCATTACTTTTTCATTTATTCTGTTTAGATTTTTTAACATTTTTATTTTATTTGAAAGTGAAATATCTTTTTATATATACATATTATATTTATTATATATATATTATATTCATAATATATATTATAAATATATATATTACTTACTACATTAGAATGTCAGCACAATTAAAAAAATGTCACTGCTTGTGCTTGTATAAGTTAGCGACGAATGAAACCTTCATGATTCTTGAAGACTCCTTAATAACACAAACTAACAGTTATTTAAAGTTGAAAGTTTAGTTTTTTATTGCATTTCTTTTATATTTACTAGGTAGTCACTTTTTTTAATGACTTATCTTCTCTAACAAGACCTCACAAAATTGGCAGCATTAAAAGCCCTATAGTTCAATAATGTACATTATATACATATATAGCTCTATATACAGTATATATATATATGTGTGTGTGTGTGTGTGTGTGTGTGTGTGTGTGTGTGTGTGTGTGTGTGTGTGTGTGTGTGTGTGTGTTTGTATATATATATATATATATATATATATATATATATATATAAAATGTTACAGTACTAGCGCAAAACCAGTAAGATTTCACTCGCTTCGAGGCGCCGAACCGAGTGCACAGCTTTGCCCCGCCAAGGCCGCAACCGACGGAATAAAAATAAAAACAGACGGCCGGTATTTCCAGCTGGCCGTTTTCGCCAATCAACGGCGGGTGATGAAGCGGAAATCCGTGGGTTGTTATGCAAGCCGTGCTCAAGCCGTGCTGATCCAACGGCCGACCACTCGAGTGAAAAACCCACCACGGCTACTGGGGGGCTGGGTCGGGACATACCTATTTTTGTCCTACCGTGTAGAAGTGTTTGTGCGTCTCGCGGCTGCGAGCCCTGGCCGGCCGGGCCGCGGCATCGTCTTGCACCTCAGAACGAGCACTTCTTTTTCGATCTTACTTGTTTCTCCAACATACTGGGAGATCATTAAGTTTGCGAAAAGAGTGTTGGCGGGGGCGAGATGAAGCGAACGGGAAGCTTCAAAGTCGCCGTCCGCGCTACAAAACGGGCACTCCCAAACTGTTCACACTGAGGCCGGCTCAAAGTCAAACGCCGACGGCGGAATAATAAAATAAATATAATATAAAAATAAACTTGCTTGTCGCGATCGCGCATTGTAACTAAATCTAAGAGGATTCTATAACAACATTGTGTTTCCTGATCAGTGATCTTACTTTGAGTCTGAAGGTCCAGGTTCATTCATGGCGTCCGTAGAAGTGAGAGAGTCGATGCCACTCGCCGTAGTCGTACAGCTGGATGCTGGAGAGACTGGTCTCTGGTATTCACCTCTGGAATCATAAACAAATCACACAACACTGTTTCTGGCTCATACTGTATATTCATGATGAAGTCTTAGTGACGTGATCACCAGAATAAGAATCATCTTTGTTATCACATCACAGGTTTGCAGGTGTAAAACTTGGGTGAAATTTGTTTTTGCGCAAGGTATACAAGGTATCTACAGAGTATATCCATCCTTACATTATGTACAGTACATGCGGTTTAGACATAAGGTGCATAAGGTGCATAGCTGGTATAAAGCAATAGCCAGCAGTCCGAAGTCCTTCTGGTACTTTTAATTCATATGCACGGACAAACACAGCACACACGGACGCGTTTCGGTGTCAAGCCTTCCTCAGCGTGTATGGTAATGTAAACATTTAGGGACAGTTAAATAGGGGGACCAGGGTGCAACACAGAAATTGGTCCGTCTAAAAACAGGCTCGTTCATAGGCCTCATCACAATTACTTATACACCACATAAATCCATATACTATTGATTGGGGGACTCTGATCCATTACATATACAAATAGCCAAATACCAGTAGATAAAGTTTTTAAAAAGCAGTTCATGTAGGTACTCTCCCTTGACTTTCTGTCATAAACAGGAATGCAGTGATAAATGCAAATACAAAATATAGCTGCAAGCAGCGATAATACAGGGCCAGACATGGAAACTAGAGAGAGAGAGAGAGAGAGAGAGAGAGAGAGAGAGAGAGAGAGAGAGAGAGAGAGAGAGAGAGAGAGAGAGAGAGAGTTTGTGTGTTTGTTTGTTTGTGTGTTTGACAGCTTACTAGTGGCTCCATTTGACTACACAACACAGCCATCATGGGAGAGAGAGAGAGAGAGAGAGAGAGAGAGAGAGAGAGAGAGAGAGAGAGAGAGAGAGAGAGAGAGAGAGAGAGATTTTTTTTTATTTTTAAAAGCTCTTTATTAAAACCACTCCTTTCCAGTTCAGCTCATAGCATTACAAAAGTTAACCAATTCAGCTCTCAAAATCATAGTTACACAAAACAAAAACAACAAAAATAAAAAATATAACCTTCCACTAGAAACAAAGAACCAGCTCTCCCTCTTCCTGTGGTAAGCACAACACCCCCTCAACAGCCCAGATGTTATTGAACCCTTCCAGATCATTTGTTAACTTATAGTAAGCATGCTCAACCCTAAGTCGGGCAGCTACCATCCCTGTTAAAACCTGCACTGGATCTGTAGACCCTTCGCCCTTTATCTTATTTCTCCTCGTGATCCAGATTGCAAGTTTAGCCATTCCAGACATAAAATTGAGCAGTGTATGTACAATCTTTTTTGCTGCAGAATACTTTGGACCAAAAATGAATTGTTCAAACGAAAAAATCACACCTAATCCTGAAAACCACAACTTTACCAAATCAAAGACACCCCCCAGCCTTGAACACCCAACAAATAAATGTTCAAGTGTTTCTGGTTGTGGACAGAAAGGACAGCCCACCCCTATACTTGGATCCAGGTGTGCTAGGTGTCTATTAGTGGCAATAGCCCCATGCACAATCCTCCATTGAAGGTCACCTGCCCGCTTGTCAATTGGCCGTTTGTACAAAGACCTCCAGCATCCCTTCGGGGAAGAGTGCGGGTCAAAAACCCCAGTCCACCTCGATGCTCTAATTCCTGTCAGAGAGCGTACATACGACACCTTAACACAAATTCGATAGGCTTCTTTCTTTTCCATTTCTCTGAATTCCCCCAGCTTTGGGGTTTTGAAAGAGAGAAACTGGTCTTCCCCCTCCTGCCACTCCCCAACAGCAGGAGTGACAGTTAGAGATGGAAAACTGTACTCACACTCATCATCCCATTGGTCAGAATAGGTACGATTTTCGGCAAACACTCTTAGGGGCTCTGACAAGGAAACACAGACCTCTCGAACGATCCTGGATAAGATCCTGGAGGATCTGATGTTGGCCATCTGTCCCAGAACCTCTACAGATGTCTGTGTGGCCTTTAACAGGTGTCCCAGCTTAACACAGCCAGCCTCTCGTAGAGCAGCCCTCAGGCTTGGTGACGACAGTGTTTCTGTCTTTAGATAGTCATTGAAGAACAGTGGTTCCTCAAAAATCCACATTCCAGGTAGACCGCCAGGGTCCCTGGTGGCCTGAAGAACCTGCCATGCCTGAAGAACTGCAACATAGAACGGTGTAAGTCCTGTAATATCCGCCTCATTCAGGTTCAGTAGGAACAGCTGTTTGTCATATCCCAAACGACCAGCCTTCCTTAGTATTAAACTGGCTGTACCCAGCCACCGTGCCCCACAGTCATACAGGAGTCTCTGGCCTGCTTCGAGCCTGAAGGCCATCACTCGCGAGGAAATGTCTATCAGGCCTTGTCCTCCTTCCTCCACTGGAAGATACAGAGCTGCAGCCCTTATCCAATGCTGCCCAGTCCAGAAGAAGTCTATTATCTGTCTTTGTATTTCCTCTATTAAGCCCCTAGGTGAAGGTAGAACAATTAATCTATGCCAGAGCATCGAGGCAACTAGGTTGTTTGCAACCAAGACCCTCCCCCTATAGGATAGCTGAGGTAGGAGCCATTTCCACTTTGACAGCCTAGCACGCACCTTCTCCACTAAGCCCTCCCAATTATTTTCCCGATATTCTTCTGATCCTAAATGAACTCCCAGGAACTTCATCCCCTGCTGTCCCCACTGTAAACCTCCAGGCAAACTGGGGGGTGCCTCCTCCGTCCAGCGCCCCACCTGTAGGGCCTCACTCTTTTCCCAGTTCACCTTAGCCGATGAGGCTCTTTCGTACATGTTTAGACAGTATTTTATTCCCTCTACATCCCCCTGGTTCTTAATGAAAATGCTTACATCATCGGCATAAGCTGAGACAACATAAGGAGGACTCTGGGTTAGTCCAGGTAGGGATAAACCATTAAGTCTTCTCCTAAGTTGGCATAGGAGTGGTTCTATAACAATACTGTAGAGTTGACCTGATATGGGACACCCCTGTCTGATACCCCTACTAACCGTTATAGGTCTGCTCAAACCGCCTCCCACCTTAACCATGCAACTTGCTTCCTCATACAGTAGACCTACCCATTTTGAAAAATTCTTCCCAACACCAAATGCATTCAAAGTGGAGAAAAGAAAACCATGATCTACTTTATCGAAGGCTTTTTCTTGGTCTATTGATAAGATCCCGACATTTATATCATATGATTTACACACATCCAACACATCTCTAATCAAAAACAAATTATCCATTATAGTTCTTTCAGGTACACAGTACGTTTGATCTGGTTGTATTAATACTCCAAGATGGTCTCTCAGTCTATTAGAAAGTGCCCTTGAAAGCACCTTGTAATCCGAGCATAATAATGCCACAGGCCTCCAGTTTTTTAAGAGGGCCAAGTCCCCTTTTTTTGGGAGGAGCGATAGAACTGCCCTCCTACATGAAGATGGCAGTAAACCCTTTTTGTAAGATTCCATCATTACTTCATGAAAATCATGTCCCAGACATTCCCAAAAAGCCCTATAGAACTCAGTGGGTAGCCCATCAATCCCTGGTGCACGCCCAGAAGCTAGCTGTCCTACGGCCGTGGTTAGCTCCTCAAAGGACAGGTCTTTATCCAGATCTTTTCTCTCCCTAGGAGTGAGCTTAGGTAGTCCTTCCAGTAGTTCTAACTGGCACTGCTCCTCACAGGTCTCAGCTCCAAACAGGGTTGTATAGAAGTTTACAGCCTGTCTCCTCATCTCACCAGAGTCTGTAGTAATCCTACCATCAGGCATTCTCAGACAGGACATCTGCTTCCCCTTTGCTTTCTGCTTCTCCAGGTTGAAAAAGAAAGAGCTTGGGGCATCCATGTCCTTAATTGATACAAAACGAGCTCTGACGAGGGCTCCTTTCACTCTCTCCCTCATGAAAGAGCTGAGCTCCAGTCTTTTCTTTTGAAGCAAAGTCTCATCATCAGATCTTGTATTGGGGTGTAATTCACTTTCAATGTCCCTTATTTCCATTTCCATTTTTTTAATTGCTTCCCTAGTATTAAGTGTTGTGTAAGATGTGTACTGTTGACAGAATACACGTGTCTGAGCTTTTCCTATTTCCCACCACATACTCAAAGATTCAAAATCACTCTTTTTCTGAGCCCAAATTGACCAAAAAGTTTTAAAATTCTCACAAAAAGTTGTGTCCTGAAGCAATTTTGTGTTAAAGTGCCAATAATTTGTTACCTTTTCACCAGAGGAAAAACTCAAACATATGGTAGTTATATGATGATCACTGAACCCCACTGGACTAATACAGCTACTAATCAGCTGACCTCTGAGCCCTTCTGATATGTATATCCTGTCCAGTCTAGCTGCGCTCACTCTGTTATCCACAATCCTGATCCATGTGTACTGCCTTACTGTTTCATTTTTTATTCTCCATGCATCTACTAATTCTAAATGACTAATTGTACTTTTTAGACTAATTGATGACTGTAAATGTGGCTCCTCACTCATTCTATCCTGTGTAAAGTCAATCGTGCAGTTCCAATCTCCACCAATAATTTTGAGGTCTTGATTCTTGCCCAACTCATCTTTCAATTTGTTGAACAGACATAACCTCTCTGTGCCTTGGTTTGGTGCATAAACATTAACTAGACAGAAAATACACCCTTCAACCTCTGCTCTAACTATTGCTACCCTTCCCTTTACAAGCTCTTCCTTAGATATAATTTTCACATTCAACTTTTCTGAAAAAAGAACTGCAACGCCTCCACTGACATTACTACCATGACTTAGAAAAAAAGACCCTTTCCAAAACAGGCCCCAATCTGCTGCATTTTCCTCATCACTATGAGTTTCCTGCAAAAAAAGTATATCAATTTTCTTCTGCTCCACTACCTCTGCTATTAATGCCCTCTTTTGCCTATCTCTCCCTCCATTCATGTTCAAAGAGCCTATCTTAAGCCCCCCCATCAGAAAACAAGAGTAGAGGAAAAAAGAAAACAGTAGATATAAGCTCAAGAAAGAGCAAGACACCTTGTGATACATGATCATCTTAACTACATGCGTAACGAGGCTTTAGCAGCCTTCCTTTGTTTCCCCTTCTTATTGGGATTCACTTTTCTCAAGGAAGTTATTAACTTCCTTAATCTATACCTCTTTCTTTTATCTAACAAGTCATAACCTACCACCTTCTGTAAAATGTTAACAGTCTTTATAAACTTTTCCTCATCAGGAAAATGGTCCTTTACATTCACAGTTTGGCCAAATGTCTCATCCAAAAAATTGTTTATTTGCTCTAAAGAATACAGGTCAGTACCTATACTCTTCATTTCAACTTCATTTGCACTCTCTGGCTCACTTTCATATTCTCCACCATCCATTTCCATGTCACTGTCCAGCTGACTGTTTGGTAACGGAGTATTCTCTCCTGCTGTCACTATTTCACTGTCCAATTGGCTGTTTGGTAACGGAGTATTCTCTCCTCCTGTCACTTTTTCACTGTCCAATTGGCTGTTTGGTAACGGAGTATTCTCTCCTCCTATCACTATTTCACTGTCCAATTGACTGTTCGGCAAGGGAAAATTGGGCAGTGTATGTGCAATTGTTTTTACTGCAGAATACTTTGGACCAAAAATGAATTGTTTTGACAATGGAGTGCTCTCTCCTGCTGTCACAACATCACTAAGCAGCCCCTCCCCTTTAGCACTTGTAGACGCAACCTCGTTATCCACAGGAATAACCGCGGCCTCTACTCTTATTTGTGAGTCTATCATCTGTGAAGACTGACTCATTTTCAACCTCATCTGCTGATCCTTGTGTCTCACCATTCTGTTCTATCACTACCTGCTCATCTGTTGCGTTAACATTACCAGGGGGCGGGGCCACAACAGCCCTCGGCTCTGCCTGTCCAGCGGCCGTCCCATCATCTCTTTTTTTCTGTGGACACGCGTTGCGCTTGTGTCCAACACGCCCACACTCAAAACATTTCATGCTACCTCCATTTGCATAGACCATATAATAACTATTTCCATGTTTCACTTTGAATGACACCTCCAGCTCTTGTGTAGGAGAGTCAAGGAACATATAAGCCTGTCTGCGAAGTGACTGAACATGTTTTAACTTCTCATCTTTGAACCCGAGGCTTAACACCTTAAGTGGGCTTGCAAACTTGCCGAAGCGCTTGAGTTCTTGTTCCAACATCTCATTTGGAATAAACGGTGGTACACCCGAGACTATAACTCGCGTGGAAGGTGCATAAAGTGGGGAAACCTGCGAAAAAAACGTCACCTATAAAGACGCCACTCGCAACAAGTTGATTCACAAGCCTCTCCTCCTTCACAAACACAATGACACCCTTGTTCATGCGCGATGCATATTCAAGATTAGCGTGTTCAATCTGTTCTCCGACAGCCAACAGCACCTGTTCTAACGTCACGTTAGGCTCAGGTACCAACCGAACTCCATGACGAACGGACAGAGACGGCGTCTCGAAAGACGCCATCTCTCCCCTTGTGTTTTTAGCCGAAGTTACTAACAACTTGTGCCACTCCACAATCCAGCAAAATAAACAATAAAAAGATAACCTTACCTGATCATGCGACAAAGCAGGGAAAATGACAAGTAGAAACCAAAAAAAAGAAAACAAATCCCGAGGCTCTCACTCATACAAACACTACTCACACACACGCTCCCACCGTGCTCCCAACAGCATGCAGAGAGAGAGAGAGAGAGAGAGAGAGAGAGAGAGAGAGATGGATACTGGAGAGAGAGAGAGAGACATGGATACTGGAGAGAGAGAGAGAGAGAGAGAGAGAGAGAGAGAGAGAGAGAGAGAGAGAGAGAGAGAGAGAGAGAGAGAGATGGAAACTGGAGAGAGAGAGAGAGAGAGAGAGAGAGAGAGAGAGAGAGAGAGAGAGAGAGATGGAAACTGGAGAGAGAGAGAGATAGAAACGGAATAGATGAGATTTTTTTATTTATTTTAAAAGTCCTTTATTACGCACTGCTGGGTAATACAGACCAAGAACATAGTCAAGCCCTCATACTTGACTTAAATAATTAGAAAGAGAGAAAGAAAAAAAGAAACACAGAAACACAACCAGGCTCCAACCTCAGATCAAAAAGAGAAGAGCAGTTCATCTGTATCTTCCACTGTACACAACACTCCCCCTAATGCCCACTTTCTGCAGAAAGCCTCCAGATTGTCCACCACTTTATAGTATGAATGTTCTATCCTGAGGCGTGCTTTTAACAGTCCAGTCATTATGAGCACCGGGTCCACACAGCCCACATCCTGAGCCCGATTCCTACGGCTCAGCCAGATGGCCAACTTTGCAGTTGCAGACATAACATTTATCAGTGTGTGAACACCTTTTTTTGCCACTGAGTACTTTGGCCCGAAAATAAAAAGCTGAGAAGAGAAGACCTCCCCCAACCCCGTAAACCAACCCCTCAGTAAGTCAAACACCCCTAATAACCTGGGACACTGAACAAATAGATGAAAAAGGGTTTCCGTCTGGGAACAGAAGAGACAACCCTCCCCTTGATTAGGATCAATGTGTGCCTTGTGTCTGTTCGTGGCTATCGCCCCATGTACTATCCTCCACTGGAGGTCAGCCGACCGCTTATCAACCGGTAGCTTGTACAGGCACCGCCAACAGCCTTTCGGGGAGGAGCCTGGACCAAAAAACTCGTTCCACCTCGACGCTTTCATGGCCTGCAGAGACTGACAGTGCCTCACCTTTACGCACAGGATGTACATTGCCTTCTTCTCTAGTCTCGCGTGGCCAGACTGTTGCCTCCCACAATTTAATTCCATGATACCTTTCTCAGTTTTCTGTGATAAACAATCCTCGCACAAATAACATGAATCTACCGCTCCTATGACTATGCTTCCGCCTCGGTTCTGTTTCCACTAGGACTACAGGTCCGCGGGCACCGCGTCGTGATTGGTCGAATGTTTTTCCGGTCTGAACAACTTCCGTTACACAGCTTTCGGGAAGTGGAGTCCCAGACTCTATATAGCATTCAGAGATTGTGGAATAGTAGTCTGGTGACGCGAGACTACTTCTTCTCCAAATCCTGACACAAGCCAAGCCTTGGAGTAGCGAATGATAGGAGACAGCCTTCCTCCTCCTCCTGCAACTGCCCCACATTAGGAAGAACAGCCAGACTTGGGAAAACATAGTCCACATCGTCCTCCCACTGTTGTACTAGTGTACAGTTCTCCTTTAGAAAGGTCCTCAGGTGTTGTGGAAGGGACCCCTCAACCTCCTCAATCACCCGTCTCAGCAGTCTAGGCCTTATGTGGACACGCTGCTGTAAGGACTCAATGGGCATCAGCAGATGTCCCAACTTGGTGCATCCGGCTTCCCTAAGAAAAGTTCTTACACATGCAGAAGACAGTGTCTGAGCCTGTAGAAAGCTGTTGTGGAACAGTGGCTCCTAGAACAACCACATACCAGCTGTGGCATCAGGGTCTCTGGCAACTTTCAGGATCCTCCAGGCTTCCAGAACAGACTCATAGAAGGCTGACAGCCCCGTCAGATCTGCCTCGTCCAGCCTTAGTAGAAAAAGCTGTTTGCTGTAGCCCAGACGACCCGCCTTACACATGATGAGCTTGGCTGTGTCCAGCCACCGCACTCCATAGTCAGATATCAGCCTCTGTGCTGTCCTTAATCTAAAGGCCGCCACCCGAGATGTAATGTCTATTAGACCCTGTCCCCCTTCTTCCACCTGAAGGTACAAAGCAGGGGCTCGGATCCAGTGTTGCCCTGACCAGAAGAAGTTCACTAAGGCCCGCTGGATGTCCTCAATCAGGCCTCTCGGTGGAGGTAAGACACTGAGTCTGTGCCACAGCATCGAGGCGACCAAGTTGTTTGCTACCAGGACTCGACCCCTATACGACAGCTGGGGTAGCAACCATTTCCAGGAAGACAACCTGGCACACACCTTCTCCATCACCCCCCCCCAATTATGCCTCTGATACTCTTCCGTTCCCAGAAAAACACCCAACACCTTCATCCCTCTTGTCTCCCACTGCATTCCTATGGGCAGCCTAGGTGCTGTCCCGCCTCCCCACTGACCCACTTGCAAAGCCTCACTTTTCTCCCAATTTACCCTTGCAGAGGAGGCCTTCTCATAGATAGCCAGGCTATCCTGCAGGGCTGCTACATCTCGCTGGTCAGTTATGAACACATTCAGGTCATCTGCGTAGGCCGAAACAATGAGAGGGGGATGTTGAGTCCCTGGTAGTGTAAACCCACTGAGCCGACTCCTCAGCCTGCATAACAGGGGTTCAAAAATTAAACTATACAACTGACCTGAGATGGGGCAGCCCTGCCTTATTCCCCTCTGTACTGGGATTGGTCTGCTCAACCCTCCCCCTACCTTAAAGGAGACACACCATGAATTTAAAAAAAATATTTGATATTTAATATCATATGGTGTATGTCCCTCAAACCATTTTCAAAAGGTTTGAGCCTAAATCAACACTCAGATATACTCATCCCAAGTCAATTCTCTCAGGCTTATAAAGCACTTTCAGCTGCAATACCAAAACGTCCAGTTGGCTAGGGGGGTGCTGTACTGCGGTACTGAGCAATTCTGTCTGTCAAAATACATGGGCAGAAAGTTTGGTGAGGTAAGCAAACTTGCCATTCTGAGATGGCCTGTTCAGACACGCCCATTCTGAAAATCTCTGAAATGAGAATGAATGACTGAATGTTAAAAGAAAATATTTTTTTGGGGTACAAGAGACACTGGGGAGCCAAAAAAATACAAAAAAAAAAAAAAAAAAGTGAAATTCATGGTGTGTCTCCTTTAACCAGACACTCTGCTCCACTGTATAACAGCCCCACCCAAGACATAAAACCATCCCCAAACCCAAAGGCCTTCAGTGTGGAAAACAAGTACCCATGGTCCACTCTGTCAAAAGATTTCTGTTGGTCAAGGAATAGATGAGAGAGAGAGAGAGAGAGAGAGAGAGACATGGAAACTAGAGAGAGAGAGAGATAGAAACGGAATAGATGAGAGAGAGAGAGAGAGAGAGAGAGAGAGAGAGAGAGAGAGAGAGAGAGACACACATGGAAACGGAATAGTTTGATATGAGAGAGAGAGAGAGAGAGAGAGAGAGAGAGAGAGAGAGAGAGAGAGCGCGCCATGGAAACGGAATAGATTGAGATTGTAGATCGGCTATTTTCAGAATGAAGTATGTCATACGTTGAAAAACGTACTCTCAAATATGCATTTCAGGTTATCTTTACCATTTGCACATGTATTCATTGATACAGGCATGTTGTTTGCAATTCAACTTAAATGAAGTCTGCAAGTGAGGCTTGAACTGACGACCATGAGATTGTGAGGCACTCATTTAAGGGAGACGCCATTGGACCAACAGACAAGGAACTGTGAAAAAGGAGATCACACAGATGATACAGTTTCACGCAAATAGCTGAAAAATCCTGGGTTTAAGTGTTTTTCAAACTGCTCAAAATTGCGGACAATCTAAGGGCGGAGCTTACTGGTCAAAGCGATAGATGTGTTCCTCATGAGTCAAGGCACAAGTGTAAGCAAGTTTCACGACTTTCGGCCAAACGAGGCATGACTTTTGCCTGTTTAAAGTTTGCATTTTCAAAAAATTGCTATAGCGCCCCCCTTTGGCCAATTGGAGTGAGATTGGTTTCAGTGATATTTGGAATGACTCTCTACATTACTGCAACGTTTCAAAGAAATGTGAGTCTTGCATGTATGTGTTAGGGGCAGATGAATAATTTTCATAAAACTGCAATAGTTAAAATCTATGGAATCCTGGGATTTTGGAGCAATCTGCATGAAACGTTTAACACTTGAACTTTGGACCTCTGCCGACATAATGATGGGAGCGGATTTTCCATAAGTGAAAAAATGCAGAAGTTAGGAGCCAATGGCTGTTTTTCATATAATTCAAAATGGTGGGCGATCTAAAGGTCAGAGGTCAAAAGTCAGACCACAAAAGTTGTCGGGCATGAAGAGACGCATGTGTGTATCGAAGTGTCATGGTTGTAGGTCAAACAGGGCATGAGTTGTACCTGTTCAAAGTTGGCATTTTCAATTGAGTACTATAGCGCCACCTTTGGACGAAAGATTGTGAGAATTATTTTTTGATGGTTTTTCATGACCATCTACCATATGGCCGAGTTTCGTAAAAAGCGACAGCACGGTTCAGCCAGAACTGCGAAAAGTGGCAGAAGAAGAAGAAGAAGAAGAAGAAGAAGAAGAACTGACAGAATACTGCCAATAACAAAACAGGTCCAGAGCTGAGCTCTGGCCCTGTAATTACAAACAGAACAAAACAAAAACTAACTAGAAAAAGTGCTCCTCGGAGCACAGGTCTCTGCCAGGTCAGGTACGTTATTCTGGCCTCCTGGTGGCGCTATAATAGGCCAATGTGAAAAGGGTGCCATTTATTCTTAGGTCTTTCATGGCAATCAGACACTGCATTCATGATTTGAGGCATTTTGTTCCAAAATGTGTTTTGCTAAATTAGACCTGCTGGTGGCGCTATAACAGGCCAATGTGAAAAGGGTGCCATTTCTTCCTCGGCCTAGTGGGAATGTGCGTGTGAAATTTCACGGAAATCGCAAGCTGCGTGCATAGTTTGAGGCTTTTTGTTCAAAACGGACCAATCCTGCAAACTTTGGAAGCCAACCATAGGCAATGAGGATGGAATATGGGAAATCGGACAGATCCGTGTTGATCACATGACTATAGAGATGCTGTGTACCGATTTGCATGACGTTTGGATAAAATCTGTAGGAGTAATGTAAACAAATAGGTTTTGAACAAATCGGCCTCCTGGTGGCGCTATAACAGGCCCATGTGAAAAGGGTGCCATTTCTTCCTCGGCCTAGTGGGAATGTGCGTGTGAAATTTCACGGAAATCGCAAGCTGCGTGCATAGTTTGAGGCTTTTTGTTCAAAACGGACCAATCCTGCAAACTTTGGAAGCCAACCATAGGCAATGAGGATGGAATATGGGAAATCGGACAGATCCGTGTTGATTACATGACTATAGAGATGCTGTGTAGCGATTTGCATGACGTTTGGATAAAATCTGTAGGAGTAATGTAAAACTAGAAAAAGTGCTCCTCGGAGCACAACTCTCCGCTGTTGGGAATGTTGGGAATGTTCTATCTGTATAAGTGTCCTATCCGTCCTGTCTGTATAAGTGTCCTATCCCTCCTGTCTGTATAAGTGTCCTATCCGTCCTGTCTATGTAAGTGTCCTATCCGTCCTGTCTGTGTAAGTGTCCTATCCGTCCTGTCTGTGTAAGTGTCCTATCCAATTGTTACAGTATCCGCCATTTCTCAACCATTTCGTGATTGTTCCTGTCTTACCTCACTCTTACCAGACTTGTGTTGGGAATGTTGGGAATGTTCTAATTCTTATGTTCTAACTGTCCTATCCATCCTGTCTGTATAAGTGTCCGATCCGTCCTGTCTGTATAAGTGTCCTATCCGTCTGTATAAGTGTCCTATCCGTCTTGTCTGTATAAGTGTCCTATCCGTCCTGTCTATGTAAGTGTCCTATACCTCCTGTCTGTGTAAGTGTCCTATCCCCCCTGTCTGTATAAGTGTCCTATCCGTCCTGTCTGTATACTGTAGGTGTCCTATCCGTCCTGTCTGTATACTGTAAGTGTCCTATCCGTCCTGTCTGTGTAAGTGTCATATCCCTCCTGTCTATGTAAGTGTCCTATCCGTCCTGTCTGTGTAAGTGTTCTATCCGTCCTGTCTGTATAAGTGTCCTATCCGTCCTGTCTGTATAAGTGTCCTATCCGTCCTGTCTGTATAAGTGTCCTGTGTACTGTAAGTGTCCTATCCGTCTGTGTAAGTGTCATATCCCTCCTGTCTATATAAGTGTCCTATCTGTCCTATCTGCCAATTATGTATCAGCCATGCAGCCATTTCGTGATGGTTCCTGTCTTACCTCACTTTGACAGTGGCAAAGACACTGTCAAAGTGATGCCATGTATTTATACAGTATTTCACCGTATTGTCACGTGTCACGTGAGGCTTGACCAATCGGTGTGTCATATTTAGAAAGTGAAAACAAAACTCTCCTACGGAGAGTAATAAAAATAGGTTTTGCACAAATCGGCCTCCTGGTGGCGCTATAACAGGCCCATGTGAAAAAATTGGGGCAGAGGTTCTGAATTGGCATCCAGGGAGTGTGTGTGCACAGTTTCAGAGCAACCGGGCCAACGGTGCCGGAGATTAGCTGCTCACAGACAGAAGGACACACACACACAAGGACGGACGGACGGACGGACGGAGGGTAAAACATACTCTCTCGCCATGCCTTCGGCCTGGCGGAGACAACCAGTCAAAGAAATAAACAATTAATAATAAACTTACACCTCTCTGAATTAAGCAATATTACACGAGAGGGTGTGCTTTACCGTCATTATTGGCACGCCAGTGATGCGGTCAGGAACGAGGCGAAGCCGAGTTCCGCGAGCATCACTGAAGTGCCAATAATGTAGGTAAAGCACACCCTCGAGTGTAATATTGCGATTATACAACAGTTACCAACAAAACACATCCAAATGTATTCATATTGTGGGGCAATTCATAATAAAAATGTTTCGCTATTATCCGTTTCCCTGTAAAGATAAGAGTTTATTTGACTGAGACATTAAATAGTCCCTGTAGCAGCGCTCTGAGGCACCGTCTCATCAACACAACTGATTCCAGTAGGCTATGTGCTCCGTCGTACGACCGTGTCACGTGGCCAAAATAGCTGATCTACAAGCTGACAACGCGTCGTGATGGCGACGCGTTGTGAACTTGTAGATCGGCTATTTTTGCATACATAGTCCATTTTGCATAGCTGTTTGTTCACCGGTGGCGGCGGTGGGTCAGGCTACTGTCTGTTTGTTTTCCTACCATGGGACAGCGTGACGTCACAGCACAGCTGTGCCATATAGACCAATTATTTGTTTACAAACATTGAGACTGGACGCACAGGTGACTGCTTCATGTAATCAATTCCCAACAGATCCCCAAACCTGCTGTTTTGGGGTGAGCTTGTTTCAGTTCATTCAACCTCCTCTGTGTGTAGGCTAGTGGGGTGCGCCTTGGCGACACATATATATACTTCATCGCGCAACGGTATAGCGCACCGAGAACAGCTGACATACAAGCTCACAACCGCGTCACGGATGCGACCACGGTGAGCTTGGAGATCTGCTATTCTCGGCCGTTCTCTGCGCGCGACACCTTCGCGGGACGGAGCATAAATTAGTATTGACGGGCTACAGCTGCGCGAGCCAAGCAGGTTCTGATGCCATGATCATAGAGCGCTCCCTCCGTTCCTATGACAGCCACTGGAGGTGGAGTTTTGAGGACAACTGCTTTGAATTGTTATTATTGTTTACACACAACAGAAACCAAGGATTATATATTTCAAGAGCGAGAGATCACAGTAAAAATCCTAAGCATTCTTCCTCCACACTGGGAGAAAAACAGCATCTGAAAGTGTGATGGGATGCATTTTTACACGTGAGACTGTGACCACTTTTACATTGCATCTTATGAGTGGTGGGGTTCTTTTGGTGCCGACCTGCGTGCGCATACTGTTTCGTATCAGTGTGACGTCGTCTGTTAAGGCGTCTATATGGTCTAATCAGGTGCGGACTGCAGTGCGGAGTGATTTATTAATGTGATTAGGCCAGTGCTATCATGCTGGTTTGAAGCACGGCTAGATAGCTATTTCAACCAATCAGATTGCTTGGTCGGAACTACCTGTTGTATAATGCTGTACAATGTTGTATAATTCTTTCTTGTACACAGAAGTGGACACCTGTTCGTCCATTTTAACCATTACATCCAAGAGGGATGTCAAGGGAGTGTACCTACATGAACTGCTTTTTAAAAACTATTTTTTATACGTAATGGATCAGAGTCCCCCAATCAAAAGGGGTATAGGGATTTATGTGGTGTATAAGTAATTGTGGTGAGGCCTATGAACGAGCCTGTTTTTAGACGGACCGATTTCTGTGTTGCACCCTGGTCCCCCTATTTAACTGTCCCTAAATGTTTACATTACCATACACGCTGAGGAAGGCTTTTACTGTGAATATTTGTGAGCCGTGCACCCGCAAACTGCACCTTATACAGACTGAGAGTGCTCGTTGTTATTTTCTATTGCATAGCTGGTATACTGGCATGTGAGCTGATGTAACACAATGGAGCTGTTGTAGTGCAGCCTGAGGATGCAGGGGCAAACTCTGAACTTATTCAGGCTACGAAACCAGTATAGTCACTGCTGAGCCTTTTTCCCCACGTGCATAGTGTGTCTCGCACTCGAGCTCCTCCTCGATGTGTACTCTGGGGAACTTGAATTCGGATGAGGATGTAGATGTAGTTTAATTTCACTGAAATAGTGTCAAGACACCTGTAACCAAAGCATGGCCACAGTTTAAAACTAAATATAATATAAAAAGTGCTTCTCGGAGCACAGGTCTCTGCCAGGTCAGGTAGGTTTTTGTGGGCCAGGTAGGTTTTTTGTGGGAATTCGCAACTTAGGAATGATCCCTCGACTTTGACAGAAGGAATGGACGGATGTGACATCATCCCAAAAAACGCCCCTTCCGTCCACTCCTATGTTATTTTTTGTAGAAAAACACATGTAGCTCGGATTTCTCCTTTTTTTTGTGAAAACTAACCTTATTCAACGGGTGCTAAGAAAAAAAAGGCCAAACACGGTAAAAATGTTTTGTTCCGGTGGATAGAGGAGACCCTCCCCCACCCCGAGACACTCTTTGTTTACATCTGCATGCACAACGTGGCTTCTGCGGCTCTCCAAAGTTCGTCGATATAAGGTAAAAAACGCTGCGGAGGAATTAATTAAATAATACCTGTCAGTGACTGTGTTAATAGCACTATTTGTGTAAATTATCATGTTGAATACAGAATATGAAAAAATAAAATGTGCTTCTGGCACTTTTTAATTAATAGCGTTTCAGCGTCAAGCCTTCCTCAGCGTGTCAAGAAAGTGGTCATTGGTGTTGGACAGACATGACTGAAGGACTTCAGCTGCTGTCGGTAAAAATAAATAATAAAAACAAAATTGTGCACGTGCCCCCCGTACTTACACCCCCCCCATTCCCTTGCCAGCAAAATGCCCGGTCAGCTCCAGAGGCATGAGCATGGAACCCTGATAAGGCTGCAGCCACCACCTTACCAAGTGTAAGTTGTACTTTTTGTTTTTTTATGTTCTATTTTTATTTAGATTATAGTGATTGTAAAGTTGATGTAAGGAATGTCTCTGTTAAAATGTTTGTCTGTGTCGGACCCCAGGAAGACTAGCTTTTGTCATGGCAAAAGCTAATGGGGATCCTAATAAACAAAACAAAACAAAACAAAACAAAAGTGCATGCACTTCTGATTATCCTTGTCTTGTTCCCCACACCAGTGATGAAGTAGGTGTGATACTTGCATAGCTGATTATACCGTCAGATTGGATTACATGCACATGACACACAACTTTATTTTAGGATTGAGACTGGACTGTCTACCCATCTCCTTCAGGACTGAATACAAGATCTCCCTTCTCACACATCAGTACTGCATCCACGGCAATGCCCCTCCTAACTCAAAGAACTCCTCGCCCCTCAACCCTCCACTCGAAGCCTCCACTCTTTCAACACCAACTTTATCCTTGTCCCCATGACCAACCTTCTCCTTGTCCAGCTCCACACCATGGGCGACCGGGCCTTCTGCTCTACTGCCCCACATATGTGGAATGCCCTCCCCGAATCCCTGAGAGCACCACAGTCCACTGATGCTTTTAAAAATGGACTAAAAACCTAGCTTTTTATCAAAGCATTTTCTTAATTATTCTTGGGCCTTTTTCCTTTTTTTCTATGATCTGAT
Organism: Gymnoscopelus microlampas; assembly: GCF_963454915.1. Taxonomy (NCBI): domain Eukaryota; kingdom Metazoa; phylum Chordata; class Actinopteri; order Myctophiformes; family Myctophidae; genus Gymnoscopelus; species Gymnoscopelus microlampas. Next base: position 61,637,064 of record NC_139962.1, on the reverse strand, counting down.
TTTACCTAGTTTTTAATTTGACCCTTTAGCTTAGTAAGGTCCCATGTAATTGTTTTGTTGCCCATGTTTTTTTTTTAACTCTGCAGCACTTTTCCTAAAATGTTAAGTGCATTATAAATAAAATGTAGTATTATTATTATTATTATTATTATTATTACTATAATTATTAATATTATTAATATTATTATTATTATTATTATTATTATTATTATTATTACCCTTATTATTATTATATCGTACCTTGAAGTGACAATGAAAACCTATAAACGGTCAGTGATCTTTATTTGAACTTATATAGCCCATCAAAAACAATTTCTGTGTGGAGTTTGTATGTTCTCCCCGTGTCTCCTAGGGTAGGTACCCTCACAAAAACATGCAGTGAGTAAGTAAATATAAGAGGATTATATAACAACATTGTGTTTCCTGATCAGTGATCTTACCTGTAGTCTGGTGGTCCAAGTTCATTACTTAAGTCGGAAGAGCGTCCCGCAGACCTGCCACTCATCATAGATACATAGCTTTCTGCAGGAGATGCTGGTCCCTGAGTCTGGTTGTCACCTCTGGAATCATCACAATACAAAAACAATCTGTTTCTGGCTCATACATTCCTGATGCTAGTCTCTTTAACTAACACAATTCAAGTTTAGACTGATCCTACTTTGTTTGAGGGTTTGGTCACCCTACCTTTATAAACGGTTTAGCTGGTTAACGTTTACACTATTCTCTGTTAACATGTCACCCTACATTTACAAACAGAAAGAAATACATTATATTCCACATTTGAAGTAAACAGCTACCTTTATAAGTTATGAAAGCCATGATTTTCTCTTCTCTTTTGAAACTGCAGGTGACTTTGTTTAATATTGCTTCTGGTTACTACAAGCAAGTGAGGCAGGAGTGCAGACTATTGTACCAGTCTTAAGGTGATTAAATTACATCATGGATCAGTAAATATCAATATTCCAGTAAAAACATATATATATAATAATGATGTTGTTTTGTTGGTTTCATTTTTAATCTGGGTTTGTAGGCATTAAAAAGCCCTGTCTGGGGAGCTCATATGGGAAACAGCTTACCTATATATAACTTTACCTTTGAAATCACAGCTTTAAACTGTCAATACAGAACATAACAATTACATCCCTGATGAGAGAGAACTAGCATAGTTCATTAATTAAGGTTTCGAGGCCAATAGGCTCGAAGCCTTATTGCATCTCTACACTTTCACTATTATTATTATTATTATTATTATTATTATGGGGCCAGGCTTCCAGCATGGACCCATATTGTTATTGGCATTATTCCGTTTCTTCTTCTTCTTCTTCTTCTTTTCTGCCGTTTTTGCCAGTTCTGGCTGAACCGTGCAGTCGCTTTTTATGAAACTCGGCCATATGATAGATGGTCATGAAAAACGATCAAAAAATAAATCTCACAATCTTTCGTCAAAAGGTGGCGCTATAGCACTCAGTTGAAAATGACAACTTTGAACAGGTACAACTCATGCCCTGTTTCACCTACAGCCATGAAACTTCGATGCACACATGCGTCTCCTCATGCTGAACAACTTTCACACTCTGACTTTTGACCTCTGACCTTTAGATCTCCCACCATTTTGAATTATATGAAAAACAGTTAAAACCTATCTCCTCCTGGGATTTTTGAGTAATCAGCACGAAACTTTTTACACATGAACTTTGGACCTATACCAAAAAACGTTTGCAAAATATCTTCCATAAGTGAAAAAATGAAGCTTTAATGAGCCAATGAATATTGCAGTTTTATGACAATTATTCATCTGCCCCTAACACATACATGCAGACTTACCATTCTTTGAAACTTTGCAGAAATGTAAAGGGCCATTCCAAATATCACTGAAACCAATCTTACTCCAATTGGTCAAACGGGGGCGCTATAGCAATTTTTTGAAAATTGAAACTTTAAACAGGCAAAAGTCATGCCTCGTTTGGCCGACAGCCATTAGACCTGCTTACACATGTGCCTTGACTAATGAGGAACACATCTATCACGTTGACCAGTAAGCACCGCCCTTAGATTGTCCGCAATCTTGAGCAGTTTGAAAAACACTTAAACCCAGGATTTTTCAGCTATTTGCGTGAAACTGTATGATCAGTGTGATCTCTTTTTTCAGAGGTTTGTCTGTTGGTCCAATAGCGTCCCGCTTAACTGTATGTCTCACAACCTCAAGGTCACAGGTTCAAGCCTCACTTGGTGCAGACTTCATCTAAGTTGCATTTCACACAACATGACTATCAATGAATACATTTGCAATTGTTAAAGATAACATGAAATACTTAATTGAGTGGTTTTTACATACTTCATTGTGAAAATAGCTGATCTACAATCTCACAACTTTTCAGATAGCAATGAGAGTATGTTTTTTCAATGTATAACATACTTCATTGTGAAAATAGCCGATGTACAATCTGACAACTTTTAATGGTTTGTGAGCTTGTAGATCGGCTACTTTCACTAGTTTTGGTTCTGAGGAGATGTACAATTTCTTCATTGGTAAATGGTTTGTGAACGAGTGATCTTTGTGTTGGTGAAACAGGGGCTTGGGTCATGACAGAAGGCAAGAGTTTGTGATCCTCAACAGACAATATCAGCCCGGACAAAGCTATAGCACTATAGGTAGTGTTGCAGCTACCTAAGAGTGCCTCACGATCGCAAGGTTGCCGGTTCAAGCCCCACTTGATGCAGACTCATTTAAGTTGAATTGCAAAAAACGTGACTCAATCTATTCCGTTTCCATGTCTCTCTCTCTGTCTCTTCAATCTATTCCGTTTCTATCTTCAATCTATTCCGTTTCCATGTCTCTCTCTCTGTCTCTTCAATCTATTCCGTTTCTATCTTCAATCTATTCCGTTTCCATGTCTCTCTCTCTGTCTCTTCAATCTATTCCGTTTCTATCTTCAATCTATTCCGTTTCCATGTCTCTCTCTCTGTCTCTTCAATCTATTCCGTTGCCATGTCTCTCTCTCTGTCTCTTCAATCTATTCCATTTCTATCTTCAATCTATTCCGTTTCCATGTCTCTCTCTCTGTCTCTTCAATCTATTCTCTCTCTCTCTCTCTCTCTCTCTCTCTCTCTCTCTCTCTCTCTCTCTCTCTCTCTCTCTCTCTCTCTCTCTCTCTCTTGTTAAAGGAATTATCATTTCTCTTTCTCTCTCCTGGCCCCATATTATCGCTGCTTGCAGCTATATTTATGGGGCCAGGCTTCCAGCATGGACCCATATTGTTATTGGCATTATTCCGTTTCTTCTTCTTCTGCCACTTTTGGCAGTTCTGGCTGAACCGTGCAGTCGCTTTTTATGAAACTCGGCCATATGATAGGTGGTCATGAAAAACGATCAAGAAATAATTCTCACAATCTTTCGTCAAAAGGTGGCGCTATAGCACTCAATTGAAAAATGCCAACTTTGATCAGGTACAACTCATGCCCTGTTTCACCTACAGCCATGAAACTTCGATGCACACATGCGTCTCCTCATGCTGAACAACTTTCACACTCTGACTTTTGACCTCTGACCTTTAGATCTCCCACCATTTTGAATTATATGAAAAACAGTTAAAACCTATCTCCTCCTGGGATTTTTGAGTAATCTGCACGAAACTTTTTACACATGAACTTTGGACCTATACCAAAAAACGTTTGCAAAATATCTTCCATAAGTGAAAAAATGAAGCTTTAATGAGCCAATGAATATTGCAGTTTTATGACAATTATTCATCTGCCCCTAACTCATACATGCAGACTTACCATTCTTTGAAACTTTGCAGAAATGTAAAGGGCCATTCCAAATATCACTGAAACCAATCTTACTCCAATTGGTCAAACGGGGGCGCTGTAGCAATTTTTTAAAAATTTAAACTTTAAACAGGCAAAAGTCATGCCTCGTTTGGCCGACAGCCATTAGACCTGCTTACACATGTGCCTTGACTAATGAGGAACACATCTATCACGTTGACCAGTAAGCACCGCCCTTAGGTTGTCCGCAATCTTGAGCAGTTTGAAAAACACTTAAACCCAGGATTTTTCAGCTATTTGCGTGAAACTGTATGATCAGTGTGATCTCTTTTTTCAGAGGTTTGTCTCTTGGTCCAATAGCGTCCCGCTTAAGTGTATGTCTCACAACCTCAAGGTCACAGGTTCAAGCCTCACTTGGTGCAGACTTCATTTAAGTTGCATTTCACACAACATGACTATCAATGAATACATTTGCAATTGTTAAAGATAACATGAAATACTTAATTGAGTGTTTTTTACATACTTCATTGTGAAAATAGCTGATCTACAATCTCACAACTTTTCAGATAGCAATGAGAGTATGTTTTTTCAATGTATAACATACTTCATTGTGAAAATAGCCGATGTACAATCTGACAACTTTTAATGGTTTGTGAGCTTGTAGATCGGCTACTTTCACTAGTTTTGGTTCTGAGGAGATGTACAATTTCTTCATTGGTAAATGGTTTGTGAACGAGTGATCTTTGTGTTAGTGAAACAGGGGCTTGGGTCATGACAGAAGGCAAGAGTTTGTGATCCTCAACAGACGATATCAGCCTGGACAAAGCTATAGCACTATAGGTAGTGTTGCAGCTACCTAAGAGTGCCTCATGATCGCAAGGTTGCCGGTTCAAGCCTCACTTGATGCAGACTCATTTAAGTTGAATTGCAAAAAACATGACTCAATCTATTCCGTTTCCATGGCTCTCTCTCTCTCTTCAATCTATTCCGTTTCTATCTTCAATCTATTCCGTTTCCATGGCTCTCTCTCTCTCTTCAATCTATTCCGTTTCTATCTTCAATCTATTCCGTTTCCATGGCTCTGTCTCTTCAATCTATTCCGTTTCTATCTTCAATCGATTCCGTTTCCATGTTTCTGTCTCTTCAATCTATTCTCTCTCTCTCTCTCTCTTTCTCTCTGAGGGTCGGCCATAGCTGAGTGGTTAGTGAGCCCGCCTAGGGAGCCAGAGGCTCTGGTTGACCCAGGTACGATTCCAGGCCAGGTCAGCGAATGTGTCGATGAAACGAAATTTGTCCCTGAGCAAGACTCTTAACCCCTAATTGCTCACAGGCCCTCATTGGAAACAAGACCGCAAGGACTTTCATGAACTGACCTGTTAAAGGAATTATCATTTCTCTTTCTCTCTCCTGGCCCCATATTATCGCTGCTTGCAGCTATATTTATGGGGCCAGGCTTCCAGCATGGACCCATATTGTTATTGGCATTATTCCGTTTCTTCTTCCGCCGTTTTTGCCAGTTCTGGCTGAACCGTGCAGTCGCTTTTTATGAAACTCGGCCATATGATAGATGGTCATGAAAAACGATCAAAAAATAAATCTCACAATCTTTCGTCAAAAGGTGGCGCTATAGCACTCAGTTGAAAATGACAACTTTGAACAGGTACAACTCATGCCCTGTTTCACCTACAGCCATGAAACTTCGATGCACACATGCGTCTCCTCATGCTGAACAACTTTCATACTCTGACTTTTGACCTCTGACCTTTAGATCTCCCACCATTTTGAATTATATGAAAAACAGTTAAAACCTATCTCCTCCTGGGATTTTTGAGTAATCTGCACGAAACTTTTTACACATGAACTTTGGACCTATACCAAAAAACGTTTGCAAAATATCTTCCATAAGTGAAAAAATGAAGCTTTAATGAGCCAATGAATATTGCAGTTTTATGACAATTATTCATCTGCCCCTAACACATACATGCAGACTTACCATTCTTTGAAACTTTGCAGAAATGTAAAGGGCCATTCCAAATATCACTGAAACCAATCTTACTCCAATTGGTCAAACGGGGGCGCTATAGCAATTTTTTGAAAATTGAAACTTTAAACAGGCAAAAGTCATGCCTCGTTTGGCCGACAGCCATTAGACCTGCTTACACATGTGCCTTGACTAATGAGTAACACATCTATCACGTTGACCAGTAAGCACCGCCCTTGGATTGTCCGCAATCTTGAGCAGTTTGAAAAACACTTAAACCCAGGATTTTTCAGCTATTTACGTGAAACTGTATGATCTGTGTGATCTCCTTTTTCACAGGTTCTTGTCTGTTGGTGGCTTCTCGCTTAAATGTGTGCCCCACAACCTGAAGGTCACCAGTTCAAGCCTCCCTTGGTGCAGACTTCATCTAAGTTGCATTTCACACAACATGACTATCAATGAATACATCTGCAATTGTTAAAGATAACATGAAATACTTAATTGAGTGTTTTTTTACATACAGCTGATCTACAATCTCACAACTTTTCAGATAGCAATGAGAGTATGTTTTTTCAATGTATAACATACTTCATTGTGAAAATAGCCGATGTACAATCTGACAACTTTTAATGGTTTGTGAGCTTGTAGATCGGCTACTTTCACTAGTTTTGCTTCTGAGGATATGTACAATTTCTTAATTGGTAAATGGTTTGTGAACGAGTGATCTTAGTGTTAGTGAAACAGGGGCTTGGGTCATGACAGAAGGCAAGAGTTTGTGATCCTCAACAGACAATATCAGCCTGGACAAAGCTATAGCACTATAGGTAGTGTTGCCGCTACCTAAGAGTGCCTCACGACCACAAGGTTGCTGGTTCAAGCCTCACTTGATGCACACTCATTTAAGTTGAATTGCAAAAAACATGACTCAATCTATTCCGTTTCCATGGCTCTCTCTCTTCAATCTATTCCGTTTCCATGTCTTTCTCTTCAATCTATTCCGTTTCCATGTCTCTCTCTCTGTCTCTTCGATCTATTCCGTTTCTATCTTCAATCTATTCCGTTTCTATCTTCAATCTATTCCGTTTCTATCTTCAATCTATTCCGTTTCTATCTTCAATCTATTCCGTTTCTATCTTCAATCTATTCCTCTCTCTCTCTCTCTCTCTCTCTCTCTCACAGGCCCTCATTGGAAACAAGACCGCAAGGACTTTCATGAACTGACCTGTTTAAGGAATTATCATTTCTCTTTCTCTCTCCTGGCCCCATATTATCGCTGCTTGCAGCTATATTTATTATTATTCTTCCGCCGTTTTTGCCAGTTCTGGCCTAACCGCGTGGTCACTTTTTATGAAATTCGGCAATATGGTAGAGGGCTATGCCAAACGGCGAAAACCCGAAACTCACAACCATTGGCCAAAGGGTGGCGCTGTAGCACTCAATTGAAAATGCCAACTTTGAACAGGTACAGCTCATGCCCTGTTTGACCTACAGCCATGAAACTTTGATACACACATGCGTCTCCTCATGCCTAACAACTTTCACTGTTTGACTTTTGACCTCTGACCTTTAGATCTCCCACCATTTCGAATTCTATGAAAAGCAGTAAAAAGCAGTAAAAATCAAACTCCTCCTGGGATTTTTGAGCAATCTGTACGAAACTGTCTACACATGAACTTTGGACCAATGCCGACAGAACTAAGCAAGCGGATTTTCCATAAGTGAAAACGTTAAGCTTTTATAAGCCAATGAAAATTGCAGCTTTTATGACAATTATTCATCTGCCCCTAACACATACATGCAGACTCACATTTGTTTGACACTTTGCAATATTGTAGAGGGTCATTCCAAGTATCACTGAAACCAATCTTACTCCAATTGGTCAAAGGGGGGCGCTATAGCAATTTTTTGAAAATGCAAACTTTAAACAGGCAAAAGTCATGCCTCGTTTGGCCGACAGCCGTTAAACCTGCTTACACATGTGACTTGACTCATGAGGAACACATGTATCACTTTGACCAGTAAGCTCTGCCCTTAGATTGTCTGCAATTTTGAGCAGTTTGAAAAACATTTAAATCCAGGATTTCTGAGCAATTTGCGTGAAACTGTGTCAAATACATGTTTGAGGCCCTTTTTCACAGGTTCAGGTGTGTTGGTTCAATAGCTTGATCGCTTAATCATCTGCCTTGAAACCATAGGGTAGCCGGTTCGAATCCCACCTCAGGTAGACTTCATTATAATTGCATTGCACACAACATGACTATATCAATGAATACATGTGCAATTGTTAAAGATGACGAGAAATGCATACTTGAAAGTAGTTATTTTCAATGTATGACGTACTTCATTCGCCCTTTTGTTTTGTTTTGTTGGATTCTCCCTTTTCACTGTCTAAGGCTGTGTATTGGATAGCTCCACCAGTAGAGTGTGAGTCTCATGTGCCAAAGGTCCCTGGTTCAAATCCCACTTATTACAGTTCATATTTAAATTGCATTGTACAAAACATGACCCTGTTAATTCAGCCATGTGCAATGTTTAGACAATAACACGAAATGCTTTTGAGAGTAGTTGTTTTTTTATGTATGACATACTTTCTTGTGAAAATAGCCGATCTACAATCTCACACCTTTTTAGATAGCAACGCGTTGTGAGCTTGTAGATCGACTATTTTCCACTAGTTTCCATTCCGAAATATATTGACAAGTTTGAAAAACATTTAAACCAAGGATTTCTGAGCAATTTGCTTGAAAGTGTGTCATGTGTGTGAACTCCTTTTTCACTAGTACAGGTCTGTTGGTCCAATGGCTTAATCATCTGCCTTGATACCGCAGGGTGGTTAGTGAGCCCACCTAGGGAGCCAAAGGCCCTGGTTGCCCCAGGTACGATTCCAGGCCAGGCCAGCAAATGTGTCGATGAAATGAAATTTGTCCCTGAGCAAGACTCTTAACCCCTAATTGCTCACAGGCCCTCATCGGAAACAAGACCGCAAGGACTTTCATGAACGGACCTGGAATTATCCTTATCCTTTACACTGTCTACCCACAAGTCTATAGCTCCCTGGTTCAAACCCCAATTTAACCGGTCCAAATATAATTTACTGAACAAAAATCATGACTTTGTTAATTAATGCATGTTCACTTCTTCTCTCTCGCTCTCTCTCTTACTGCCTCTCTTTCTCACTGCCTCTCTCTCTCTCTCTCTCTCTCTCTCTCTCTCTCTCTCTCTCTCTCTCTCTCTCTCTCTCTCTCTCTCTCTCTCTGCCACTCTGTCACTGTCTGTCTGTCTGCCAGTCTGCCAGTCTGCCACTCTGTCACAGTCTGCCAGTCTGCCACTCTGTCAGTCTGCCAGTCTGCCACTCTGTCACAGTCTGCCAGTCTGCCACAGTCTGCCAGTCTGCCACGCTGTCACAGTCTGCCAGTCTGCCAGTCTGCCAGTCTATCACAGTCTGCCACTCTGTCACAGTCTGCCAGTCTGCCAGTCTGCCACTCTGTCACTGTCTGTCTGTCTGTCTGTCTGCCAGTCTGCCACTCTGTCACAGTCTGTCTGTCTGTCTGTCTGTCTGTCTGTCTGTCTGTCTGTCTGTCTGTCTGTCTGTCTGTCTGCCACTCTGTCACAGTCTGCCAGTCTGCCACTCTGTCACAGTCTGCCAGTCTGCCAGTCTGCCACTCTGTCACAGTCTGCCAGTCTGCCACTCTGTCACAGTCTGCCAGTCTGCCAGTCTGCCACTCTGTCACTGTCTGTCTGTCTGCCAGTCTGCCAGTCTGCCACAGTCTGTCTGTCTGCCAGTCTGCCACAGTCTGTCACAGTCTGCCAGTCTGCCAGTCTGCCACTCTGTCACAGTCTGCCAGTCTGCCAGTCTGCCACTCTGTCACAGTCTGCCAGTCTGCCAGTCTGCCACTCTGTCACAGTCTGCCAGTCTGCCAGTCTGCCATTATTCTCGAAACCGCTCATTGCTGCTTGCAGCTATATTGTTTATGTGATATTGCTTTGAAAATAGTGACACTGCACTCAACACTTGACTCTTGGCTTGTACACAGAAAAGAGTAGGATCCTGTCAGACTGTAAAGTCCTTTTAGTATTGATGGAATCAGAACCAGTAGAAGCAGTGATCTTACCTTGAGTCTGGTGGTTTGTCTTCATTGCTGGCTGCTTGAGCTTCTGTTCCCTCCTCCACTCTGTCCCCAGACACTTTAAGAACATCTATAATGCAGATGATCAGAGAGACCTCCAATAAGACAAACTACTGTGTGTGTGTGTGTGTGTGTGTGTGTGTGTGTGTGTGTGTGTGTGTGTGTGTGTGTGTGTGTGTGTGTGTGTGTGTGTGTGTGTGTGTGTGTGTGTGTATAGTAACCCGCAATGCCAACTTGGCTGTAATGGACGTCTGGAGACGACCAGGGCGCGCAGCCTGGTCGTCCCTCTCTCTACTAATTCTCAACAAATGTCTGTGATTATATGTTTTCTATAATCAGCAGAAGGTAGAGTGTCAATTCCTTGTGTCAATTGTGTTTATATAAGATAGTCTATTCAAAGAAAACAATTTGTGTGTCGCGCAATGCAATGCTCTCCAAATTACACATGTCAGTTTTATTCATCAATTACCCAGGAAATAATGAACTGATTACAAAAATATTACATTCTCTCTAATCAGTAACATGTAGGTGATAAGTGTGTCTATCAAATGTGGTTTTATTGAAAGGCAATCAAAGGCCAGAGCTTAGAAAACCAAACGTTGGGTGTATGTTTCCATGTAGAATTCCCACATGAGGCTGGAGCTGTGTTGCCAGAATTTGCAAGAGAAATAAGCAACCAGGTATATGAAAACAAGCCCAAAAGAAGCGACTAAAAATAGGCCACATGAGCAATTCAAACCTATAAATGTCGGCCATTAAACAATGTGCATATTTATGTCTGTCGGCTATTTGAAAATAGCCGATCTACAAGCTCACAACCGTTCTACCATTATTTACAAGTAACTTCAGAAAAACAAGCCCAATGTGGCTTATACTAATCAGACCAGGCAACACTGCAGACAGTGGGAAGGAGTGTGTAAGATTGGGTTGGGGATAATGGCTTGCACAGTGTGTTCTATGGCATCTGGCACGGTGATTGGTTATATCATTGTAACGCCCAAACCACACCTATAAATAATGTAGTGCAGGTGTTTTGCGGGTATGGCAGGTGTCCCAAAATAGCAACTTTTGCGGTGGAACGCCCCTTGCCTAGTCTTAAATCTCATATGTGTGGCTTTAGCCACTTCTGCCGTTTATAGGGCCCTGAGGCTATTCACACAGGCTCACCACAACTGGACAATAGAAGATTGGAAAACATTGCCTGGTCTGATGAGACTCAATTTCTGCTGCGACATTCAGAGGGTAGGGTCAGAGGCCTTTCATTGAGGCATGTTGTTCCAAAAATGTGTTTTGCAAAAATCGACCTGCTGGTGGCACTATAACAGGCTAATGTGAAAAGGGTGTCATATCTTCCTCGGCATAGTGGGAATGTGCATGCAAAATGTCACAGAAACCGCACAGAGTTCATGATTTGGGGCATTTTGGTCAAAACAAACACATCCTGCAAACTTTGGAAGCCAATGTTAGCCAATCAGGATGGAATCTGAAAAATCTGACAGATCCGTCTTGATCACATGACTAGTTGTGCAGTGGATAGTGCAGATTTACAAAGTTATAGAGCACAAGGTAAGTACAGAATACAGTGCAGATCGACAATCTTGTAGATCTGCACTTTTTGGCAAGGGTCACCCATGGTGGAGAACACATTTAGTATAGTAGTGTGCTTCTGAACGCATTGACATCATGACATTGACATCATTCGATATTCTGTGACTGTTGGTACAACACACTGTTTACTGTCATTGTCTAGTTGTAAACTAACATTATACATTGAATTGATTTGGCATACTGTTTACGATGTACTGACAGTCGGCTATACAATGATTTTTATTCTAGTTAATCCAACTTTTGAGTTTGCTAAAACAAATTAAAAACACAATGGTAACCACTTTTATATAATTGGTTTGTGTGAATTTATAAATTAAAGTCAACTTAAAAAAGATTGCATCGTATCACATTTAAACAAATTGCAACGAATCGCTCTGCATTCAAATTGAATCAGGCAACAATCATACATGCAGGACGTAGTGAATAGAGATAGACGTGTATTACGTCAGTCTGTCAAACTGAGTTGATCAAGGAGAGAGACATTATAAATGTACAAATGCACAGCTGCCAGGCGGATAACTCGATCTTTGGGGTTTTGGGTCATCGGTAAACTTTTTCGTTTGTTAGTTTTTTTTCCTTGTCAATTCTTTATTTTTTCAGCTGCAAATGTGCGACCCCACCACTAGCTTTCCGGGTTTGCGACCCACAGTTTGAAAAACGCTGGTATAGAATATGTTGTGATCTTACTTTGAGTCTGTTTTGGCTTCAAGGGTTCTTGATCTGCTGGTTCCCCCTTCCCTCTGTCCACAGGGACATCCGGCTCCTGGTCTGTAAGGACATAAATGATGCAGATCAGAGAGACCAAAAATAACAAAACAGAAAGAAATGGATAACAAAACAAAGATGGAGGCAGATAAATGATCCTCGATTAAATGCATCAGCTTTTAGTGTGTCCTCAAGAAGCACCCTGAAGTCCTGAAGTTTGTTCCATTTGTGTGGAGCATAATACATGAAAGCAGTTTTTTCCTTGTTCACTTGTTACGTGGACTGGTATATCTAATGTGTGTTTGTGAACGTGTTGAATGTCCAGTAATCTTTGGTTCCAAAAGCGAGGATAGATATAAAGGAAGTTTACCACACAAGGCCTTATAATTAAAATACAATGTTGCTCTCTACGAACTGTGAGAGATGGCCAACCCACTTTATCATATCAAATACAGTGATGGGTGAGATAACCATCGCCAGTAATAAAAACGCAAAGCGCTGTGGTAGTTATAGGATGTGACCATCTATTTGTTCACCTTTAAGAGTGTAAATACCAGTAAAGGGATTTATATTTGGAGACCTAGTAAATACCATGCATTTTGTTTTGTTGAAGTTTAAACAACCCTATTATCCCTGAGGTTATTTTGGCCATTTTTGTTTTTACGTTTTTACTTTTCATTTTCCTTCATAAAACATATTTAAAAAGTGTTTACCCACTTATGTTTGGTCTTCTTTTTTTCAGAACAACCTCAGCTATATGACCCAACAATGTATTGTTCACTTGTGTATACTATAATAAGCATATTGGAACTAAAAACACATAGAGAAAACAAAATCGGATCCAGAAAATAAAGTTCATGGACTTAAACATCACACACAAGCCCAGCTAAGCATGTTTTATGTTTAAAATGTCAGGATATGTTGCCCATATGAACATGGAATGATGAAATAGAAGTAAAATCAAGCAACATATATATATTTATTTTCAGCCAATATTATGTGTAGTGTAGGCATTTGTGAAAGATGTTATATGTATTTTTTATTTTTATATCCCACACTAGAAAGTCATGGTCAAGGTCAAGGTCAAGTTTATTATGTCCCAAATTGGGCAATTCATTTTACAGCAGTAGGTAAAAAACTCTAAAAAACAAACACATGAACAATAACAAAGACATAGACAAAGACATAGTCACAAGATCCAGATAATACCAGTAAAGTGCAGTTACATACATGAGCTACCTCCTTCTGCTTCCCCCGTTGATTGCACGGATGGAAGTAGGCACAAATGAAAATTTGTACCTATTTTGCTTTGCTACAGGGGCCTTTAGCCATTGGCCGGAGGGCAAGAGTTCATACACAGAATGGAGTGGATGAGAGCTATCCGCTCTGATCGATGATGCCTTCATAAGCACCTGCCTATCATATATGAGACTTAGACAGCTGAATTTCTCACCCACAATCTTGCTAGCCCCCCTTACAATCCCATTTAGGGCATTTTTCTGTTTAATTCCAAGATTCCCATACCAACAAATGATAGAAAAAGAAATAACAGACTCTACAAAAGCCCTGTAGAACAAAATCATCAAAGTTTTATCCACCTGAAATTTGGCTAGCTTCCGTAGACAGAAGAGGCGCTGTTGGCCTTTCTTACACAGCATTTCAGTGTTTGAGTGAAATTTCAAACGATTGTCGATAATGGTACCGAGATATTTATAAGTGGTTACCAATTCCACTGCTTGGCCATTTATCACACTACTCTCAGTAGCTAGTGCTGAGAGTCTAAAATCAATGCACATATCTTGTGTCTTTGTGACGTTAAGTTGTAAAAATGCCTCATCACACCAGGAAACAAAGTCATCAACAACTGGACCATGGCTGGCCTCATTATCATCCAAAAGACTAATGATAACAGAATCATCAGCAAATTTGAGAATGTGTCTGTTGGCATGTTGACTTCTACAATCATTTGTATACAGGATGTACAGGAGTGGGGAGAGAACACAACCTTGGGGTGAACCTGTGGATGATGTTAGTTCTCCAGACAGATTACCATTCACTCTTAGCCTCTGGGTTCTGTTTGTAAGGAAGTCAAGAACCCAACCTATAATACCTGAGTCTAAGCCAAAGTTGTTAACTAATTTTTCAACTAGTATGTGTGGCTGAATGGTATTAAAGGCTGATGAGAAGTCAACAAAAAGCAGCCTAGCGTGTTTCTTGCTCACTTTCAGATGTTCAAACAGAAGGTTTAATAATGTGATGGTAGCATCAGACACTCCTCTTTTAGCCCTGTATGCAAATTGCATAGGGTCTAGAAGACACTCCGTTTTTGTCAGGAGCTCTTCCTTGACCAGTTTCTCAAATGACTTCATAATAACAGAGGTTAGGGCCACAGGCCTGAAATCATTGAGCGCTTTGGGTCGGGGCCCCTTGGCAACTGGCACCACAATAGATGGCTTCCATAGAGATGGTACCCTCTGCTGGGTAAGAGAAAGCTGAAAAATAAAATTAAAAATAGGGCCTAACTGTTCTGCACAGACAGTGAGCAGACGGCCACCTATATTGTCAGGGCCTGGACTTTTCTTAGGTTTACACCCTTTAAAGCACCGAATCACACTCTGCTCATTAAAGGAGAGATCATGAACCTTGGATGAAGCTAGACCCTTCCTGAGCTCAGAGTGCTCCTGTTTGAAGTCGTGCACATCAAATCGGGTATAGAACTGATTAAAATCCTCTGCTAAAAGCAGATCGGAATTATAGCCACTAAGCTGAATATTAGTTCTACCCTCTTCCTTAAGGCCAACAATCGTTTTCATACTGCTCCATGCGGAGCCCAGATTATTCATCCTGAGCTGATTTTCTATTTTGCCTTTGTATTTCATTTTTCCAGCCCTGATTTCACGTTTGATCTCTTTCTCTATGTTATGCATCTCTATAAGGTTTCCTGCTCTAAATGCTGTTGCCTTTTTGTGCAGTAGCCCTTTAAGAGATTTTGATACCCATGGCTTGCTGTTGGGATATATTTTAACAGTTTTGACAGGGATCACTATTTCTTCACAATAGGATATCCAGCTGCAAGTGACATCAGTAAATTCATCAATGTCATTACATGAGTCTTTAAACATATCCCAGTCGGTGCAATCCAGACAGCCCTGTAGAGACAGACAGGCGTCATCATTCCAGTCCTTAACCCGGATAGTCTGTACTTTTTCCCTTTTCAACACAGAGCGATATGTAGGGATAAGGTGCACACAGTTATGGTCAGACGAACCCAAGGGGTGGAGCGAGATGGACTTGCGTCCTTAATGTTACCATAACACAGATCCAGTATAAGTGTTTACCATAGCAATGTTTGGTCTCTTTTATTTCAGCACAACCTCACCTATATGGCCCAACAATTATTTATTTCACTTTGACCTACTATATCAATGCATTTTACCAGAATCACACAAAATTCACAAAATCGGATTTGAAAAAGTCAGTGTGTGTGCTTGTAAAAAGCACAAACATGTTCAAAAACGTATTTTGAAGCTAGGAAATGTTGAATATAGCTTGCACAATGCGTTTTTGTTCCAAAAAGATAATAGAATAAAAACAAATTCATAATAATACTAACAATAATAATACTAATAATAATAATGAATGTAATAAAATCTAATCAAATAGAATATAATAAACTCATCTTAAAAGTAGTTCCACAGAAGGTTCATATGATGAGATATACTCTCTCTCTCTTTCTTTCTCCTCCCTGTCTTTCTTATATGACAATTTCTCTGTGCAGCTAAAGTCATCCATATCCATGTGGGGGTGACAACCAGCATAATCTCATAACTTCAGATCCCTTATTTGAAGCGTAGAAGAAGAACCACAGGCCCAATGTCTCATTGGGATTGGCTCTTTCATGTCATGTGCTTATGTGTCATGTCCAAAGACAACCGAGTGAAGGTTTAGCCAGATGTGTCATAGGTCTCCATTGAAGCCTACCATCCAATGCGCATGGTCTTCCTGAAACGTTACCCTCTTTTATAGTCCTTGAGGGACTCACGGTGTCGCTGAAACGGGGCAAACACAGAGGCTGTGTGTGTGCGTGTCTCCACCATTCACTTAAATGCTATAGTCCTATAAGGCTTTGGATGCAACGTAGTCCCCCCCCGTAGCCCCCCTTGTGAATAAAAAGGGGGCCCAAAGTTGAACCCTGGGGGACACCTTTACCAATTGAAAAGACCTGGATTTAAAACCATCAGCAACAATAGCTTGAGTTCTACCCGTCAGATTCAATGATCTTGGCTAAACAGTGCACATCTCTAAGGTAAGTGATGGTATGTGATGAATAAAAAATATGGACAAGTGGTGCAGCAATTATATATGCGCTAAGATGCAGTAGATACGGGTTAAGGTCATCTGCACCGTTAGACTTCTTAGTGCATATTTGTGACAGTGCGGTTAAAACTTCTGAGTGTGTTACTGGTCTAAATGAAAAGCATGGAGGGGACAAGTTGAGTGAGTTGTCAGTGACTGAATCCCCATCCTGATCTGATGGCACTAGAATGACAGAATGCCTGTCAAATAGATGGCCAGATAACATAAAATGATTGTTAAAAGCATCACAATCCTACTATCCTACTATAATTCTAGTAACCTCTGTGCGTGCGTTTGGAGTGGTGGTGGTGAAGCTACCCGGTTCTCCCCACTGGCTGGACCAATTGCTCTGATTTTGCACACAGCCATTGACCATTACCATCTGAACTTAACTGTGAAGCCCGTTTTTCAATTTCATCAAATCTCAGCTTCTTATTAGCGTTTTTGTGTCAAAGAATGTCGTCCCATAGCTGCGGCTGCCCAGCTATGGGACAAACTGCCTCCCGGGTTGCCAGATCATGTGCGTATATCCCCCCACGGCTGCGCCGACCGGGTATGGTCTAGTATATCTAATTAACTTAGAACAACCCCACTTTCACTGCTAATCTGTGACGGGAGAAAGGAGGCAGGCCTAGCTTTTAATGATTTTACGAACTTCCAAAAGAACTTTTCCATTTTCTAAAAAGTAACACTTTTGGACATACACAGTGTTCCACCCGACAGCAACAATGTGATATACATGCAATGTATAGAATATCTGCTGTGATCTTACGTTGAGTCTGTTTTGGCTTCAGGAGTTCTGGATCCTCTGCTCCCCCTCTGGACCCAGTGACATCTACTGTGACTTTGGGACATACAGGATGCAAGTCAGAGAGACCACACATGAAGACAAACTATGCCGTGTGTGTGTGTGTGTGTGTGTGTGTGTGTGTGTGTGTGTGTGTGTGTGTGTGTGTGTGTGTGTGTGTGTGTGTGTGTGTGTGTGTGTGTGTGTGTGTGTGTGTGTACATGGACAATTATTTTGTTCTATTTTCAAATGTAACATTTTTTGGATGGGACACAGTGATGTAAATGCCATCTATGAATATCTACATACAGTGATACAGCTCGTTGAGCAGGGATATCATTCCTTTGTCATCTATAGTAGTAGCTGACATAACTGTTTGTCATGACTGGAATACTCATGAGGAAATGATTCCACCCCTGCAATGCACACTAGACGTGTCCATAGGCCTACGCTGCTGTTTAGAAAAATGATAGCCTGACATCAACAACAACGTTTATTAAATCCTGATGTGGTACAGTATGCTGGTTGACCTGATTCATGATAAATGACTGGATAAATGTACACAAATAATGATTCCGAGCCACGTGGTCTTAATAATGCAAATGAAGAGGGACAACAAATTGAACTAAACAGAGCTGTAATCATTATACAAATATCAGTGTTATATTGACATACAAATAAGACAAAGGAACACATTTGAAAATTCCTACAGTGCCTTATCTGTACAGTGACGTGCAGGATGTAAATGTGTATAGGCCAGTCTTCAGCATTGAATAGATGGCATTGTGATGGAATAGAATAGAATAGAATAGAATAGAATAGAATAGAATAGAAGGGAAACTGTATACAACAGTTGCTCTCATCAAGTTAAACAAACTGTTGTGCTGTTGGGGAGAAATATTGTATCTACAAATGGGGTACGCTCATAATTCTGTTGTTTGCTTTTTCATAACTTAATGCCCTACTCATGTCATACTACAGTGTCCCACAACAGTTGCAAATCGTCACCTTGCTAAACTAATGGCCTAAGTATTTTTTTGAGGAAAATTATAGTTTTGCCTAAGTCAGCTCCTCATGACACTGGCCAGCTCTGGTAAAATCGCCCATATCCTAATTGAAAAGGATCATGCTGTTCACTCCCCTTTTTGTGACTTAGGCCAAACAATAGGCCTTTTTTTTGGCTTAAGCCAAATTATTTACTGATTTAGGCAATTTTGTAATTTTTGTTGCTGTTTTTTTTGGCCTAAGTCAGATGTAATCCTATTTAAACCTACTTAAATGTTATGTTACATAACTGACGGACAGTGTTATTTCTATTTAAATAGTCATAATTTGTTATAAACATTTTGGGTGAAATGATTAAAAAATATCATATAGTTTTGTTTTGGATCAGTTTTTTATTGTTCCTGAATAGCTTAAAAAAATGACTTATATTATTATTATTAGTTTAGCAAGGCGACAAAATGGAGCCGGTCTACAAGCTCACAATGCATCGCAGACCTGAGCTTGTAAATTGCTATTTTTATTGCAATGTATAGAATATCAGCTGTGATCTTACATTGAGTCAGTTTTGGCTTCAGGAGTTCTGGATCCTCTGATCCCCACTCCACTCTGTCCTCCATCTGCAGATTTTTGTAAAACATAAATAACATCAGAATGGTCACAATAAAGGGTCCAAAATAGTCTAACTGACTTTTTCCACATTGTTTGAAAACCTTAAACGTAGGGTAAGTGATATTGTTTGGTTAAAACAGTTTGTTTTTGTTAAAAGGTTAAAGCACTATATTGTGATAGTAATCATTGCTATAGTATAGACTATAGAGTGTTTGTTCAGCAACAGGAGTCTCCCTGTCTCTCCAGCTCTTTAATAAACAGAAAATACATTTTAAGGTAGGTGACAACATTTCAGCCAATCAGGAGGGACTACCCATTTATCAAATTATTGTTTATAGTGTTCCAGATCCAATTGTGTCTGCTCATGTCTTTGTGTCATTAATTCCAATTTCAATTGTTTATGAAGTTTCTGTTTGTTAAAGTGATGGAGAGGCATGGAGACTCCTGTTACTGAACAAACACGTACTCTATAGCAATGAGTACTATCTGAATATAAAGCTATCTAACTCATATTTTAACCAAAGAAAACCTTTAACATTTTAACAAAAAGCCCTGTCACAGAACTGAGATCAGGTGTTGTAGCTCTACTTGTCCAATAGATGGCGGTCTTTAACCTCAAATAATGAGGTGGAGTCTTGTACACACACACACAAACCAATGTTGGTTCTTCAGTGGTTGAGGTGCTACATTATAATACAGTGGTTCTCAACCTTTTCAGGCCACGACCCCCCACAACAATCATATTGAACTAGGGACCCCCCACAATAATCATATTTGAACTGGGGACCCCCCCAACCTGACAAGCACTTGGAATTGTAAGAGTTGAGGCCTAACATTTAGTTTGATTCGGTTCCACAGATAAATATTGTGAAAATAGACGATCTACACGCTTGTACTTCGTCTATTTTCACAATGTTTGCCTCTTTCTTATATTATTTGATAATTTGGCCGATGGTTGACTAGTTTTTATAGTACAGTCTTAAATTGTCACTTTACTGTCATCTGGGACCCCCCAAAATCATGTGGGGACCTCTTATGGTTTGCACACCTCTAATGGTTCTATAGCACACCATGCGACAAAGGTGCTGTAGAACCTTTAACCACTTAAACCGTATATCCAGTATACTTTGTTGATTAGTGTCCCTCAGGGGTCTATACTTGGTCCTGTCCTTTTTCCACTCTACACCAAATGTCTTCTCTGACGATAGCCGATCTCCAAGCTCACAACGCGCTGCATTGTGAGCTTGTAGATCGGCTATTTTTTGCCATGTTATTTGCCCCCGGAAAATAAACTGTAGGGTTCATGTGGTTAAAATAGGCGTTATAGCCTACAGCTCCAAAAGAAGTCCCCCTATGATCATGAACAGTTTGTAAATGCATTGCAGTGCATTGTGAAAGAATGAATCATGTCATATACTACTCATACAGTCATATTATACAGTTCTAATATAAACATTATTTCCTGGTACAATTCTTACCTGGCGAATTCAGTTCAACAGATCAACTCAGAGAGGAATCACTACATTCTTGTAGTGAAAAACACTGTGGTGTTCCTGCTGCCTCATTTCCTGGTCTGAACAAATGAGAGAGAGAGAGAGAAATGTTCAAAAACAGTGAGTCGCAGTGAGTTATGTGATGAACATGTGTTTTAAAACATTACATTGCAATAATAATAAAAGACATACAGTATGTCTGTACAGTGATACAAATTAAATTCAGAAAAAGTAATAAAAAAAATAATAAAGAAAGAACAACAATCAAAATGGAAAACCCTCCAAGGACATCATTATGGTGACTTCAGCCCTATGTTCCTTCAGCCCTATGTTCCTTCAGCCCTTATCAGATATGTTTAGCAAGATATCTAAACAATCCATGTGTTTTTGCCAAGAGGGGCATGGCAATGGGCAAGGCATGCTGCAAAAAGTACATTTATGACATCTCAAAAAGATAAGGATGGATGTATGCATAACTTTGTGAGTTTGTCATAGGCTAAGGAAGAACTGGTTAAATTGTATAAGCCAAATAGGCCAAAATCACAAAAAGGCGAGTAACTTCTAAACAAATTCACACAGCACCACCAAAAACTTGGACAGAAATGGTCACGGGCAAGGAACAACTGATTAACTTAATTAAGTTGAAGTTGACCAAATTAGTAGTTGGCCAATAGGGTATAATGGTGGTGTGCATGGCACTGCAACATTTTTTGAGGAGACTGCATTCCTTATGGATGTCTGTGGGCTTCTGAACACATTTAGTGTCTAGTTCTAAATGGTCTCAACATTGTATGACATTGTAAGTCATTATAATATATATATAATATAATATATATATAACTCAATATCTTGTCATAACCACTAACATTTTTGTTAATTATAAAAAAATGATTTGGTGATCACAGTTATCTGAAATTGACGGAACACAAAGCGTGTGTTTATGTGTTTATTATCTCTCTCTCTCTCTCTCTCTCTCTCTCTCTCTCTCTCTCTCTCTCTCTCTCTCTCTCTCTCTCTCTCTCTCTCAATATCATGGTTAGTCGTGGTCAGTATCATGGTCAGTATCATGGTTAGCATCATGTCAGTATCATGGTCAGTATCAGTATCAGGGTCAGTATCAGGGTCAGTATCATGGTCAGCATCATGGTCATTGTCAGTATCATGCCAGTATCATGGTCAGTATCATGGTTAGCATCATGTCAGTATCATGGTCAGTATCAGGGTCAGTATCATGGTCAGTATCATGGTTAGCATCATGTCAGTATCATGGTCAGTATCAGGGTCAGTATAATGGTCAGTATCATGGTCAGTATCATGGTCAGCATCATGGTCAGTATCATGGTCAGCATCATGTCAGTATCATGGTCAGTATCATGGTCAGCATTATGTAAGTATCATGGTCAGTATCAGGGTCAGTATCATGGTCAGCATCATATCAGCATCATGGTCAGTGTCATGGTCAGTATCATGGTCAGCATCATGGTCAGCATCATGTCAGTATCATGGTCAGCATCATGTCAGTATCAGGGTCAGTATCATGGTCAGCATCATGTCAGTATCATGGTCAGTATCATGTCAGTATCATGGTCAGCATCATGTCAGTATCATGGTCAGCATCATGGTCAGCATCATGTCAGTATCATGGTCAGTATCATGGTCAGCATCATGTCAGTATCATGGTCAGCATCATGTCAGTATCATGGTCAGCATCATGTCAGTATCATGGTCAGCATCATGTCAGTATCAGGGTCAGTATCATGGTCAGCATCATGTCAGTATCATGTCAGTATCAGGGTCAGCATCAGGGTCAGTATCATGGTCAGCATCATGTCAGTATCATGGTCAGTATCATGGTCAGCATCATGTCAGTATCATGGTCAGCATCATGGTCAGCATCATGTCAGTATCAGGGTCAGTATCATGGTCAGCATCATGTCAGTATCATGGTCAGTATCATGGTCAGCATCATGTCAGTATCATGGTCAGTATCATGGTCAGCATCATGTCAGCATCATGGTCAGTATCATGGTCAGCATCATGTCAGTATCATGGTCAGTATCATGTCAGTATCATGGTCAGTATCATGGTCAGCATCATGTCAGTATCATGGTCAGTATCATGGTCAGCATTATGTCAGTATCATGGTCAGCATCATGTCAGTATCATGGTCAGTATCATGATCAGCATCATGTCAGTATCATGGTCAGTGTCATGGTAAGTATCATGTCAGTAATATTATGCCAATATCAGGAGTGGTTATTTGCTTCAGTCATCAAAACAATTTCTATAAGTTTAGGTTAGTGTAATGGATTAAATAAAATAATTTACCCATTATTTTCCTATGACTGATAAAAGTATTAAACTCCCTGTTAAAATGCATCAGAATACAGGAAATGACATCTACTGTGTTAAAAAGTTTCGGGGGGGAGGGACCTCCCGCCAAACGTGTAAGACTATATATTAAAGACGGGGTGCCGTGATTTTCAGTCCCCCCCCCCCCCCCCCTAAAACATAATCATCAGGTATTATGGTTATACTAGTAGGAAGATTTGTTTCAAAAAAGTGTACAGAAAGTGTTACAACGTATGTTTTTATGTGGACACGCCTCCAGTTCATTAAGTATACCTGGTTCTCACCTTAGCACCTCCTCCACCACCTTAGCACCACTCACCTGTCCTAGTCCCTTCTCCTCCTCATGCCCACACCTGTTGTGTTATGATAATGAGGGGGAGGGTATAATTTTACTGTGTCAATAAAGTGCTGTTTTTCTATTGGCACGTTTGACCCTCAAGGTTTCAGCCAGGAAGAAACTTAAAATAGTCAGAGAAGACATAAAACACCATAAAAACACCACAGGGGGCTTAATGAAGTTCTATCAACCTCATAGACACATGAAAAACAGAAAAAGTGCAAAACCATGGCACCACCTCTTTAAGGCCGGGTCAATAATGCATTATAACCACATTTATAATGCATTATAATGCACGTATAAGGCCTTATTACACTTTTCATAATCATGCATAACAACTTATAAAAATGTTTATTAAGTATTATAATGTATAATAATACAATGTATTAGTCTCGGTCATAATCCATTATAAACTCAGTGTAACAACACATTAAAACTACCAGGTAACATTTGACTATAATGCATTATAATCACATTTATAATGCTTTGGATTATAATGGATTATAATGCACATAATATAATGCTTCATAACACTCGTTATAAATGTTTGTAATTATGCATACATACATACAACAACTTATAACAAATACACTTTATAACTTACTAAGTTATGGTAGTTATAATGTGCTGTTCCACTCAGCTCATAATGCATTATGACCAGCACTTAAATTGCGTTATAAAGTTGTCATACATGATTATAAACATTTATAACAAGTATTATAATTCCATATAAGCGCATTATAATGAATTATAAGTGTGATTATAATGCATCATAGCATTTTTTAAGTGTGTGCGTGTGTGTATGTGTGGGGGGGGTAGTCTACCTGTGGGGGATACCTTGGGGAGCACGGGGCAACCCAACAGGTGACCCCAACAGCACATTATGGAGGGGTCATATGTGATGCTGAAGGAACATAGCGCTGAGGGTACATAGGGTCTAATTTGGGATGAGGGGAACATAGGGCCTAATTTGGATTTTAAAAAAAAAATAGGGATTGAGGGAACATAGGGCTGAGGGAACATAGGCATGACCCCATAGAAACAAGCCCCAAATAATCAACTAGCCTACTGTACACTTAAGAAACAAGCAGTGGTGGAAAATGTACTCAAATGTTTTACTTAAGTAAAAGTATCAATACTGCAACCCCTTCAGAACTGTAGCTGGCACAGTGACAGAGTTAGTGTGGCTGTGTCCAGTGTTGCCATGTCTGCTTATTATAAGGGACTTTGGGCTTGTTTTTCTGTAAAGTCTCTTTTAAATATTGGTAGTTGCGAGTTGCGTTTTTTTGGGCTTGTTTCTAAAGTGTAGTTGTTTGTTTTTGTTTCATAATGTTGTTTAAACTGTTCTCAAACATTTTCATGTCATCATAGACCCCCAAATCCGTAACCCTCATATGAAAATATTTTGTGCCAGGGAGCCCCGTACCAGATTTGCGTCCTATCTTGTATTTATGTTTAATCTTCCAAATATTTCACATTTTATTTCAAGATTATACTTTTTTAATAGCAGCTCTACAAGCTCACAACCCGTCACATTTCAACGTGTTGTGAGGTTGTAGATCAGCTATTTTTAAATAGCCGAGGTTTAAAGTGCTCATTCTTTTGGGCTTGTTTTCATAAACCATAGACCTTGCTTATTTCTCTCACAAAAGCTGGCAACAGCGAAGTCACCTTCCTTCTGTCAATGAAGTGTAGAGCAGTGTGAATTTTGTCGACTAAAAAATGATGATGAAAAATGTTTGTTCACGGAAACTAAACTAAAACTAAATATAAACAAAGCTACGGTGACTAAAAACTATATGACTAAATATATTGACAGTGTTGTCAACAAATAAAAGCTAGACTAAAGGTTAGGGAGGGACTAGTGGAGAAGAGATCCAGTAGAACTAAAAAGTCATTTTATGCTCGGGTGTCACGCTCCGAAAATAGCAGATCTACAAGCTCGCAACGTGTCTACGATGCATTGTGTGCTTGTAGATCTGCTATTCTCAGCATTATAAATCAGGCATTATGACGCCATCTGTCGACTAATCAACTGTAGATCTAGTCGACTAAAATCTTATATTTAGTCGACTAAAATCTTATATTTAGTCAACTAAAACATTCCAGATGACTAAAATATGACTACAACTAAATGGAATTGTATTCAAAAGACTATGTCTACAACTAGGCTACATAAATCGTTGCAGCCCCCACCCCCCTCGACTAATATAGCATATATTTGATGATTCTGAGGTTGTCATAAGTTGTAAAGAGTGTGATATCAAATATTTTATTTTGTCCTGCCCTGACTTCTGTACTGGACTGTTTGAAGTCTCTATGTGCTTGGTGGAGAGACCTTAATTAAATGTAGGCTATTATTGACCTTAGGGTTTTCCCGATCCCATCACGTGATCGGAGATCGGAGCCGATCACGTGATTTTCGAAAAGATCAGGATATTTTTTTCTTAATGAAATATTGTTTTTAATATAAAATATTTGTAGCCTATAATGTTATTTAGTGTTAACACGTGTGTGCATACACTTCTCCCATAGGCCTATATAGAAAGTAGTTGCTCCCTCCTACCTGCACATTATATGTGCATACAGAGTTGATGTCTTGTTCTCTATCCAGCTGTAGCTCGTTAAAGCTTGTTAAAGTACACTGAGCAACAGAAGAGAAAGTGTAACATTTTAAGTCCTATACACTGTATAGAGGTTAAAATAAGCCAAAACAACAGGCCACTGGCCATTAGCCAGAATCAGTGTTGCCAGATTTTGCGAAAGAAACAAGCAACCAGGTATATGAAAATAAGCCACTAGGGCAGTTCAGTCAAACGTTATTGTCTAATTTTGTTTTAGAGCAGTGATTCTATAACATTGGCATGCAAAGGACCCCCAGTATTTACAAGCTACTTTACTGAAAAACAAGCCCAAAGTCGCTTATAATAAACAGATTTGGCAATACTGGCCTGAATGGCTCAGTGCAGCCACAAACACAACACAAACGCTCTCTCTCCTCCTCTGAATAATTGTGCCTACTAATTCAATATTGCTATTGAATTAGTAATTCTACTGATATAGGCTATTAAGGCTAGCAGTGACATAAGGTAGTGTTTTTCCTTCTGAAATAATTGAAAAGCGACAGACTAGACATAAGGTACATTTCTCAACTTTAAATCAATGAAATGCAGACATAAATAATGCTAGTGTCTGAATGGGAAAACTTTATTTCTTTATTTTGGCCATGTCGAAATAAGAAAATAATTTTGCATTATTCTGCACTTAATTTGTTTACATGGTTGTGTTGTGGTGCACCACTGAATAAGCTTTAATATTTACATTTTGTTTTGATACAATGCTGCACTAACTTGTGATAAGTGAAAAAAAGAAGCTAAATTCATGTTGGCTACTGTCATTTAAATACAAAAATAACCTTAAGGGACAACTTGAATACGTTTTTTAATACGGGACAACCCTAATTGTTCTCATTGAATATCACTGACACCCCCTATAAACTAACATTTACACCAAGTTGTTACAATCCATTCATTAGTTAAAGCAGGTGTTTACATGTGTGATTTTTCACTGTGGGTGCTTTTATTTGCTTTGCCCTGCTGTCAGTGTAATCTGAGCCATCAGTGTTCATAACCCCCAGGCTCTAGGCTCAGGGACTGGATAGGTCTGTTTCACAGTTATGTGTGTTTGTGCCTCAACACGATGAGAATAAGGCGTGGGCAGTGGACAACTTGAGGCTTCAAAGTTACTAGAGACTATTTTCTACAGCTATTAATTATATTGTCATAAACGATCAGTTCTGCAACAAAAATATACAGAGCTACTGTAGATAGTCACTAAAATAGACACTAAATGAGGAACAAACTCAGTAGAGATTCTACTAGAAGTTGGATCTGCACTTTCAGAGTGTTTCCTGTAAATGGTTTGTTACCAGTAGAGAGAGAGAGAGAGAGAGAGAGAGAGAGAGAGAGAGAGAGAGAGAGAGAGAGAGAGAGAGAGAGAGAGAGAGAGAGAGAGAGAGAGAGAGGTGAGTGAGTGTGAGTGTGTGTGTGTGTGTGTGTGTGTGTGTGTGTGTGTGTGTGTGTGTGTGTGTGTGTGTGTGTGTGTGTGTGTGTGTGTGCGTGTGTGTGAGTGAGGGGTCATCAACATGGACAAACATGTCCGTGGCAAGACATGTCTATGGCCGTGGCACATTTTCTATTTTGAAAAAAAAAATCTAGATATAGCCTATATATTTTCTTCATTATAATGTAGAAACATAGAAATGCGTTTGAGACATGCTCATTACATGAGTTGCAGGAGATTTTCAGTAGGCCTATTGCACATGGTACCTGCACACACAATTGCATCAGGTGAAGACAACAAGATAGCTAAAGGAAATGATTGCTAATAGCTGCCTCAATTCTGTGAAAATAGCTAAATGTGCTTAAAAAAAAAATAACAATTTAGTAACTTTCAAGTGCTTTGACTTAAATTAGTTAATTTTTACCGACTTTGATGACTTTAAAGTATTTTTACTAATTTCAAGTATATTTACTCAGTTTAGGAACTTTAAAGTATTTGTACTCATATTTAAGTATTTTACTCATGTCAAATGTGTGTGTGTGTGTGTGTGTGTGTGTGTGTGTGTGTGTGTGTGTGTGTGTGTGTGTGTGTGTGTGTGTGTGTGTGTGTGTGTGTGTGTGTGTGTGTGTGTGTGTGTGTGTGTGTGTGTTGCACTCCTGTTTGTGTATAATTAGTGTAACTGGTTGCATCTTTGTGTTGCAATCAGCCACAGCTGTTGACGCCAGACACAAACATGTTGAGGCCATCCGCAAACATACACACAAATTCAGTCCTTGGAGTGGCTAGCACCACTCAAAAAAGGTGATATTACCAAAATCACATAGGCCTAGCCCTAAATATATAATATGTATATATAATAATGGACTCCTGAAGTGCCTGCCATATTGTCTCTATTCCAGAGCGCTACACATTTTAAAACAAGCCACTTATCAAACAAATTTAAAAAATATTATTTGTGGGGGGAAAGCCGATCTACAAGCTGGATTATTATTATCCAAATCAATCAATCACAACACATCACAGCATGTTGTGAGCTTGTAGATCAGTCATTTTCTTATTGTTTTAGCCTATGACATGCCCAAATTTGGGATGTCAGGGTTAAAGTGGTAGCTATACTTTCGGCAACCTGGAGACTGCACTGTATACTGGCAGGTAGCAGTCCTGAGACAGGCATTCAATTTGGCATGGTCCAAGTACATCCCATTTTTGGGATTTCAATAATTGACAACTATAATAACACTCCACAATCATAATCCATGGAAACCCTCCATCCACAGCCGGAACACCTCTAACCTAAAAGTTAGCTCACGTCTGATCAAAGTTGTGCCTTCACATTCAAATCCTGGCATGCCCTTCATTAATCACTCATCATATACATATCTTTTTTGTCTCTCAAGTTTCCTTGTTCCAGTGTTCCATTGGCATTTTATCCTTGACGTTTCCGTGAGAAGCATGAAGCATAATTATTATGTCTAATAAATCAAAACAAATCAAGTGTATTATTATTATCCAAAATAATTAGGATTTTTTGGGGGGGTAATTTTGTTTTTGTTTTGGACTTGGCGGGCCGCCGGATTTAGATGGTTAAAGGGCCGGCCCCCGGGCCGTATGTTGCCCATGTGTGTTATAGGTGAAAACGTTTCCACCTAAAAGGTGAAAGGGTGATCACCTAAAATGAAAACATGCAGCCACCTTAAAAGTGACAGCATGTGTGGCTTGCAACAAAAAAGGAAGAGAGGGAGAAAGTGAAACAGAGAAATGATTCTTTTTTAGACGGGTGACAAACCCGTCTCTACACACAGCTTTGAGGAGTTTGGCCTTAGCCCCGCCCCCCTATACAATGTTTGGAGAGTGCACGCCCACAATTCAACGTCAGAGACAGAGAACTGCATTTCAAGCAGAGACACAGACACAGACAGACCCAGGGGCTGTCCTGTTCCAAAAGCCCATGTTATAACCTGCCATGATGAATGTCCAACAATAAAACACTACAAGTGTTAGTTTTCTTATAAAGTGCTTCTAAATCACTCCACTATGTTTGTGTCAACGTAATCCTTGTAGTTTGTGGTGTTTAACAGGGTTCCCGCGGGTCCTTAAAAAGTCTTAAATTGTCTCTAAAATATATCGGGAATTTAAGGTCTTAATTTGTCTTAAATTTGACCGTAGGTATTAAATTTGAAGATTATGTTTTTAAGGCTCATGGGAAAATGAAAGCCAAAAACATCTGTGTGTATTCTAGTGTTGAATTTTCCATAAAGATATATCAGTACGCTCCTCCATCTCTCCCACTGTGTTGAGAGCGGTTGAGAGACACACACATTTTATTTTTATTTTTTTATTTAACCTTTATTTAACCAGTAAAACACATTGAGACAGAGTCTCTTTTACAAGTGGGAACTGGCCAAGGGGCAGATTAAAAAATTCACATCTCTGCAAAAACAAACATACAAATCAGTACAACAATAATATTAATACATCCATGACTCCCAGGAACCTTAAAAACAAATCTCCTAGTGAAACTAATTAATTACTCAGCTCAACCAAGTCGGTTAACCTACCAGCAAGTTAATCCAAGATTATTACATGTAGCAATTCATAGAATTTTACCCACATGTACAATGACATAGTGTTTCTTTTTTTTTTTTTTTAGACATCCAAACAATTACAGGAATGAGCAAGTTTCTCAACAATGAAACTTTTAAACATTCGCAAAGAGATAAGTGTGGCAAGTTTGAAACTCTTTTGGAGGTCATTCCAAGCCCATGGACCATAAAAAGCAAGGCATTTTTTGCCCACCTCAGATGAGAAAGTCGGTACTACACAACGTATCCATGCATTAGATCTGAGATTGAGGCCATTCTTTACCACCTCGAATTTTGAGGAGATATAAGAGGGGAGAATTCCACCCAAGATTGCCTTATAGATGAAAGTGTACCAATGCTGCTGCCTACGGGCACCTAAGGAGAACCAGCCGACTGCTGCATACAGAGTACAATGATGAGTCCTAAAGGGTAAATGAGTTACAAATCTCAGTGCCGAATGGTACAAAGGATCCAAACTGGCCAATGTAGTAGGACAAGCAAACCTATAGATGGCATCACCATAATCTAGCTGGGACAAGAACAGACCGGCAACCAGTTTTTGGCGAGCAGCTCGGGCAAAGCATGCCTTCAATCTATAGAAGAAACCTATAGTAAATTTCAATTTCTTGCTCAGAGCATCTACATGCAATTTGAAGTTTAAATGCTTGTCAAGCCAGAACCCAAGATATTTATAATTATCCACCCACTCAATGGATGTACCGTCCAGAGTGGTGATACTTAAAGGGGCAGGAGAAGCACGTGGCGTAAACAGGATGGCCTTAGTTTTCTTTCCATTTAGTAGCAGTTTACTTTTGTGTAATTCCTGCTGCAAGGCAATGAAATCAATAGACAACTTTGCTACAGCCAATTCCATGGTTGGCGCACATGTATACAGAACCGTGTCATCAGCATACATATGATACCTAGAGTGCTGTGATTGATTACAAATATTGTTTATGTATATAAGAAAAAGTAAGGGACCTAAAATGGAGCCCTGGGGAACTCCCTTTTCCATGGCTACAGGCTCAGACACAATATCTCCCATTTTGACGCATTGTGTTCGGCCAACCAAGTAGCTCTTAAACCAATGTGTCACCTTATGACTCATACCTATGTTAGAGAGTCTGTTAAGCAAGATCGAGTGATGGACAGTGTCAAATGCCTTTGTTAGGTCAATAAATAGAGCAGTGCAGACAAGTTTGTCTTCCCAGGCATCCTTGATATCATCCATTACATTTAGGCATGCCGTGACCGTACTATGTTTTGCTCTAAAACCAGATTGCATAGAATTTAAAATCACATGCGCTTCCAAGAAGTGTTTTACTTGCACTGATACCTGAGCTTCAAGAATCTTTGATAAGGCAGAAAGATTTGAAATTGGCCTATAATTGTTTACATCAAGGGGGTCACCAGCCTTGAGGAGGGGTGAGACATACGCTTGCTTCCATTTAGCCGGTATGTTTTGAGATACTAGAGAAAGGTTGAAAATGTCAGTTAACGGTTCCGCTATAACTGACGCCGCTATTTTTAACAAATAGGGGTCAAGGCCATCAGGACCGGGAGACTTTTTTGGGTCTAGAGAGGTCAGTGCAAGTAGGACATCAGAAACAGCTATGGCAGAAAAGTTAAAATCAGAATAAGCATTTGGAACAGTAGATGAGGATGCATCCTCTTCTGAACCTTGCTGTGAGGAGGATGCATTTTCATCATCAAAAATATGTCCAGCCCGTTTAAAATGGTCATTAAAAGCGTTTGCCATCACTTTTTTGTCGCAAACCACAGAATCCCCCACCCGCAACTTTGGGGGGGGTCCGGTATTTCCCCTCTGCTGGAGCAGCTTAACTGCTTTCCAGAAATTGGCGTGATTACTGGATGTGTCTGAGGTGAGAGTTAGATAATACTCTGCTTTCAGTTTTTTAGTGAGAGCACTACATTTATTTCTTAAGATTCGAAAGAGAAGCCAGTCATTTGTGGCCTTTGTCTTTCTGGCCAATGCCCATTTCTTGTTTCTGTCAAAAATCAGGTCACCTAGGGTCCTAGAGAACCAGGGATTCAATCTATTTTTGATTTGGACCTTCTTTAGGGGAGCATGTTTGTTTGCCACAAAAGAGAAAAGATCAAGAAAATAAGAAAAGGACTCATCTACTGAAGGTATTAATGAGACGTGGGACCAATCTAATTGTGCTAGGTCATGCAAGAAGGCTTGTTCTGAAAAGTGTTTGAAACAACGTCTGACTACATGCAATTTGAAGTTTAAATGCTTGTCAAGCCAGAACCCAAGATATTTATAATTATCCACCCACTCAATGGATGTATCGTCCAGAGTGGTGATACTTAAAGGGGCAGGAGAAGCACGTGGCGTAAACAGGATGGCCTTAGTTTTCTTTCCATTTAGTAGCAGTTTACTTTTGTGTAATTCCTGCTGCAAGGCAATGAAATCAATAGACAACTTTGCTACAGCCAATTCCATGGTTGGCGCACATGTATACAGAACCGTGTCATCAGCATACATATGATACCTAGAGTGCTGTGATTGATTACAAATATTGTTTATGTATATAAGAAAAAGTAAGGGACCTAAAATGGAGCCCTGGGGAACTCCCTTTTCCATGGCTACAGGCTCAGACACAATATCTCCCATTTTGACGCATTGTGTTCGGCCAACCAAGTAGCTCTTAAACCAATGTGTCACCTTATGACTCATACCTATGTTAGAGAGTCTGTTAAGCAAGATCGAGTGATGGACAGTGTCAAATGCCTTTGTTAGGTCAATAAATAGAGCAGTGCAGACACGTTTGTCTTCCCAGGCATCCTTGATATCATCCATTACATTTAGGCATGCCGTGACCGTACTATGTTTTGCTCTAAAACCAGATTGCATAGAATTTAAAATCACATGCGCTTCCAAGAAGTGTTTTACTTGCACTGATACCTGAGCTTCAAGAATCTTTGATAAGGCAGAAAGATTTGAAATTGGCCTATAATTGTTTACATCAAGGGGGTCACCAGCCTTGAGGAGGGGTGAGACATACGCTTGCTTCCATTTAGCCGGTATGTTTTGAGATACTAGAGAAAGGTTGAAAATGTCAGTTAACGGTTCCGCTATAACTGACGCCGCTATTTTTAACAAATAGGGGTCAAGGCCATCAGGACCGGGAGACTTTTTTGGGTCTAGAGAGGTCAGTGCAAGTAGGACATCAGAAACAGCTATGGCAGAAAAGTTAAAATCAGAATAAGCATTTGGAACAGTAGATGAGGATGCATCCTCTTCTGAACCTTGCTGGGAGGAGGATGCATTTTCATCATCAAAAATATGTCCAGCCCGTTTAAAATGGTCATTAAAAGCGTTTGCCATCACTTTTTTGTCGCAAACCACAGAATCCCCCACCCGCAACTTTGGGGGGGGTCCGGTATTTCCCCTTTGCTGGAGCAGCTTAACTGCTTTCCAGAAATTGGCGTGATTACTGGATGTGTCTGAGGTGAGAGTTAGATAATACTCTGCTTTCAGTTTTTTAGTGAGAGCACTACATTTATTTCTTAAGATTCGAAAGAGAAGCCAGTCATTTGTGGCCTTTGTCTTTCTGGCCAATGCCCATTTCTTGTTTCTGTCAAAAATCAGGTCACCTAGGGTCCTAGAGAACCAGGGATTCAATCTATTTTTGATTTGGACCTTCTTTAGGGGAGCATGTTTGTTTGCCACAAAAGAGAAAAGATCAAGAAAATAAGAAAAGGACTCATCTACTGAAGGTATTAATGAGACGTGGGACCAATCTAATTGTGCTAGGTCATGCAAGAAGGCTTGTTCTGAAAAGTGTTTGAAACAACGTCTGACTACAGTTAGCCCAGTTGATTTAGGCATTTTAGTGCTTCTCACACATGCAATGGCACAATGGTCACTAACATCATTAGCAAAAACCCCTACTGAAACATATTTATGCACAGCATTTGTCAGAATGATGTCAATCAAAGTGTTACTGTCAGGTCTAGTAGGGCTGTGGATAATCTGGCTCAAATTGAGGGAGTCACATTGCTGTTTGAAACAAGTAGATTTATCACTATTCCAGTCCCAATTTAGATCACCCAATAGGACAAGTTCCGTGTGTGTATACTTGGAAACTAAATCTATTAGGTTTACCAGAGTTTCTGATACAGCTGAAGGTGGCCTGTACACACAAATGATGGTGAGCGGATCGTTTGCCACCTTTATCTGCACTGCTAGAAATTCAAATTGCCGTGGGATAGTCACGGTTTCAAGTACCGTCCCTTGGAACCTGTTTGATATGTAAAGTGCTACCCCTCCACATCGGCCTTTACGATCAGATCTAAACAGATTGAACCCAGCAACCTGCACATCTGGAGTGGTTGATTTTATCCAAGTCTCTGAGAGAGCCACCACGTCAGGTTTGGCAACATTAAACCAATTGCTGAGTGTATCTTGTTTAGGCACTAGACTCCTAACATTGAAATGCAGGAAACCAAGACCATTTCTACAACTGAAATCATGTGGAGTGGGCAAAACAGGTAGATTTTCAGGGAGTGAAGCAGAAACTGGGCCAGGATTTACATGAACATTGCCTGAAATGAACAACATCATTAGAATCCATAGCCTAGTGGTCATTCTTTTGAGCATCCATTTTGAGCTATAGATTTTAGCAGAGGAAGAAGAGAGCCCGTTGCACTGGGGACCATTTAGATACCCGAAAGCTATTGTTTCCAATACCAGTAAAGCACACGGGAGAACTTGTTTCGAAGGGTCCAATTTGCAGAGTCCTCGAGGCTGAGAAACGGTCAACTGATCCGACGTAACATGTTCATTTAACTCAAAACGAAACGTGCCTGGCTTACCAAGGCCTCTTTGCGGTTTGTTGACAGTCATTCCCACCATTAACAGCATGATGCTGTATACAGCCCTGTACAACATGGTTATGCAGATTCAGGCAAGCAAGAAAGAAAGAGAAGAAACAATAATAATATGGAAATATAAAAATAAACAATCCGAAGATTGTATTACCAGTATGCTGTCCGATTAGCACGCTGAAAGTCTTGTCCTCCTAAGAAGCAGGGGAGATGCAGAGGAAAATCACTGTCTTCACAACTGCCGGCAATCCAAACAACTCCAGTGAACAACTAGCTTCAGGAGACCGGTAGCTTACTAGCTTAAAACGCCGGTAGCATTGCTAGCTATATGGCTCGCAGGCAGGCAGGCCAGCAGGATGATGAGCCGTCCAGCCGAGAGAAGCAGGAGAAGTCGCCGCCACACTGCAGGCCCCGAGGAGTGGGGGGATACTGCGGCGGTCGCCGCCGCCGAGTAGGCCCCGAGGAGCGGGGGGAAACGATGGAGATCGCCGCCGCCGAAGGTCGCCAGTCACCGCCGGTCGCCTCCGCCGAGCAGGTCCCGAGTAGCAGGAGTAAACAACGGAGGTCTCCACCGCCGAACAAGCACCGAGGAGCGGGGGGAAACAATGGAGAATCGCCGCCGCCTAAGGTCGCCGATCACCGCCGGTCGCCGCCGCCGAACAGGTCCCGAGGAGCAGGAGTAAACAACTATAGCAAACAGCCAGTGTTAGCAACACTGTATCCACTGAAGCTGGCGACGCTGGTGGCTTTAGACACAGCCAATAATTCCACCCTTGGATATAGTGAGCAGCGTTAGCTACGGTGAGCTAACAAATGCCACCCAGGATTGTTCCTGGCCTCACTGATACAACACTTCCCTGGATAAGGAGCGCCGTGTACGAGACTCGTCGGCAAACGCACCAGGCGGTCTACACCCTCCTAGGTGCTTCACGTAGGTGGAATCCACAAATCCTCAATTTCCAAAGTAAGTCCAGAAGCAACACACGCTACTTAAAAATCACTCAACAGGAAAACTAGTTTAAGAATTAAATGTGAGTCATGGATGGCTTAAAAAACAAATAAAACGAGACAGAGCAGGACGTGAAATGTGCATGCCGCCATCTTGGATCCGGGACTATACCTAATAGGGTGCTAGTTGAGGCCCGGTGACACCAGCGGAATGCAATATCTACTTGTTACAACAGAGGGTTTGAAGTAATCGGCGTCCCCGGGACCAGAATCGCTGCACACAATAACAAACGAGAAAACGGGGTCAGCCTTGTTTGCATGTAACCAAAGTTCAGCTCCGTCACCGGCCACAGACGGAGAGTGAGAGGTGATGGAGGATGGTGGGCAGTCTACAAACAATTCAAAACATGCTCCTTTTTTGGTCAACTTGGTAAACAACGGAAAAAAGGACACACATGGTTCTCTCTCCCTCTTTTAAAAATCTACTTTCTCCCTTTTGCCAGAAAGTAGATGACGCCTGACTACTACTACAGTAAATGAAAACATGCACACACTGCAGTCCGTGTGTGTTCCATAGACCCCTTATCAGACGACGTCACACTGATAAGAACCAGTATGCGTGCAACCAGTATGCGTGCAATGAAACCCATTCTATGCAGGTCTCGCTATGACGCACCTCACTGAGCCAACACACAAGAGGGGGTTGGGGTGTGCTGAAACCAGCGCACCCCAAAACAACAGGTTGATAATTGATTGCGTGAAACAATCACCTGTGTATCCAGTCTCAATGTTAGTAAACAAATAATTGGTCTATAGGCTAATAGCCCCGCCCTCCCCTGTCTCTCTCTCTCTCTCTCTCTCTCTCTCTCTCTCTCTCTCTCTCTCTCTCTCTCTCTCTCTCTCTCTCTCTCTCTCTCTCTCTCTCTCTCATTCACTCAGCTGGAGTTGACGAGCTTGTGTTGTGTCGTTAATTCATTTGCTCCAGGTGTCTGTGTAAGCTCAGAAGCTCATTTAAGTGGGCATTGGACAAAATCATAGCCCCCGCGACCGTTTTGGTTGATAAAGATAGTTAGTTGAGCACTGTTTGGCAGTACAGAGCATGCTAACGAATGCTAAGTGCTAACGACAAATGTATGCTATAGGGATGTCACCGGTTACAATGTGGAATAAAAACGAGGAACGCTTCACCCTCAGCTGTCATCAGGCAACAGTTTCAAGTGATAGGAAAAATGTTTGACTGATCAGAAGTAAATCAATTTGGATGCTGTGTGTGTGCGCGCGCACATGCACGCACGCACGCACGCACGCACGCACACACACACACACACACACACACACACACACACACACACACACACACAAACACACACAGTGTGCAGTGGTTCTCAAAGTGGGGTCAGGGGACCCCAAGGGGTTCTTGAGGGAGTTCCAGGGGTCCCCAGCTAAATAATAGATAGTTAGGAATGGACCCTTATGGGCCTGTAACCCTAGAGTGTACAAATGGAACCATTTGTACACTCTTGAGTTAAATTAACATTGATTTCCTTGAATTGGGATCCTTGAAATAAATAATTAAAATAGTTGAGAATCACTGCTAGAGCTGTAAAAATCTTCTCTTATGGGGCACCTTGGCTTATCTTTTCAAATGGGGGTCTGCGGGCTAATAAGTGTGAATTTGGGGGTCCTTGACATGAAAATATTTGAAAACCACTGGTGTAGGACACACACACACACACACACACACACACACACACACACACACACACACACACACACACACACACACACACACACACACACACACACGACCTTAATGCTTGAGACACACTCATTTTATTGATTTTTAAAGGCCTGATCTAGAAAAATGCAAATGTCAATTTTTAAAAGGGTGATATTTATTTTATATTACCAGCCAGGGATAAGATGAGAATCAATCTGTAATAGGCTTATACAGTAAACAACACACTCACAGCCTTTGATAAAAAACATATATATATATGCCCATAGCCGCGCTATGAGCTTGTAGATCTGCTATTTTTTGGGAAAATTGTGGGTCTTTGAATATGTATATTTTTCTTGTAACTCATGTCTTGCATTACCAATGCTGGCCAAATCAATCAACTACATGGCAGAAAACACAAGCATCACACATCCCACTACCCACTACATGCCTGACCTCGCAAAAAAACAACAACTCCCACAAACGTACAGGGACTGACCTGCTTCACACTGTCACCCGTCTACACATGACATCTTATGTCATACTTCCTTGTTTTTGAATAGTAAAAGAGTGAATTATCTCATGCTAGTATACCATACCACCGGCTTTGAATGCTATCAATGTGGTGCACCATACAGTCATACAGTTATATTATGAACATTTGTATTGTTTCCAGCTAGCCTTACCTGTTGAATTCAGCTCAACACATCAAGTTAAAGAGTCAGTAGGTTCTGTCTGTAGTCTGATTCAATGTCTTGTTGTTGTTTTTGTTAAAGCTTTAGATGTCAAAGTAAAGTCCTTGTTTGAAGTTAATAGCTGGTAAATAAAGTGTATCTATCAGTGAAAAACACTGACGTGTGTCTTCCTGATTTAAACAACAATTGAGCTGAGCTGAGCGGGGCGAGAGAGTGAGAAAGTGAGAGAGAGAGAGAGAGAGAGAGAGAGAGAGAGAGAGAGAGAGAGAGAGACGAGGGCTATGTGGCTGAAGCCAAGCAGTCTTCATGCCTTGGCATGTATGCAGGTATGTAGTTCACAGCAGAGCCATATAAGGAGAGTTGCGTCACCTCCATTCACTTCATCGGGCCAGGTCTTCTACAGAGCCTTCTATTGGCCAATAGTGACAAAGCCCTGAACCGGTCTAACGAAAGTCTAATGTAACTTCCTTGGGCGGTACTTCCTTTACTTCTGCTTCGGCACAGAGAGAGAGAGAGAGAGAGAGAGAGAGAGAGAGAGAGAGAGAGAGAGAGAGAGAGAGAGAGAGAGAGAGCGAGAGAGATCAACTGAATGACACACTTCAGTCTGCCCCCCAAAAAAATATTGAGGACAAAAACAATATAAATGGTCTAAATAACTCAACATTTCTCATATGTGGCTTTTTTTAGAAACACATAGTTGCACCCTTATTTTTAACTGTTGCACTGAGCAGAAGAACGTTTGTGTTGATTCATCCAGGGGTTAGTGAGATTAGCGTGTATGCACGCACGCACGCACACGCACACGCGCACACGCACACACACACACACACACACACACACACACACACACACACACACACACACACACACACACACACACACACACACACACACACACACACACTAGAGCTTATAAACCACCTGTCAACAGCTGTGCAGTGATGTTACTGTGACTGTGTTTAATGTTAACACATTCATAAATCTGGGTTATACTTTATTACATATTTGTGTAGTGTGAAACAACAACATAGATGGGAAGCACAACATGCTGTCTTGTATTATTATTTATATCAATGGATACTCTGTCTACATATAATGGGATGAGCAGAGGGGCCTGCATTCACACAATTATATTGTTGGGGTTCTCTGGCGTTTTTGTTTTTTTCCCCTCCTTTTTTATTTGATGAATCATGGTATGTATACCTTGCATGGTATATACTGTATGTATTTATGTAGGCTACTGGTTGGTAGCTATTGGACGGATCATCTATTTAGTCTGGGATCCACAGGCCCAAAAGCTCTTGAAAATGGGTTGAACCTGTGATGTCATGCTATACTTTTTTTTGGTGTTTTTTCTATTAATTAGGTCATTAAGGTCCACAGAATGAGAGGCCTGCTCTGCCGGAAACATCGCGAAAAAAAGTTATGGCCATTTTTATATAATGAAGCCTTTATTTTTTTGCCCATTTTCGCCTATTGTAAAAAACTAGGTTTATTTTCTTAAAGTGCTCAGTAGGTTGTGTAGGCTGTCAATAAATGATTCCCAGATACACAGAACACATGTGAACAACACCAAGTCCAAAAATACACTCACAAAGCCTTTCCAAATGATTTATAGACATTTTTGGTACCAAAAATGCACCCGTTTTTTGCATTTTCCACAATACTTTCATCTTTACTTCAATAGTAATCAACTTTTCCATGGGTTATGACATCAGCCAATGTCTCATTCTTTTCATCAATCCTTATAGTCATTCAACAAAAAAGAATATTAAAATCAACCCTAAATTACAGGAACTGTGGTGACTTTATTACCCTTATGCTCAAAATTCCCAGAATTTTGAGCCAGCCTATTACAGCCTTGTCCAGCCTAGTACAGCCTAGTCCAGCCTATTACAGCCTAGTCCAGCCTAGTCCCGCCTATTACAGCCTAGTCCAGCCTATTACAGCCTAGTCCAGCATAGTCCAGCCTATTATAGCCTAGTCCAGGCCAGTCCAGCCTATTAAAGCCTAGTCCAGCATAGTCCAGCCTAGTCCAGCCTATTACAGCCTAGTAGAGCCTAGTCCAACCTATTATAGCCTAGTCCAGCCTAGTCCAGCTATTACAGTCTATTACAGCCTAGTCCAGCCTAGTCCAACCTATTAAAGCCTATTAAGGCCTTTTTCCATTACGGCTTATCCAGTCCAGTCCAGCATATACCAGACCAGAACCGCACCGCTTCAAATTATCTACTGTTTCCATTACACAAAAGTACCCCTGCTCAAATCCACAGGTATGTGTAGCAGACTCCGGTCATTCACACTCATTTGTAATGTACATTTTTGCCTAACAATGGAATGTAGGTGAGTGGCCAACTGTCCTGTATACAAATGCAAATCACCTGTGCATGTGGCCCAGCTTGGCCTAGCTCAGACCTACCCAGGACTGGGTACTTTTTAGGCACCAGTTTAGTACCACTTACACACCACTCTACCCACTTCATTGTAGTGGAAACCGCTGCTGTGGTGGTCGGTGTGGTGTGGTGTGGTGTGGTACCATGCCAATGGAAATCCGCCTTTACAGCTTAGTCCAGCCTATTACAGCCTAGTACAGCCTAATAGAGCCTAGTAGAGCCTAGTACAACATAGTCTTAACTAGTCCAGTCTGTTCCATGCTAGTAAAGCCTATATCGCCCTCCCCTAGTCTGTTCCATCAAAAGGCTGGACTAATCATGGGTGTACTAGGCTGTACTGTACTAGACTCTACTGGTCTATAATAGGCT
Source organism: Gymnoscopelus microlampas (assembly GCF_963454915.1). NCBI lineage: Eukaryota > Metazoa > Chordata > Actinopteri > Myctophiformes > Myctophidae > Gymnoscopelus > Gymnoscopelus microlampas. The sequence goes on along the minus strand of NC_139962.1, from coordinate 61,596,310 downwards.
GTTTTAAGCTCTAGTAGGCTGTGCTAGGCTGTACTAGGCTCTATTAGGCTGTAAAAGGCAGATCTGTACTATGGTCTACAAGAGTTCATGCAAAACTATTGCTTGTGCACACACAAGCTATTGCCCGTGTACACAGTGGTTAATCCCAATGGTCTGAGTATCTACAGAGCTGACAAGGGACTACTACAGCCTAATAGAGCCTATTTGAGTCTAGTACAGCCTAGTACAGCCTAATCTATCCTAGTCCAGCCTTATCAGTCCTAGCATAGCCTGGTACCCCCTCCCCTATTCTGTTCTCCCACCAGGCTGGACTAGGCTAGACCTGAATGTACTAGGCTTTACCGTACTAGACTCTGCTGGGCTCTAATAGTCTGTTTTCAGCTCTAGCAGGCTTTGCTAGGCTGTACTGGGCTCTATTAGGCTATAGAAGCCAGTACTTTAATTTGGCCTACAAATGTTCATGCAAAACTATTGCTCGTGCACACACAAACTATTGCCCATGTACACAGTGGTTAATCCCAATGGTCTGAGTATCTACAGGGCTGACAAGGGACTAGTACAGCCTAATAGAGCCTATTAGAGTCTGGTACAGCCTAGTACAACCTAGTCTAGCCTAGTCCAGGCTGTTCCATGCTAGTATAGCCTATACCACCCTCCCCTAGTCTGTTCTCCCAAAAGGCTGGACTAGTCATGGGTGTACTAGGCTATACTGTACTAGACTCTACTGGTCTCTAATAGGCTGTTTTAAGCTCTAGTAGGCTGTGCTGGGCTGTGCTCCTATAAGAGGGTTTAGGACCCATCCGTGGTGAAAGTTTTTCTTTCCGTCGTGAAAATGTGTCTTTCGCTGTGACGCCATGCTGTGGAAAACACGCCCATAGGCTAAGCTTTACAGGACATGCTGTGATTGGCTAGCGAGACACATGATGAAATTAACTTCAAACTTCGCAGACGCGCTGTGATTGGCTAGCGAGACGCATGATGAAATTAATAATAATGTAAAGAATGTTTAAACTAAAGTTATCAAAATATTTGCTGATATATATTTGAAAAGAATAAGTCATTGACTGATGTCATGACCCATGGCACACGTTTCTTTTTTGGGGGTACAGGTGTTTTCAAGAAGAAAAAAAGGCTCTGGGAATTTTGAGCATAAGGGTAATAAAGTCACCACAGTTCCTTTATTGTCTCCGCCAGGAGACTATGTTTTCACTTTCCGTCCCCCCCCCTCGGCCAAGCTAACATTGGTCAAGCCTCACGTGACACGTGACAATACGTTGAAAGAGTGTGCGCTGATTGGCGTATAGCGGCCTATAAATAGATGTGTCACTTTGAAAGAGTCTGTGTCTCTTTCAAAGTGAGGTAAGACAGGAATAATCACGAAATGGCTGAGAAATGGCGGAGCAATACATTATGTAGACACTCTGGTGTCATCACAGTACGTAATATAAATAGCTTAGACAGGATTAATCAAGATTTACTGGCGGAGACTTGTGCTCCGAGGAGCACATTTTCTAGTTTAGGGTTGATTTTAATATTTTTTTTTGTGGAATGACTATACAGATTGATGAAAAGAATGAGACATTGGCTGATGTCATAACCCATGGAAAAGTTGATTACTATTGAAGTAAAGATGAAAGTATTGTGGAAAATGCAAAAAACGGGTGCATTTTTGGTACCAAAAATGTCTATAAATCATTTGGAAAGGCTTTGTGAGTGTATTTTTGTACTTGGTGTTGTTCACAAATGTGTTCTGTGTATCTGGGAATCATTTATTGACAGCCTACACAACCTACTGAGCACTTTAAGAAAAGAAACCTAGCTTTTTACAATAGGCGAAAATGGGCAAAAAAATAAAGGCTTCATTATACAAAAATGCCCATAACTTTTTTTTCGCGATGTTTCCTGCAGAGCAGGCCTCTCATTCTGTGGACCTTAATGACCAAATTAATAGAAAAAACACCAAAAAAAAGTATAGCATGACATCACAGGTCCTCTCAAATTTTCGGTGACTGGATCCCCGACTAATTATTTGATGAATTTTAATTGAAGATAGGTGCAGGTATAATAGATTTATCTTCTTCTTGCTTCTTTTCATTTGTGGAATATGTAAAAGAAAAAGAAAAGAAAAACAAAGTAAGTGAATATAATGCAAAATATATGTATACTTGTTTTAGTTTTTTAACTTTAACAAATTTTAATATTATAAAAAATACAGATAGTGACATATCATGTGGTGTTAATGGTCAAAATGTACCCGTATACCATAGAAGGTAAAAAGTCATTTATTTTTCATAAACCCAAACTTTATTTTACTCCTGATAGCAAATGCTAATTGAGGACAAGTGTCTCACTCTCACTCTCACTTCATGTAAACATTGAATATTGACAATTTAGAGGGAATTGAGCCACTCTTCTCTGCTGGGTCAAATGTTCTCCTGAGCACCACAGGTGTAACTTTTTTTTAGAGACCATCAGAATGAACTAAAAATGGAGGTAATTGATTTTGTTGCGTTAAAATAGCTGTTTCTGAGGATATTATGAAGCCTTGTTCCAATAAAGAAATGTAAAGGGTACTTTTTACCTTGAAAACACAATGGAAGGGTTAAGTAAAAGTGGCAATACCACAATATAAAAATACTCTGTTACAACTAAAAGGCCTGTGTTCAAAATGATGATGAGTAAAAGTACAAACGTATTGGCATTAAAATAAACTTAAAGTACCAAAAGTAAAAGTACTAAAATGTTTGAAAATAGCAGATCTACAAATTTACAACGCGTCGCCATGTGACGGGTTGTGAATTTGTAGATCGTCTATTTTCAAATAGCCTATGTATAAAATAGGGCTAAAGCGGTTAATGTATGTTTTATAATATAATAAGGTATATATCTTGTAATGGAGTAAAATAACTAGTAATATAGTAAACTAGTAAACTAGTAGTAGTAATATTTGCCTCTGAGATGTAGTGGAGTAGTAGTAAAAGTAATGCAAATTGGAAATAATCTAGCAAAGTAAAAAGCAACTCAAAATTGTACTTAAGTACAGTACTTAAGTACATGTACTTATTTACTTTCCAACACTTAGGGCATCTATCTGATTTTACAAACCCCTGTGACTGGTACAAGCTGGACAACCTCCACAATGGTCTGGTCTTCAATTCATGTCGGAGGCACCTGGGCACCTGGTAGGGTACGGTCCCCTGCCACCATCATCGAGACCAAGATGTTTGTATGTGTGGGTCACAGTGATAATTCTGAGAGCAAATTCTGATTTAGTTTTAGTCATAGTCTTTTGAATACAATTTAATCTAGTTTTTTTTTTAAATACTTGTTTTATTGGAATTTTCAGTAACATGAACATGAGTATAAACAACTATAAAATATAAAAGAAAAGATATTGACAGGTAATTTGGTAGATGTTCCGGAAGAATTCAAATAAAATATACACCATAAAAAACAACAACAAACAGTTATACAGATACAAACAAAAAACAGAACAACAACAGCCACTTTTGCTCTCATACTCTCCCTGCACAGATCGTGCCCTCTATTTTGTAAAAATTGTAAGAAAAATAAAAAACACTCCAGTTCCTTTTTTTCTTTTTTTTGTGTTAACTATTATGTAGGCAGCGTGCACTTATTGAAGTGGTCGATGAAGGGTTGCCAAGTCTTGTAAAATTTGTCTTCACTCCCTCTCAATTCAAACTTTATCTTTTCCAATTGCAAATAGTGCATTACAAATACAATTTAATCTAGTTTTAGTCATATTTTAGTCATCTGAATTTTAGTTTTAGTCTAGTTTAGACTAATTATAAGATTTTAGTCAACTAAATCTACAGTAGATTTTTGCCTTGATGTCGTAATGGCTGAATTTACACTTGGTTGCATGCTGAAAATAGCCGATCTACAAGCTCACAACGAGTCGCAGTGCGACACGTTTTGAGCTTGTAGATCGGCTATTTTCAGAGCGCAACACCCGAGCGCAACGAAACATAAAATGACTTGTCTTTTAGTTCTACTGCATCTCTTCTCCACTAGTCCCTCCCCCAACAGTTTTTATTTGTTGACGAAATTGCCAATATTTTTTGTCCTAGTTTTAGTCATCATAGCTTAGTTTTTATTTAGTTTTTGTTTAGTTTTTGTCAGTGAAAAAAGGTAGTCGACAAAGGTAGTTTTAGTCGACAAAATGAACATTGGTGGGTCGCAACGTCAGAGTATTTAACACAGAGAGTCTCTGAGAATCTAGATCACTGGTCTCTCAATCTGATGACACATCCGGTAAGTAGCGAGGATGTCCAATGGAGAACTTCGAGGTCTAACAGCTGGCCAGCATTCCAACCTTTACCATCTTCCACAGGCAGTGGATAGAGGACCAGTGGATAGAGGTCTCCACTCCTGTTTTGGCATCGAATGCTGTCTCAACTTTGTATAGACCCTGGAGTTAGGGTTTGGGTCCTCCGCCCACTCATCAGTGGGCTGATTGGCATCAGCATTAAAGCAGCGCAACTCCTACCAGAGTTAGCAGTCTGTCCCAGCTCGTCTGTGGGTGCCACGCCACGCTCTTCCTCAGCGGGTGTGCGTCCACACTAACCTTGTGTCCTCAGAACCAGGCTGGCCTGTTGGGCTTAGTTTGTCTATATTGTCACGCATCAGCGCAGGTATGTCTCAACATCTGTTTACGCACTCGCCTGTATACTACAGTGTGAATGGTCTTTAACTTGACCGCTTGTTGTCCTTTTTAGCCCCAATGTGTTACTGTGTTTACAAACATCCTTCCGTGTCCGAGTGTTTGCGTGCGGTGCCACTTCACCACGCACAAGAAGGTACGTTGGTGGTCCTCCTTCTCCGCAGTATTAGCACGTTCATTTGGTGTCTAGTATAGTGACTGTAAACCTTGGCCTTTATTATTTCAGTTTGCTTCCTACTACCCGGTTTCCGCCGCTGCGGGCAGTGCTGCTGTGCATTCCGGCCTTGCAAACGTGGTAGGTTCACTCTCTGTCTCTCTGCTCTCTGGACTGGCTGCCCAGTCGTTGTGGTAGCCCCCCCTTTGCTGTTGTGTTTGATACTATTGATTTATTTTATTTTGTTTAGTTTAGTGGTTTTGCAGTGATTTATTGGGGTGCCACTACCCTGGGCGGTAGGCCTGCCCATCCTCCCCCTTCCCCCACCACTGGCGCATATATGTCCAGTCTATTTTATCGTTAACCCATTGTGTCTTATTCAATTGGATGCATTCTGCTTTTATTGTTAATGGTAATGATGTTGATACCCACTGAATGAAATATTATGCCAATTCAAATAAATACATGTTTCTGCCTTTATCATTTATTGTACACAACTTGTGTGAGGAGTAATTCGTGTTTCAGGTGGTTTGCTTCACTATGACTTGCTTTCAATCACTGCTCCCAGCACCAAACATGCACACACGCACGCATGCACATGCGCACACACACGCACACGCACACAAGGTGAGGACATTTGGCCCTCACAAGTATGGTAATACTCAAACGCACGCACGCACGCACGCACTCACACGCACTCACACACACGCACGCACGCACGCACGCACGCACACACACACACACTGTATCTATAAATGTTGCACAGTTGAGCTGACCTTTTTTCATTAAACTACCACATGGGGGCAGTCATGTGTTGTGTAGTGTAGTGTCATGTCTGTAGCGAGAGCTGCTGCTTGGTTCTTCAGTCTCCATCTCTTTACTCATTGTGAGCTCAGCATCAGCATCACTCTGCATCATCACAGACCAGCCTGTGAGGTTTTCACTGTTTCAGCTGCATCTCTACACAGGGACAGCAGGTTGGCCTCAAGAAAATACAGTCTGAAACCCACCTTCATAAAGAAGACCTGTGACGTCTGTGAGGGAGTCTCCATTTGGACCTGATTAAAGGACATCATGGATTATTTCTGGATACACGGCGTTTGGATTCCTGGATTTGTGCTCCTCTTTCGACTTCAAGGTATGATATTGTTTCATTATTCTGTGTATGTTTACTGTGCCATGGAGCGTCTGGTGAAAGAGTTCTGCATCCATGTGTCAACTTGGAATTGGCCTGTTGCCAAAGACGTAGACATGGTACTCTAAGAGTAATTACTTCACCTGAGATTATTTGTGTACACTACACCTGAGAGAGAGAGAGAGAGAGAGAGAGAGAGGGAGAGGGAGAGAGAGAGAGAGAGAGAGAGAGAGAGAGAGAGAGAGAGAGATGGAAAGAGTGTGAAATTACATTATTAAGGGAAACGTTTCCGGTTTTGAACCTAGTTGAAAGAGATTAACAAACGGACAGACGGAGAGGCTAAGCAAAGGATAATTGACACCACGCCGGTTGTTGTTGAGAAATAACTCCCAACAGGATGATTAAACTAAGAGGCAAAGCCGATGTGTTTAATGATCCTGACCGGCGTGATGTCAATTATCCCGCTTATTACACGGCTATGTCATAAATTAATGTATGAATTGACCCAAAAGTAACAGCAAAGTAGTAGTTCCTTGCTCATGGTAAAGAAAATATTCCATAAGTGTTGCGCTGGGCGGCCTGGGTCGCCTCGGAAAACAAGGGAGTGTTGATCAAATAGAATCAATTTTCGGTTACTGCATCGTCTATTTCTCGTTTCAAATGTTTTCAAAAACATTCTTGAGAGCAACGTTTAGTTGTAAACGACATTGTGTGTTTGTTTACATGGCTGTCATGTTGGATACGGCATACAATTCAAGCAGCACAGCCAGGTGCTCTGATTAGACAACATTCTGTTATAGAGCTCATCGGTCATTATTCAGAAATAACACACCGCTGATTTCAGTGATTAGCCAATCAGAATCACGCATTCAACCAAGCCGTGTAATAAGTGATAAAAAAAACAACCTTAGAAAAGGTTTTTTACCATCTTAACACATGGTGGCTTATTGGTTCCATAAATGCTAAGACCTTAGCCAAGTTATATGACTGTGACATGCTATGACAAATTGTTAATTCATGACCAGTCATTTACAAGACTAATCTTTAAAGTGTGTTTCTTAGGTTACAGTGAGATTTCCTGTCACAGTCCAGACCATGACTATACTAAAAGTGCTGAGGTGTCACTTCTCAGAGAGCTGAGAATGCCTCACTTTGTCTCCCACAGGACTTTGCTTTGCTAGAATAGTCAACCTCCTGTCAAAGCTCACTGGATTCACTTTGACGCTGCTGACAGAGAGACTTGTTTCTCAGGCTGCTAGCATAATAGGGAAAGAGGTCGGTGGCTGGTTATGGACAGACAGGGTGAATGAGGAGTTGCAATTAGAGGTGCAACAGTTAAACTAATTGATTTAATCAATCAATTATATTTAAAAAAATGCTTGTAGATCTGCTACTTTCACAGTTTGTTTGGACAACACCACTGTGTGACAACTCATAAACCAGGGCATACATAGGTGGTTCATTGATTCCTTGATATACAACTAAATACAAAAGCAATGATGTAGAACAAAGCCTTTGCCCTGTAACTCACAGCCTTGTGTGTGTCGTGTGCGCAGTATGTGCATGTGTGTCTGTACTGTATGTTTATGACAGTCACAGTGCAATAGATTAAATGCATGTAATCAGTAAACTCATGTATGTGGTTCAACCGAAGCAGCATGACAGTGCACATACTGGATCTCATACAGGCTGCTGGAATGCAGAATTTATATTTCTAATTGAATGAATGTTAACTAGAAAAAGTGCTCCTCGGAGCACAGGTCTCCGCCAGGTCAGGTACGTTATTGTGGCCTCCTGGTGGCGCTATAATAAGCCAATGTGAAAGGGGTGTCATTTCTTTTTAGGCTTTTCACGGCAATAAGACAATGCATTCATGATTTGAGGCTTTTGTTCTAAAAAATTGTTTTGCTAAGATTAGACCTGCTGGTGGCGCTATAACAGACCAATGTGAAAAGGGTGCCATTTCTTCCTCGGCCTAGTGGGAATGTGCGTGTGAAATTTCACGGAAATCGCAAGCTGCGTTCATGATTTGAGGCATTTTGTTCAAAACAGACCAATCCTGTAAACTTTGGAAGCCAACCTTAGCCAATGAGGATGGAATATGGAAAATCGGACAGATCCGTGTTGATCACATGACTATAGAGATAATGTGTACCGATTTGCATGACGTTTGGATAAAATCTGTAGGAGTAAATGGGTTTTGCACAAATCGGCATCCTGGTGGCGCTATAACAGGGCTATGTGAAAAAATTGGGGCAGAGGTTCTGAATTGGCATCCAGGGAGTGTGTGTGCACAGTTTCGGAGCGGGCGGGCCAACGGTGTCGGAGATTAGCTGTTCACAGACGGACACACGGACGGACGGACGGACGGACGGACACACACACGGACGGATGGACGGACGGACGGGCGGGGGGGGGGGGGGGGGGGGGGGTAAAACATACTCTCTCGCCATGCCTTCGGCCTGGCGGAGACAATAAGCATGGTCCTAATGCAAGCTCAGCATCACAAAGTTACATTATATTTATCCCTCCTGACACAGGAGTGATACATTCACACAAATACAAGACGAGCAGGGAGAGATTGGGATGACAAGAAGGAGAGAGAGGGGGCACAGCATCTTTATCTGCTGGGGGGCACAACATCTTTATCTGATTGGGGGCACAACACGCATAGCGAGGGAGAAAGAACATAACTGAGGATTAAAACCATCAATCCATCCATCATCCATCCATCTTCATCCACTTATCCAGAGTCAGTCGTGGAGGTAACAGTTCCAGCAGAGAATCTGAGTCTTCCCACTGTTTTCACCTTGTATGTATGCAGGTTTTTTTTTGTTCCTTTGGTTTCAATCTGATTAAATATTCTGGAATGATGAGTCTTAATCGTCAGTTATGTTCTCTCTCTCCCTCGCTATGCATGTTGTGCCCTCAATCAGATAAGATATTGTGGCCCCTAGCAGATAAAGATGCTGTGGCCCCCCCTAGCATTTTTATCTATCTCTCACCTATCCTGGTTACAAGGAGATCATATTGAGATTTTCTGCTTTTCTGCTGTCATTGGTATCCTTTTATCTGCAAATCACCAGCGGAAATGCTTTGATGTTCTTCACACCGATGATGTTGTTTCACCCCTCATCATTATTTAGGCGAGATACTAGTGTGTGTGTGTGTGTGTGTGTGTGTGTGTGTGTGTGTGTGTGTGTGTGTGTGTGTGTGTGTGTGTGTGTGTGTGTGTGTGTGTGTGTGTGTGTGTGTGTGTGTGTGTGTGTGTGTGTGGGGGGGGCGCGTGTGTGCTTGGTAGTACAACCTTGAGATTATGAAAAATGGGCATTATTTTTTATTTTATTTACACTTTGCATTACACTGAATGACATTTTATAGGCCACTTTATATGAATGACAATACAATATAATTATTGGATTTATTCTCAAATACAAATCATAATATAGCTGCAAGCAGCGATAATATGGGGCCAGGAGAGAGAAAGAGAAATGATAATTCCTTTAACAGGTCAGTTCATGAAAGTCCTTGCGGTCTTGTTTCCAATGAGGGCCTGTGAGCAATTAGGGGTTAAGAGTCTTGCTCAGGGACAAATTTCGTTTCATCGACACATTTGCTGACCTGGCCTGGAATCGTACCTGGGTCAACCAGAGCCTCTGGCTCCCTAGGCGGGCTCACTAACCACTCAGCTATGGCCGACCCTAAGAGAGAGAGAGAGAGAGAGAGAGAGAGAGAAAGAAAGAGAGAGAGAGAGAGAGAGAGAGAGAGAGAGAGAGAGAGAGAGAGAGAGAGAGAGAGAGAGAGAAACGGAATAGATTGAAGATAGAAACGGAATAGATTGAAGCGAGAGAGAGAGCCATGGAAACGGAATAGATTGAAGATAGAAACGGAATAGATTGAAGAGAGAGAGAGAGCCATGGAAACGGAATAGATTGAGTCATGTTTTTTGCAATTCAACTTAAATGAGTCTGCATCAAGTGAGGCTTGAACCGGCAACCTTGCGATCATGAGGCACTCTTAGGTAGCTGCAACACTACCTATAGTGCTATAGCTTTGTCCAGGCTGATATCGTCTGTTGAGGATCACAAACTCTTGCCTTCTGTCATGACCCAAGCCCCTGTTTCACTAACACAAAGATCACTCGTTCACAAACCATTTACCAATGAAGAAATTGTACATCTCCTCAGAACCAAAACTAGTGAAAGTAGCCGATCTACAAGCTCACAAACCATTAAAAGTTGTCAGATTGTACATCTGCTATTTTCACAATGAAGTATGTTATACATTGAAAAAACATACTCTCATTGCTATCTGAAAAGTTGTGAGATTGTAGATCAGCTATTTTCACAATGAAGTATGTAAAAAACACTCAATTAAGTATTTCATGTTATCTTTAACAATTGCAAATGTATTCATTGATAGTCATGTTGTGTGAAATGCAACTTAGATGAAGTCTGCACCAAGTGAGGCTTGAACCTGTGACCTTGAGGTTGTGAGACATACAGTTAAGCGGGACGCTATTGGACCAAGAGACAAACCTCTGAAAAAAGAGATCACACTGATCATACAGTTTCACGCAAATAGCTGAAAAATCCTGGGTTTAAGTGTTTTTCAAACTGCTCAAGATTGCGGACAACGTAAGGGCGGTGCTTACTGGTCAACGTGATAGATGTGTTCCTCATTAGTCAAGGCACATGTGTAAGCAGGTCTAATGGCTGTCGGCCAAACGAGGCATGACTTTTGCCTGTTTAAAGTTTCAATATTCAAAAAATTGCTATAGCGCCCCCGTTTGACCAATTGGAGTAAGATTGGTTTCAGTGATATTTGGAATGGCCCTTTACATTTCTGCAAAGTTTCAAAGAATGGTAAGTCTGCATGTATGATTTAGGGGCAGATGGATAATTGTCATAAAACTGCAATATTCATTGGCTCATTTAAGCTTCATTTTTTCACTTATGGAAGATTTTTTGCAAACGTTTTTTGGTATAGGTCCAAAGTTCATGTGTAAAAAGTTTTGTGCAGATTACTCAAAAATCCCAGGAGGAGATAGGTTTTAACTGTTTTTCATATAATTCAAAATGGTGGGAGATCTAAAGGTCAGAGGTCAAAAGTCAGAGTGTGAAAGTTGTTCAGCATGAGGAGACGCATGTGTGCATCGAAGTTTCATGGCTGTAGGTGAAACAGGGCATGAGTTGTACCTGATCAAAGTTGGCATTTTTCAATTGAGTGCTATAGCGCCACCTTTTGACGAAAGATTGTGAGAATTATTTCTTGATCGTTTTTCATGATCTATCATATGGCCGAGTTTCATAAAAAGCGACTGCACGGTTCAGCCAGAACTGCGAAAAGTGGCAGAAGAAGAAGAAACGGAATAATGCCAATAACAATATGGGTCCATGCTGGAAGCCTGGCCCCATAATTAGACATAGGTGAAAGTCTAATGAATATAAAAATATCACACCCAGTGTGAAGATAGCCTACTGGTGCCTTTGATGAGTTAATGTCATTAAAGATGGAGTGCCATGATATTTTTCAACCCTAAAACCTGATCATAAGGTATTATTATTATGTAAGGATTTTTTTCAAAAAAAAAAAGTGTACAGAAATTGTTTAAAAAAATGTTTTTATGTGGACACGCCTCCAGTTCATTAAGTATGCCTGGTTCTCACCTTAGCACCTCCTCCACCACCTTAGCACCACCCACCTGTCCTAGTCCCTCCTCCTCCTCATGCCCACACCTGTTGTGTTATGATAATGAGGGGGAGGGTATGTTTTCTGGGGGCTCTGTGATGTCACTATGCCCCTGTTTTTGGATTGGCACGTTTGACTCTCAAGGTTTCAGCCTCCAGGAAAAAACTCCAAATAGTCAGAGAAGACATGAAACACCATAAAACCACCAGCGGGGGCCTTAATGAAGTTCTATCAACCTCATAGACACATGAAAAACAGAAAAAGTGCAAAACCATGGCACCACCTCTTTAAGCTATATGAAGTAGAGGAACAATGTTAAATCCATGTCCATTCATTTCAAGGCTGCTCAACAGGAACACAGAGGGGTGGGGCTTAATTAAATTAAATTAAATTGTATTAATTCAATTTTATTAAAGTGTCAAATCACAACAAGTTGTCAAGACACTTTACATGTAGAGCAGAGACCCACTGTCCCACCCTGAGCAAGCAATTAAGGCTTACGCAATTACAGCCTGTTGGCCATCTAAGTGCACCTAGTAGGTTCTATAGGTTTTAGTTTTTTAGGTATTTCTAGGTGCCATACGTGGTCCCTGGTGTGGCTATTGTGATGGCAGACCTCTGACTAGTGTTGGTGGCAAGTTTGGTGCGGATCGGAACAACGGTGCGCCTTGCAGGTCTGCATGTTACGTGTGTGTGTGTGTGTGTGTGTGTGTGTGTGTGTGTGTGTGTGTGTGTGTGTGTGTGTGTGTGTGTGTGTGTGTGTGTGTGCACTCGCACGTGTGCAGTGCTGGCTTGTGAGTGTGCACGTTGTGCCTCGCAGGTCTGAAGGTTACGTGTGTGTGTGTGTGTGTGTGTGTGTGTGTGTGTGTGTGTGTGTGTGTGTGTGTGTGTGTGTGCATGTCTTTAAGTGGCGCATGTGTTGCACGTCTGTGTTGAATTAGTGTAACTGGTTGCATCTTTGTGTTGCAATCAGCTGCAGCTGTTGAGGCCGTGCTCAGATGGACACCCGGACAAGTGGATCTTTACGGTATATTAATTGCTGTTTCAATTATTGTATATCTTGAAAGCCTTATACGTCTTTGACTCATAGGATGTTTGCTCCTCAGAGGTCAAAGTACAACAGTTCTTCAAACTACCACATATTCAGCTGTGCTGCTCATTCTTCAAATGAATGTTCATTACTACAAATGGGACACCATTTTAAAGGGAAACATGTAGGCTTTCCAATTATTTCCTTTCCTAATTATATATAACAGAGGCTGACCACACACAACAGAGACTGTTTTAGATAACTTTATTAGCAACAGCATTTTGAGTGAGAACTTATTACAGTTGTGTTGAGTATAGGAAACAGCAGCATATTTTCTATATAAAACAACATGATGACTATTTGTTTTGTTAAAACTCCACTTTCACCTGCTGTTGGCTGCAGGTTTATCCTGGCTGTGTGTAGGTGGAGGAGCTGGACTAAACTGGTTTTATCATCCACCTACTGTCTTATTTTAACCAGCTGTTCCTTTTAATGACGGGCGATTAATGAATTGTGAAACATTGAATTAATCTCTTGGTTAGGGCATAGAGCACAAAAACAATAATAACAAGATGAGATGGTTGACATATGAATGTTGTAATTACGGCAATTAGAAATAAATTGTCTGAGTGCATAATAATGCGCAAATGGAAATGAGACTGGGTTTTAAGAAGGATGTGGGTGTCTTCAGTAGGCTTTGTTATAGAAACAGAGTTTTCAACTTCCCCAATTCATTGTTAGGAGTTGAGCTACAGTATGAAGTCATAAAGATAATGAGATGTAATATGTGGGCTTTTCTGTGGGCTTTTCTGAAGAGGATTTGTGTGTGTGTGTGTGTGTGTGTGTGTGTGTGTGTGTGTGTGTGTGTGTGTGTGTGTGTGTGTGTGTGTGTGTGTTACTATACTTGTGAGGACCAAACGTTCCCACACGTTGTAGCGGTTTACTCTTTAAATTCACATTTGCTTGGGGTGCCAGCCGGCTTTTCAACCGACAAATTGTTTAGAGTGAATACCAACCACAAGGATACATATTATCTCAGTCATGCAACCTGCATGTACAACATGAACCCTTAACTTACACACCAACCCCGTCACAAAGAGGAAAAGACCACATTCAACACTTAATTTCAATACAATTCACATTAAAGAAAATAACACACAGTGCAGTCCTTGTTTAAACTCAAAAGTACCGTGTAGGATTTTATTCTCAGTTCAGTTCCACCTCCACGCACAAAAATACCCACAGTTAATAGCACAGTTAATCCAAAAGATCCAAAAATAAATGCTGCTTAGAAAACAGTTTCACGCTCAAAATAAACAAAAATAACGCCCTTCCAAACTCCTCCCGACCTCCGCGCTCCGCCTGTTAATAGGCTCCAACGAACACTTTAGCTCCAGCAGCAACCAGGCTCCCCTTTACCTTTGGTACCGTGGCGTGGAATCCTGGATTAATGGCCGGTCCCGATCCGCCGTTGTTTTCGCCTCGCCGACGTCCACTTTGTTTGTTTGTCTCGGTTCCAACGGAATCCAACGGTCCTCCCGACGCGGACTGTACTCGCGACGCTCGGACGCTAAAACCCTTTTTAGCATAGACCAACACAAAGCCGAAAAGACGCAGCCTCTTCAGTTGTGAGACAGACGCTAACACAAACAAACACAGACAGTGACGGAGACCGCGGGGTGAGTTCCTGGTGTGCACTTCAAAGGGAGCGGGGTGGAGAGCGTGCGGAGAGAGAAGGGAGGTGATAGGCTGGCCGGTTTTGTGAATGGGGAGTGGAACTAGTGAATGAACGTGACGTGAAAATAAAACTCAGGGGGCGGACCGCCACATTCCCCCCCCCTTAGAAAAACTGCACGTATGCAGGGAAATGTCCTAGGTTCATCTCTTCTTTAGAGATCTCTTTTTAACCCCACTCTCTGGTACGGGGCTGGAGAAACCCAAGAACTCTTCCTCGTCACTCTCCTCATTGAAGATATCCAACACACGCTGGCGTTCCAGTTCGTCCAACTCCTGTGCTGATGGGTAACAAGGTTTAAGTCTTGAGACGTGGACTACCTTCCGATCCTCACCGGTCTCCTCCAGTACCACGTCAACGTTAACCGGCCCCACCTGAGAGATCACTCTATATGGTCCTAGCCATTTGGGTGCCAACTTTGCCGTGAATGATTTCTCTGCTTTGGAGTACGGATGAGAGCGTAGCCAAATTCTGTCATTGTCCTTCACAAGCAGGTCCCGTCGCTTCTTATCATAATTCCGTTTCTGCCGGATGCGACCTTTCTGTATGTGTTCCTGTACAAAGACCTGGAGCTCTTTCAGTTCGGTCACATTCTTGTAGGCCGGACTGTCTGGAGAAGGAGTCCAGGGTTGCAGCATCACATCCAGAGGGCTTCTGAGGGTCCTGCCCAGGTTCAATTCAGCTGGGGTGACCCCAGTGGTTTCATGAACTGCCGAATTCAAGGCAAAACGGAAGTCAGGAAGATGCTTGTCCCACTGTTTATGGTTGTTTTTGACATAGGATGCAATCATTGGTTTAAGGGTGCGGTTAACTCTTTCTGTGAGATTGGTCTGGGGATGATATGCTGTTGTCATCTTCTGCCGCAGGTTCCATTTGGCACAGGTTTCCTTGAAGACTGCAGAGACAAAGTAGAGGGAGGGTGTTCTGTTTTATTAGTGTAACCTCCTCAACTACGCTGTGCA
Source organism: Gymnoscopelus microlampas (assembly GCF_963454915.1). Classification (NCBI taxonomy): domain Eukaryota; kingdom Metazoa; phylum Chordata; class Actinopteri; order Myctophiformes; family Myctophidae; genus Gymnoscopelus; species Gymnoscopelus microlampas. The sequence goes on along the minus strand of NC_139962.1, from coordinate 61,580,919 downwards.
AGTCCCGGCTGCATGCCATCGTTTCCTCTTGCAGCAGATTGACCGCCTCCGCCATAGGGGACATAACCTCTTGTAGGTCTTTCAGGACATCAACATGCAATTTATTCATTCGCCATTTTACAGTATCAGTTATCTGCACTCTTAGGTATTGTGTGTGTTGATTCAACAACTCCTTAAAGTTTTGACATCCACATTCTGGCTTATTATCGATGGCCTGTTTGATTTCTCTTAGAGTCTGAGCCTGAGTCAAACTTGTCCTTGTGTTAAGTCGCTGCTCCGTTTGCATCTCCTTCATTTTCAAATTCAGGTTGACCATTGACCGTTCCAGAGTTTGTATACCTTGCACTGATTGCATGAACAGATCGTTCTCCACTGGACCTGTAACCTCAAGTGGCAGAGTGGGCTCCCACAGGTCCATGTCAATTGGACACCTATCCGTTTGCATTGAATAACTCCTCCTGTCCCCCTGACTACTCCCAGGGGGCTCTGAATGTCCAAAGGGTGCTGCATCACCCAGTATGACCTCCTGACTTTCAGCAGGGGCTGCTGGTGATGTTGTGGAAGGTGTCTCAAACTGTACACTTCCCTGACCACTCACAGGGGGCGCCAGTGGTGCAATGGACAGTAAATCAGCCTGTACACCTCCCAGATCGTCCACAGGGGGCGCCAGAGGTGCAGCAGAAAGTGACTCCACCTGTATACCTCCCTGCAAGACAACAGGGGACTCCTGTTGTCCTGGTGAAGATGAAACATCCTGTATTATTCCCTGGTTTTCAACAGGGGTCGCCTGTTGTGTGGGGTGCGACAAATCACTCTGTATTCGTACCTGTCTGACAGCAGGCACCTGTGGTACAGAGACTGTAGTATTTGATATGCTCCCTTGAATGCCTCCAGACGGAGTTATTAGCCGAGGAATGCTCCTTGTCTGTGAGAGCCTGTGGACCTCCTGGCCTCTAGGGGCAACAGAGGACCGCAAACGCCGAAAACGCTCCATGATATCCTCCATTTTGTTTGACATGACTGCATGAAATAAATGAAATTAAGCAAGTTGTTTTCGAAGGGAAAGAAACTGGGGTTACAATCGTAACCTCTAGTTTTCTTTTTTTTCCGTTGTTGGAGTAATAGAAATGAATGTGTTTTGTGTCCACTTCCAGTTGACCTTTTTGTGTGACTTTCTTTTTTTTTCTTTTTGACTTTTTCCCAGTTCAATATGTTTGATTTTTTCCTTTTAAAATCTGGGGTGCCATTTTTCTGTAGCGGTTTACTCTTTAAATTCACATTTGCTTGGGGTGCCAGCCGGCTTTTCAACCGACAAATTGTTTAGAGTGAATACCAACCACAAGGATACATATTATCTCAGTCATGCAACCTGCATGTACAACATGAACCCTTAACTTACACACCAACCCCGTCACAAAGAGGAAAAGACCACATTCAACACTTAATTTCAATACAATTCACATTAAAGAAAATAACACGCAGTGCAGTCCTTGTTTAAACTCAAAAGTACCGTGTAGGATTTTATTCTCAGTTCAGTTCCACCTCCACGCACAAAAATACCCACAGTTAATAGCACAGTTAATCCAAAAGATCCAAAAATAAATGCTGCTTAGAAAACAGTTTCACGCTCAAAATAAACAAAAATAACGCCCTTCCAAACTCCTCCCGACCTCCGCGCTCCGCCTGTTAATAGGCTCCAACGAACACTTTAGCTCCAGCAGCAACCAGGCTCCCCTTTACCTTTGGTACCGTGGCGTGGAATCCTGGATTAATGGCCGGTCCCGATCCGCCGTTGTTTTCGCCTCGCCGACGTCCACTTTGTTTGTTTGTCTCGGTTCCAACGGAATCCAACGGTCCTCCCGACGCGGACTGTACTCGCGACGCTCGGACGCTAAAACCCTTTTTAGCATAGACCAACACAAAGCCGAAAGGACGCAGCCTCTTCAGTTGTGAGACAGACGCTAACACAAACAAACACAGACAGTGACGGAGACCGCGGGGTGAGTTCCTGGTGTGCACTTCAAAGGGAGCGGGGTGGAGAGCGTGCGGAGAGAGAAGGGAGGTGATAGGCTGGCCGGTTTTGTGAATGGGGAGTGGAACTATATGAACGTGACGTGAAAATAAAACTCAGGGGGCGGACCGCCACAACGTATAGTAGAATTTGAGCAATATATGTTGTGAGGACCATTTTACCTGGTCCTCGTGAGAAAAATGGTTGTTTTATGGTTTTAGGATTAAATATTTAGAGGTTAGTTTTAGGGAGTTGGCGTTAGATTTTGTCCTATTTTATACTTAGTTGCAAAGGCGTACACCCTCATTAGAGGCTATAGGCTACAGCTATGGGCTGTGGGTGCAAATTGCATCATGGACAGCAAATGTCACAAAACACTCACCATCTCGGCTTAGTTTTTATGCACACACACACACACACACACACACACACACACACACACACACACACACACACACACACACACACACACCAGCAACACATGACTTGATTTAAATGTAAACAATAGAGCTGGTTAAACATATGGTGGTAACGAACAAATGGTTGTGATATGTCTGGGAAGACACGTCCTATAGACAGTCATGTTCTTGGACGAGCCTCAGCTGTCTAACACGCCAAAGCTTATTTTGACCGGTCATGTCAAAAGTCCTCTCTCCTCCCTTTGGTCTCAAAAAGAAGCCAAACATCTCTCTCTCTGAGTCTATCTGTCTGTCACTGTCACTGTCACTCTCTTTCCCTGCCTGCCTGCCTGCCTGCCCGCCCGCCCGCCCGATGATGTGCTGATGTTTCAGCTTCGCTGTGTCTCTGAAGAAGACACACAAATCATGTGTCATAATCACTTCCTGCTTTCTAGCACTTGATCGAATTTCAAAACAGTAGTAACAGAAGAGAGGTGTTGTTCCTTTCATAACCAGCATTGCAGCAATTTTTATGGCTGAAATGTGGTATCACCTGGTGAAAAGGTTGAACTCTCTCTCTCTCTCTCTCTCTCTCTCTCTCTCTCTCTCTCTCTCTCTCTCTCTCTCTCTGCGGTGGCACCTACTCTTTGTCTCTATTGCTGTGTTCACACCGGAATAACGCCAAGTGAAAAAAAGCTTTAATTTCCAATGTTATCTCTATGCAAATTGGCGTTTATACGCTTTTCATGAGCGTATAAACGCCTAAACGTAAAGGCGTGCTTTATTTCTCCCCAGACCCGAGCTTTGACGCTTTTATTTTTGAAGCCTAGAAACTGTTGGCGTTATTAAGCGCAATTCTAGCCAATCAGAGCACAGCAGGACCTGAGTAGGCGTGGACTACCTCGCTCAGCCAAAAAATAATGTCAGCTCGCTGCTCGCAGACTGCTCGCAGCAGGCGCAGCAGACAGTTTTCCGAAAGAAAAATCTATTTTTTTAAATAAAGGCTGTATATGTAATATTAATGGTGAGTTGGCAAGAACATTGCATAGATATGGTCGGAAATAAAAGTATATGTGACCAACAAGTCGTGAAAGCAGTTAAAACTGGTTATGTTCCGTGAGGCAGGCCCCTCGCTCTACCGGCTCACCCCGGGGAAAGGAGCGCCCTGCTGGGGGTAGACAGGCCACACGGTCCGCTGTGGTCAGTGGACCACAGCCCGGTTTTTCGCTCGGTTTTCACCGGGCGGAGCGGGGTAGATGAAAACCAAAGGCCGAATTGGACTACACACACCCACACAAAACGAATATTAAAGTTACTACATACTGTCATGAATTAATAATAACCTTTATCACCGAGACACCGACAAATCACAACAGATCACTATCTGCTCTCGGCCAGCAAGAGGAGCTCTCCTTGCTGCCTGCAGTGTGTGTGTGTGTGTGTGTGTGTGTGTGTGTGTGTGTGTGTGTGTGTGTGTGTGTGATGGGAAAAGTATTTTTTTTTTTTACTTAAGTAAAAGTATCAATACTGCAATATAGAAACACTCCAAGTAAAAGTCTGGTAATACAAATTTACTTGAGTAAAAGTAGGCTACAAAAGTATTGGCATGAAAATGTACTTAAAGTACCAAAAGTAAAAGTACTCATTATGCAGAATGTCCCATTTCACAAGTTTTCAAATGTATAAAATGTATGAACATCTTTTGAAAATGGCAGAGCTTGTACAGTAGATCAGATCGGCTATTTTATCCTTGCACTGTGTGACTTCCCGAGGACGGTGGTGTCGGGTGTCAGGGAAACAGCTGGCTTGAAACCCTGCCCACCTGAACACACCCCCTTTGTGGAGCGGTCTTGGTGAAGAAGTGTGAAAATGGCGAGAGAAATGGATGGTAACAGCAGGCAAGGTAGTCAGACTCAGCAAGTAAAAAAACAAAGCAAAAGACAATTAAAAACGGCGAGGAGGCAGAAGTGGGAAGACAGGCTGATCTTTGCGGTCAGTCAGTACCCCACACTGTATGACAAAACACTGGTCGACTACCGAAACAAGTTGAAGACACTGGACTCATGGAAGAAAGTGTCTGCTATAGTTGGCGAGGAAGGTGAGTTAAAATACTAGCAAAAATGCTAAATATATAATACTCACATTTCTTACTTAAGTAAAAGTATCAATACTGCACTGTAGAAATACTCTGTAGATCAGGGTTCTTCAACGTTTTCAGGCCAGGGACCCCCTAGCTGAGAGAGAGAGAGAGAGATGAAGCAGGGACCCCCTCTCTTCTATTTTTTATTTTTTTTAAATTAGCTTTTTGTTTCTCTACACTCTTTACCAAAAATAGCAGATCTACAAGCTACGAGCTTGTAGATCTGCTATTTTTTGGCTAAAGTTCTCCTCAGAAAAGGGATGCTAGGGTTCAAGTGGTTAAGGTAAAAAAGAAAAAAAATCACATCACACAAAGATTTGGCGGACCCCCTGTAGTAACTCTGAGGACCCCCTAGGGGTCCCGGACCCCCTGTTGAAGACCCCTGCTGTAGATCTACAAGCTCACACGTGTGAGCTTGTAAATAAAAGTAAAAGTACAATATTTGTCTCTGAGATGTAGTGGAGTAGAAGTATTGAAAATACTCCAGTAAAGTAAAAGTACCTCAAAATTGTGCTTAAGTACAGTACACAAGTGCTCAGGGCTAACATGTTACCTGATTATGATATATGAAAAGTTGTAATATTTTGGAGGTTTGATCTGTAAAAATGCTGATCAATATACTGATCGATTCTATCAATCATGGCCTACTATTTGCATCCAAGTGCTTGTGATGCCATATACTGCTTGTGGAAGTACAATTGCATCCGACTGAACTAGAATAAATCACTGTATTTCAGTTGAGATAATGGCTGGCATTTTATTTTCCATCTGTAGCTGGCAATGTATGCACAACAACATGCATAATCTGCAAGCGAGAGATGCATTTTTCCTATGTGTAATTTCACAGCCCTCAGTCCTTTGCATTAGTTATAGTTGGATAATAGAGAGATAAGCACACATTGAGATATGACACATTGACACCTGAAAGCAGAAATGTTCATGCATGCACAGTTCTACATTACTTAGTTGTCCATACTGTCTAGTTCACTTGGCAAATAACAAGCACACTGTAATGTCTAAATGTATATGAATAAATACATCATTTTACAATGCATGTTATAATTGTTATTTTGATATGATGTAGCTGCTGCTTTACTCAGGTCACATGACATGTATTTTGTGTTATTCCCCAGTGGTAGAGTGCATGAAAAGGTGGAAGACCTTGAAAGAGGGATACAAAAGACACCTGCAAATGGTGAAGGACTGCAGCACAAGTGGCTCGGCCAATGTGCCCATTAAGACCTGGATGTTTGCCACGGTCATGTCCTTCATGAAGGACCATCTTGAGAAAAGGGACACGACTGGCAACATGGAGATGAGCGCTGCTACCCCCCAGGGTAATCTGCACCATAATCTTCATGTACATGCACTGAAACTGTTCTTGCACTAATGTCTAGGAACAGATACCAGCTGCTATGCTCATGCACCTTTCGAAATCTCATGTACATATATGTTTTGGATGGATATGCTATGCGTATATGTAGATACGTTGTTGTCTCTTATATCTTTTTATTCCTTATTAATAATCCCCCCCCCCCCCTCTCTCGCCTTTCTCTTTTCTTGAAACATTCAAAAATGGAGCTTGCACTAAAACAAATTTCCCCCACTGTTTTACACCTGTAAACTTTGGATGTGACAATAAAGATGATTCTGTTTCTGATCCTACTAGGACCAAAGCACAGAAGCACATTTAACTGCCCGGGCACCAGCGGCGTCGTGCGGCCTCCAGGACCACTTAAAAAGCCACTTAAAAAGCCTGGTGCCACTGCCTCCGACAAGAGGGCTGCAGCAGCTACCCACCCCCACACCTTCCAACCACCAGTACCCGATGAGTTCACCCTGAACCTAGGTCCCATATTCAACTGCCCAGCAGCTCAGGGCACCAGCAGCAGCCTACCTTCTAGGTTTGTGTTATTGTTACATCCTGTGTACAGGTACATAAGAGTAAAAGTTATTGTTGCAAATCTACAAGCTCACAACGCCTAGTGCTATTTTCAGCAAAGAGGTTTGGTGTAGAGGGGGAAAAAGAGCACAGAGTGAAAGGTTAAGATTACTAAGTATCAAGGTTTTAATTGGTTAAATGTCTATTGCTTTATAATGTACTTTTGTGACTGAATGGTTAGTGTTTCCTTCTGTCCTGATTTATTTTTGTTCTTTTCTGTACATGTAGATCTCCATCTCCCGAGGGCACTACAACCCTACCTCCTTCTGCTGTCCAGGACCCCAGCACCCTTTCGGAAGAGGACATCCCAGAAACCCAGGTAAGGGCTGGGAAATATGTCATTATTGCATTGATATTGGAGAGACTAGGTATTCACATGGATTAAAGTTCTCAGTCGCTACAACTGATTGCAGTCATTTTGATTCCATAGAAGGCATCATTGTCTTCTATGGAAGCATGTCGCACACAGGTCGCGACACGTAGTGAGCTTGTAGATAAGCTATTTTCTGATGTTTGTTATTTTAAAATTAAAGTGTTTGAATTGATCACAAAGCAATCAAATACATGTTCAGAAGAATCTTCAATTAAACCCTAATAATCTCAGTTAATTTAGACACTTCAGCTGAGAAATAACCAGACCATTGATTATCCATTTACCATTTATTAACCATTACCATATTAACCATTTACCATATAATATGCAATGATATTGTATTCAAGTTTGGCGGTGTGACTCTGCTCTTGTGATATTAAAGATTCCCTGTGCAAACATGTCACAGATATTCAATCACACAACCCCCAGAGCAGAGCATAAATACAGTTTTACATAAACATTGAACCTTCAATTAAACTACCGCATATCATAGTACAATCCATAGAACCACAGTACAATACACAGAATCATAGTATAATCCATAGAACCACAGTACAATACACAGAATCAACCTATAACAATATGAACTAAATGCCACAGGGAGGTGGAGGTAATTTGAAAACCTACAGCTGTACAACCTGCAATGACAGCTACCACATACCACATTCACGCTATTTCACAAATCAATCAATCACAGATTAAGCCTAACAAAACTTTTGTCATGAGCTTTTATGTTATTTTCAAATCTTATATGACTGACCAAAAGTAACGTGATATTTCATTTTGTCCGTATCGCCCGGTTCTAGACCCAGGACAATCCAGATTTGGGGCTATCTGACTTTCAGATGTCTGAGGATGAGGAGGACGTCCCAGTGCCCCGAAAGGTGCGTCGCCATCAGGCAAACTCCCAGCACCAGAACATGACGGCCTTCCAGGAGAGTCTGGTGTTGGCAATGGCGGAGACCGCTGGACCCTCTGTCCCTCACACTGTTCCGCAGGCTCTGGATGGGGACGACCACTACTTTCTGGGCATTGCCCACACAGTGAAGACGTTGTCGGCCAGGGGGAAGGCTGTGGTAAAGATGAACATACTGCAGGTAGTCAACAATCAGTTGTTCAAGGAACTGGGAGAGCAGGGACTGTAGTGTGCTTTTTTTTTGTAAAAAAAAAAACACACTACAGCTCCCCTCCAAAACACACTACACCTAGCCTGGCATTGGCCAGACTGATAGCGTGGATTCACTCTCACGTTCCTCCCCGGTATCAGTCTGGACTTCGGCCCATAGGGAGCGAGTATGAGAAATCAGAAAATGATTTGGATGCTTTTCACTGTTGTACGGACAGCAGTTGAAATGCATTGATGATTTCTCATACTTGCTCCCTTGCGGCGAAGTCCAGACTGATACCGGGGAGGAACGTGAGAGTGAATCCATGTTATCAGTACATACTACACCTCCCCTCCCAGCTCATAGCGCTGCACCGAGTGCCGCGATATGAGCTTGTAGATCTGCTATTCTGGGGGATTCCACAAATGTGTTCTAAATCCTAACAGTTTTTTGAAGGAAGTTATATTGCAATAATATATTGTGGTTCTCAAACTTTTTCATGTCAAGGACCCCCAAAATGTATGTATTTGGCCATGGACCCGCATCTGAAAATAGTTTTGTTCCAGGGACCCCCAGAAGCAAAGATTTGAGTTAAAAATGTTGTCTTTAAAAAATAAATAAATATATACATAAATATGTTCAACGATTTTCAAAAATAGCAAATCTACAAACTCATAGCTCAAGCTCATAGCTGAGCTTGAGCTATGAGCTTGTAGATCTGCTATTTTTGGACATTCTCCTCTGACCTGTGGCAAGGCTTTTTTGCACTATTGTTTGGTGACCTTGTAGGTCGGCTATTTATTTTGTTTGTTTCCTTTTTTTTTACTTTTCAAATAATTGCACTGGAGTAAAAGTACAATATGTAGTGGAGTAGAAGTATTGAAAATTGGAAGTACTCCAATAAAGTTAAAATACCTCATAATTGTGTTTTTGTATTGTTATTAAACATGTTCTTGCATAACTGCATTGCACAGTGATTCCTTCTGCCAAACAATTTATTCAGTGTGCCAGGAATACTCAAAATATTACATTTATTTGAAAATGGCCGGTTCTTAAAAACGCCCATGTGTGCTCGTGCATATTCTACATATTTAGGAAAGTTTGACATGTACTGGTGTAGAATTACCTGATCTTTCATCTGAATACGAGTGGCCCTTTTATGTGCCCTTTTATGTGCTTGTGCATACTTGTTACTTAATGGAATGTCTTTAGGAAAGGGGGGTTTTCATATGTTTAGTAGAATTATACTCTTTCATTGGAATATGGGGGTGGCTCTTAAAAGAGCCTTTGTGTTGGACTAAGCCACGCCATCCTGCCAAGGAACAGCACCCACTCCAGAGAAGTACGAGGCGAAGCATTCTCTCCTGAAGAGGGGCTCTCGTGCAGCGTTGTTGTTGCCCACTCTGCCAAGCCTACGAAGCCCCGGAGCCTCTCCCTCCACGGGCAGGTCCACAGCTGGTCGTCGAGCAGCAGCAGGTCCACGGCTGGTGCGTCTCCTCATGAAATTGTGCAGGATGCACGTGGCCTTGACGCAGGCATCTGCGTTGTCTGGGTGGAGGGCAATGACCCGATGGTACATCCTCCACTGGCCTACCAGGATGCCGAAGGCGTTCTCCACCACCAGTCTGGCACGGGACAGCCGGTAGTTGAAGACCCTCTGCTTCCTGGTGAGGTGAACCCCGGGGAATGGCCGCATGAGGTTGCGGCGAAGAGGGAAGGCCTCATCTGCCACAAAGACATGGGGTTGCCGGCCCAAGTCTTCTGCCCCAGGAAGCGGAGCGTCTCCAGGGAGGTAGAGGGTGCCATCCACCAGGCGCTGACCAAAGGCAGAGTGTGCCAGAACCCCACCGTCGCTGGAACCTCCATAGCTGCCGACGTCGACCACCAGGAAGTTTTTATCAGCATCCACAACTGCCAAGAGGACCAAGGAGAAAGTCCCCTTGTAGTTGTGGAACTGTGAGCCGGTTGCCGGGGGGGGCCTGGATGACGACATGCTTCCCGTCTATGGCTCCGACACAGTTTGGGGAGTTCCAACGTCGCTGGTAGGTAGCAGCGATGGCACGCCAGTCATCTGTGGTGGGTACAGCCATGAAGTCACCAACCAGACACTCCCAGATGGCTTTGGCAACCTCTGGCACCAGCCCAGACACAGTGGAGATGCCCACACGGTAGCTGCCAGCTATGGTCCGGTAGCTGTCTCCAGTGGCCAAGAAGCTTGAAAACACAATTGAAAAATATTGAGTTATTATTATTATCATTGTTATTATCATTATTATTATATATTATATTATATAGAGCAAAAGGTCATCTTGTTTTGTTTTGTACTAAAATGAATGCACCACAAGTCAAAAGTACAATATTTGCTTCCTCAATGTAGCAAATAGTTTTAACATTTTTTAGTATTTTTTTTTTACTGTAGGCCTAGTGGAAGTCAAATCATCGACAAATGGAAATACTCAAGTTAGGTAAAATTACTCTAAATTGACCTGAACACATTACTACTTTAGCATCATGTACATTGTTGATTTCCACCACATAAGAATAATACAGAAAACGTAAAAAGCACTTCACTTGGTTCTAGAACAGTGGTTCTCAAACTTTTTCATGTCAAGGACCCCCAAAATGATATGTATCTGGCCGCGGACCCCCATCTCAAATATTTTGTTCCAGGGACCCCCAGAAGCAAAGATTTGAGCAACAAATGTTTGATGAAAAAAATATATATATTCAAAGGTTTGCACAAATGTTCACGGTTTTTCAAAAATAGCAGATCTACAAGCTCATCGCGCGGCAGTCGGTGCCGCGCTATGAGCTTGTAGATCTGCTATTTTTGAATAGCCAAAGTATAAAAGGTCATAATTATTGTGATGCTAAATTAACACATTTTGCTGGGTACCCCCTGGAATCCCCTCAAGTACCCCTGGGGGTCCCCGGACCCCACTTTGAGAACCAATGTTCTAGAATACGCTATAAGCAAAATAAATAAATAACTATACTTATTTGCATGTTGCTAGAATAAAAGAGATCTCACCGGAGACAAATCGCGAGCCGTTCAGCTGGGGGTATGGCTCGGCGGTAATTTGTGTCCATCCTGGCAATGCGTGGTCCCACTCTTGCCAATAGCTCCTCGAACTGGGCCACAGAAAGCCTGAAAGCTTCTTGGAAACGGGTTCGATCCAACATCTGCTCCCGAACCAGCGTGTGAAATTCACCCCGCTCGAAACGGGTCTGGAGTATACTATGGACCCAAACAGACCGCTGGCGAGGCAGGGGTTGCTCCCGCGTTTCCTCATCTTCCAGGGCGGCAAGGATGATCAAAAGCCTCCGACGTGTGATCCGCTGCTGATGATCCATGTTATCGCTATGACAAGAGTCTTGAAAACCCCTTTATTTATACCATTTGTTGCCCGCGAAAAGTAAAAGTGAGGGAAAGTTTTGTGAGGGAATCATTTCCATTGGTTTGTTGCGTTCAGGCATCAATGAATCGTTTCATCTCATTGCAAAAGTTGACAGATAGATGGATAAATCACATAAATCAGAATATGATATAGATAGATAGATCGTTTATAATAATAACTGATAGGCCTATAGCATATACACACACACACATATATATTTTATATATATATATATATATATATATATATATATGAACATTACACATTGTGAGCTTGTAGATCTGCTATTTTCAAATGTCCAAAATGTATATAGGGTTGAAGTGGTTTTGTAATAATAATCAAAATCCACATAGTAACTAGCTAGTAACTAAAGTTGTCAAGTGTGTGTGTGTGTGTGTGTGTGTGTGTGTGTGTGTGTGTGTGTGTGTGTGTGTGTGTGTGTGTGTGTGTGTCTCAGTCAGCTCGTGTGTGTCTCGTGTGTCAGTCAGCTTGGCCTGGGGATAAAATAATAATGTCGCTCCAGTATAGCGAAGCAACAAACTATGAATTAAAGTGCTACTACTTTAGCTATGAACAGGCATGCATATCAATCCTGCGAGCCCTCTCCCCTGGGGAGAGGCGAGGGGGCCGGGGCTGCCGCTGTCATCTCTGCGGTGAGACAAGCAGCAGGCCGACAGTCGCGGAAAACCGGGACATTTTTTCTTTTAACTTGTTAATTTGTGTATATAAAATATAGATTCCCTGTCGAATCTCCTAATTACACCAACATTGTATTTAATCAGTGTATATATAATGATGTCGCTCCATTAATAGCGAAGCATCAAACTATGAAATAAACTGTCTGTCTACGGGCTTCGGCCTTGGAGGTAGCGGGACTCCCGCAGTCACCTCTGCCCCGAGACAGCAGCTGCTGAGCAGGGAGACGAGAGACAAAAAAGCAGGAAATACGGCAACGTGATTTTTTCTTTAACTTGTAAATTTGTCTATATAAAATATAGATTCCATGTCGAATCTCCTAATTACACCAACATTATTCTTGTGAAGTAGGTAGTTTGTGCTTTTTTATTAAGATTTAAGTTCGCTTTGGTTATTTCTAGCAAGGGGAAACACCGAGCGGTGTTCCCCGTCACAGAGTGCCCAATGACGGGCTCATGGACAGCAGCGTGGGGGGGTAGCGACCAGACGGCCCGTTCAGTTATTTAGCAGCTTGTTTATAAACATTCTGTAGATTTTTTTTCCATAAATAGGTTATGTAGTAACTAAATATAGACTTATTTCTCATCTGCAGCTGCTATTTTTCATTTTTGACTTCATAATGCGTTCTGCTTCGCACAGCCCGTTTTCGTCTCTCCTCGAAAAAGCTCACTTGAGGAGACTTGAGTGACAGCTCCTTGGACACGCCCAGTTTGATCAAATAACGCCAAGTCAAATGAGGTATAGGCGTTATTTTATAAAGGCGTTATTCCGGTGTGAACACAGCATTAGACGATAGGCGTTCATGTTCCTTGGTCGTCTGTAAAGTCACTGTGGCCACATTGTTTATACTACAGATATTTATTTTACATCACCAAGTGCGCACGGGTCTGCTCTCTGATTTAATCCAAAGATCTAAGCTGTGTGATGTATACATTTTTAGTTAAGACCATTAATATAAACCCATGCACCTACACACTCTAGCAATCAGTGTAGCTGGTGCTACCTAATCTGTCAGTCATTGGCTCAGGCTGTCAGGCAGTGGTGCTGCAAAGTAACTAGTATATTTACTCAAGTACAATGCAAGCGCTTACCATGCAGTTTAATTTTGAGGTCCTTTTACTTTACTTTCCATTTGTGTTACATCTACTCCACTACAATGACAGCATTTGACAGCTTTAGTTACTTGTTACTTTGCAGATTTTATTATTAATACAAAACCTACAGTAACCACATACAGCCGATCTACAATGTGACGCGTTATGAGCTTGTAGATCGGCTATTTTCTGAAAAATGTAGTACTTTTACTAAACTTTCATTTCAACTATTACTACAAAACTTGTGGATGTCTTATGGCACAAGCAATAAGTTGAAGGGTAAATTTAGCAGGTTCAAATCATACATGCTTAAAGGTAGGGTAAGTGATTTGCAATTATTCAAATAATTGCAAAATGGGTCTTTCTGATAGAACTCATTGCTATAGAGTATTTGTTCAGTAAAAGGAGTCTCCCATATTTGTCCAGCTCTTTATTTAACAGAAAATGCACTTTCAGTGGTTTCTCCTGATTGTCTTAAATGTTGTCACCTACCTGAAAATGTACTATATTCTCTATATTCAAGAGCTGGAGAGACCCCTGTGACCGAACAAATGCTCTGTAGCAATGATTACTATCAGAATATAGTACTTTATTTGAAAATATTCAAAAATATTCCTATACATATATTAAAAATAAATGGGAAAGGTAATTGAAAAAACACAGCCACCTCACATATTAGTATGACAATATCAGTCACCTGAACCAAGGACGTGTGTTTTAGATGAATCTAACATGGTTAAAATGGAGTTTGAAGTTACAATGGGTTTGTATAGGAAGGGGGCGTGTCTGATAAAATTAATATCAAATTTCTAAATACTGAAACAAGCAACTTAAAAACTGTCTGGGGGGCTCACAAAGGCCTGGGTAGACGATAAAATGTAACATTATTTCAAACATTTTTTGAAAGCATTATTGTATTTACTTGTTCTTATTTTGGAAACGATGAGGGAAGAATGTGTACTCAAACACGCACACTCTCTCTCACACACACACGCACACACACACACACACACACACACACACACACACACACACACACACACACACACACACACACACACACACACACACACACACACACACACACACAGGGGGTCCCAAGATGAAGTAACCTGCACAACACTGCTATTACCCTTTTTAAAAGTAAGTGTATTGTTAGCTGGTACAATTCTTACCTGTGAATTCAGCAACAGATGCAGTTCAAGAGTCATTGGGTTCCTTGTCTGTTAGTTGTTCATTGTTTTGTTGTTTTGTATATAAGTATAAAGTCCTTGTTTGAAGTTTGTTGTTGGTAAATAAAGTGTTTCTAAGAGTTAAAACACTGTGCTCTGTCTTCCTGCTGGAAAGAAATTTCTTGGTTTGAACAACAATTGAGCTGAGCGGGGGAGAGAGAGAGAGCCCAGGAGCTCTTTTATCAACCAATCACCTCACAGGCTTCGTGCCTTGGAATGTATGCAGATGTTGACAGTATCGACGTAACTTCCATTACTTCTGCTTAGACAGAGAGAGAGAGAGAGAGAGAGAGAGAGAGAGAGAGAGAGAGAGAGAGGGGGAGAGAGAGGGGGAGGTAGAGACAGAGACAGGGGGTAGAGAGAGAGGGGGGAGGTAGAGACAGAGACAGGGGGTAAAGAGAGAGAGGAGAGGCTTTGCTGTCATTGTGATGAGGAAGCTATAGAGACAGAATTACACTTCCTAACACAATGTAAATACTACACAAATATCAGGGAGTTCTTAATATTGAGGACAAAACATATTGTATCAAAGCATTATTTTATTTACTTTATCTTATTTTGGAATGAGGGAAGAATGTGCGAGCACACACTAGGGCTGGTAACTTTCCTCAGAAATGTTATTCAAATATTGGTCTTAAAAATTGGCAGATATTCGAATATATTCGAATATTATTATTATTAAATACTATCTACAAGCTCACAACGCGTTGCATCGCAACGTGTTGTGAGCTTGTAGATCGGCTATTTTCAAACATTTTAGTACTTTTACTTTTGGTACTTTAAGTACATTTTGATGCCAATATTTTTGAACTTTTACTCAAGTAAATGCTGAATTCTGGACTTTAACTTGTAACAGAGTACTTCTACAATGCGGTATTGATACTTTTACTTAAAGAGCTGGTGCCATGTTTTTGCACTTTTTCTGTTTTTCATGTGTCTATGAGGTTGATAGAACTTCATTAAGGCCTCCGCATGACTATTTGGAGTTATTTCCTGGAGGCTGAAACCTTGAGAGTCAAACGTGCCAATCCAAAAACAGGGGCATACTGACGAAACAAAGCCCACACCCACCCACCGCGCCTCCCCTCATTATCATTGTCATTTATGCTACAACCTTTTGTGGGCGGAGCTGCCTCAAACACACGTGTGTGACCATGGCAGGTTGTTCTGTGGCTAACTGCTGTGTGTGACAGCTATCAAACAGTAATTTCACACTTTGCCCATTGACACGGACAAGCGTGATCAAAGGCTTAATTTCATTTATAAAGACAGGATTATTCCCTCAGCCCCCTCTACCAGGCTTCGGGTGTGTAGTTCCCATTTTGTTGATGACTGCTTCACCAACTTAGTGCAAGTCAATATGGGATTTGCAAACAGGAAAGTACTGAAGCCAGGTTCTATTCCGACGATTTATCCTGGAGACACAGAAAGCAGCACCTCAGGAGCGTTACCGGTAAATTAAAACATCCGCCAGCCCGAATAAAATGACATAGGAGCATGAATCGGTTTGACATAGCCTTGTGTCTGTGACCTCCCCCACCGTTTAGTTGTGGGATTTAGTTCAGCGTCGATAAGATCGCTTCTGAACATCGTATGGAAAATGTCATGGTAGTCGCGGTAACCAACAGTCGTCTGTTGTTACGACGGTGTGAAGAAATTAATGGATGGGTTGAAACAACCTTTTAAACCGGGGTTTTGTGCCGGTCTGCGTTGAATTCAACGTGCAGAGACAGTGCTGGTCGTGAACGCGCATCGCCGTTTAACATAGAGCGTAGAGTTAGATCAGGGACGAGCCTCCACGTTAATTTAACGCAGGCTGCCAACAAACTAAGGTTTTAAACGGTTGTTTGAGCACATCGATGCGTTGTTTCACGCCGTCGGAACAACAGACATATGTAGGTTACGGCGCCTAGCTTTAGATTTTTCGTACGATGTTCTGAAGGTAAAAACTTTAGACATTAGAGCTAGTTCAGTTGGATTAGATACATAGCGTGATTGTTTGTCAATATAATACAAAAGAGACGAATTATCTGTGCCTCTGCAAACAGAAGTGTATTATCAAGGTGGAAACGGCTCTGAATACATTATGAGAGCATCTAGTTAGACGTTTTATATGCATATGCCAACTGTAATATACTGTAGCTTATATTTCCATTTTCTAGTAAGGGGATGTATGGAAAGAATACATAGCCCATTTAAATGGGAATGTCAGGTTGAAGGAATACAAATGCATTGTAATGATAGTAAAATGTGTGCAGTGATGCTATGAATAATGTCACTGATGTAATGGATACCATAGTCATTGTAAGATAAAGTTATACTTGGATCACATGATATTGAACATCACCATGGCACATCTGTAAGAATGTATGACAACTGTACAAAATTCCCTATAGTCACATTTATTTCTTCAGTCATTTAGTGCAGGCATGCCTCAGGCACCCTGTAGTTATTCTAAGGACCCAACTTGCACTTTAGTTGAGGCTTCTGTTTGGGCACTCCCAGTAAAAGAGGACCCCAGTTGTTATGCTTCTGTATGCAGCCACACACAAACATATGCACCTAAGAATGCGTTCTTGACGAAGTGAGTTGTGTTTTGTCTTTATAGTGCAATATTAGTTCATGTGGTAACAGTTCATTGTAGGCTATCAGAATTGATCTGTGTGTGGTCTAAAAAGTTCGTTTTTGTAACTGTATATGCTAGCTAAAGTTCAGTGGCTAAGCTAACAGGCAGGGGCGGCCTTAATGATCTGGGGGCCCGTTTCAATTGAAACGGGTGAAACATAGGAAAGGCCGCCACTGCTAACAGGGCCTATCCTGTGTGTGTGTGTGTGTGTGTGTGTGTGGGTTCCGACCCAGAGTCATAACAACAGGTGGCCATGGGGGGGGGGGGGGTTATCTTGGGGGCGGGGGGGGGGGGGGCAATAATCCATAATCCATTTTCCGATACACAAGTGCAATGCCCGCTCCAATCAGCAAAAAACCTGTTATCATAAAGACGAAATTATAAACATCTTCAATGTCCTCGATAGACAAAATGGACACAGAACTCGCCACTTGTAGTGGGCATCGCCCATGTATCCGGCCAGAAAGGTCCCATCGGGGCATTTGGGGTCCTCAGGTCCGAGTTGAGAAAATTTGGTTTATGGCGTTTAACGACCAGTTAAGAATTTCCATGTTTTACACCCGGGATTGTTCGTGGGTACAGTGTAGAGAAGCGAGGTGGAGGAGTGGAGAGATAAGGGTCAGGAGGAAAGAAAAGTGCGACCGCCTTCGTCAGCAAGCAGAGAGCACCAGCGTCTAGACTCCATGGGGGCTTTCCTTCCTATTCATCTATGCACGTTAAAATGCGATGGAGTCTAATCACCAAATCTGTTTAAAGTTTTGTAATAAACATTTTCTTGTTTCAAATTGGCGTGATCTCTCCTTTATTGAAATACATGAGTTTATGGCTCACTGTAGTGATGTGCTATGTGCTGTATCCTAGTTTGCATATGCCATTGTCACAGTTTTGTATACTTATGTTATGATTCCTGTTATTCCAGATACCATTCATCACTGTGTATGTTTGTACCTGCCAACTACCATTCTACATAAAACCCATAAACTGCCATCAAGTGTCATCTTTGAATACATGCTCTATGACCGGAGCCCTGTGGTGGGCATAGCCTCAACCCCTATAACCATACTGTCCTCTCTTAAAAAACTACAATTTAACACATGGTCCTTCGATCCGGAGGTTCCACTCACCACAGAAAGATGGCAGAAGGGGACTCAAAAAGGATACGTCATATACCTTCCCACCTACTCCAATACTAGATCGACCTTCCCCACTCCTTACTGCCACCCCCAGTCCCAACCAGCACTCAGACAATAGCGCAAAGGGACGCCCAGACAACCATCACAGCACAGATGTGGCCAATCAGTGGGCAAGCCGAGTTTGCCTCGACTGCAGACCAATACTCAGCTATGCCAAGGTATTCAAGTGAGCAGTATAGACCAGACCCCTAAGTAATTTCAACCAAAATATGGCATATCCTAACCCCCTAGCATACAATCAGTCACCTAGGAGCCTGCAAGATGAGGAGGAAGATCTGCAAGAGATCTCCATCGTTAGCAATGCTGTATCTCCTCCGCATCAGAAGCAGCAAGATCTGCCCCCATTCATACACCGTACCACCTCTCACCGGTGGTCAGACCTAACACTTTAAACATCTCTTTTACTGACCCCCCAAGCACAGTAAACCCTCAACATCATGTTATGTCTGACCAGCTAGCTCAGCTGTCCATGCACCCATGGCAGAGCTCAACCACTTACAGAAGTGTCGTCCAGGCACACCCCACGTCGGCAGCCCCAGTGATGACACCTACTATTGCATCGCCACATGCCAGTCAAACCTCCCCCTCATCAGTGGCCATGCACATGATGCCTACATGGGCCTCTCTGCAGCACCAGACGCCGGCTCTACTGCAGCACCAGACGCCTGCTTCACTGCAGAACCAGACGCCGGCTCTACTGCAGCACCAGACGCCTGCTTCACTGCAGAACCAGACGCCTATTTCACTGCAGAACCAGACGCCGGCTCTACTGCAGCACCAGACGCCTGCTTCACTGCAGAACCAGACGCTTACTTCACTGCAGAACCAGACGCCGGCTCTACTTTAGCACCAGACGCCTGCTTCACTGCAGAACCAGACGCCGGCCCTACTGCAGCACCAGACGCCTGCTTCACTGCAGCACCAGACGCCTGCTTCTCTGCAGAACCAGACGCCGGCTCTACTGCAGCACCAGACGCCTGCTTCACTGCAGAACCAGACGCCGGCCCTACTGCAACACCAGACGCCTGCTTCACTGCAGAACCAGACGCCGGCTCTATTGCAGCACCAGACACCTACTTCACTGCAGAACCAGACGCCTGCTTCACTGCAGCACCAGATGCCTGCTTCACTGCAGCCGGCATACCAGCCGCACCCGATGCTGGCTTTAGCACAGCCAGCATACCAGCAGCAGTCCACGCTGGCTTCAGCAGGGGCAGCATACCAGCCACATCCGACGCCAGCTCCCGCACAGCCATCGTATCAGCAGCACCAAACGCCCGCTTCAGCACAGCCGGCGTACCAGCAGCAGCTGATGCCAATTCCACTGCAGCCAACGTACCAGCCACACCTGAGTCCAGCCTCCCAACCGGTGGACCGGTCTCACCCGATGCCAGCTCCAGCACCGCTGTCGCACCAGCTGCACCTAACTTCAACCTTGGCGCAGCCGGACTACCAGCAGATCCAGCCGGTAGCCACAGCGCAGTCGACCTACTAGCAACACCAGCCAGTAGCTACTGCGCAGCCAGCCTACCAGCAGCCGGCCTACCAATACCACCAGCCGCCAGCCTCCGCCGAGCCGGCCTACCATCATCAGCAGCCTACAGCCTCCGCACAGCCGGCCTACCAGCATCAGCAGCCGCCAGCCTCCGCACAGCCGGCCTACCAGCAGCACCAGCCGACAGCCTCCGCACAGCCGGCCTACCAGCACTACCAGCCGACAGCCTCCGCACAGCCGGCCTATCAGCAGCACCAGCTAGAGTTCTCAACGAGCCTGAAAATGTAGGCTCGGCCCTAACTGGGCCCGACTGGGCCGGCCCGAAGCTCGGCCCGAACCCGACTATTACCATCATGTTAGGCCCGAAAGCCCGAAAAAACCCGAGGGGAAAAAAAAAAGGAAAAAAAAAAATTGATTTAAAAAAAAAAAATGTTTTTATAATATATATTTTTTAATTCTGTTCTGAAATATGAATGAGATGGCGCTGACGGCGCTGAATGACTGGCGTTAACTAACACTGTGCTGATTTAAATTAAGTTAAATCCTTGTCTTGTTCACACAGCTAGTCTGTCTGTCTGTGCGTGTGTGCAATGAATGAATGCACGCATCGATTCGCATCGCATCGTCTACATTTCTCTGCCCCCCCCCACCCCCCCGACTGACTGAGTGACTGTCTGTCTGGGTGTCTGGGTGAAAAATATAAGTTCACGGGGAGTATCTTTTTCAACACACTTTTAAATTGAGTAACTGTCTGTAAATCCTTTTGTCTAACACCTCACCTCATGTCATGATGACCAGCGGGGCCAGGAGTGCAGTCGTCTCATAGGCTATCATCATTTTGGGACAAATAAAGGCTTTGAATCTTTGTTCTGTTCTTCCTATTTCATGATTATTGATTGACCATTATTAGGCTATTTATCAAATATCACACAGCAAACGATACTTTAACTCCATAATCCAACACTTTATTAAAAATGTAGGCGAGCAGCAGGAGTCAGGAGACACAGCAGTGCACTTGTCTTGTAAATAAAAGATATGGGCTACCAGTAAACTTTGAATAAACTTGAAAACAAAATAACAGAAACCACATTTCTAAAAAGTAGTAGTAATAAATACAATACGAAATAAGATAGCAGAAACCGAGTTTCTGCATGGTTGTTTAAACAGCAGCAATAAAGTGAAACATAGTGAATATAAAAAATAAACAAAATAACAGAAACCGCGTTTCTTGTTGTGCTTTAAAAAATAGCAGCAATAAATAAAAATAATAAGAAATAAAATAGCAGAAACCGAGTTTCTGGTTCAAGGTTGTTTAAACAGCAGCAATAAAGTGAAACATAGTGAATATAAAAAAATAAACAAAATAACAGAAACCGCGTTTCTTGTTGTGCTTTAAAAAAATCACACCCTGTGTGAAGGAAGCGGTGCCTTTGGGGCGGGGCTTAACTCATTTCAGTTCGTACCTATTGGTGGTCTGAGTCCACTTACCAAATGTGTACTTGGTAGCATGCTGCAAACTGGCATAATGGCTGTTTAAAGGCCAGCCAATGGGAAGACAGAGGGGGCGGGGCTTAAGTAATTACAGTTCGTCCCTATTGCTGGTTTTAGTGCATGTACAAAATTTGTACTCCGTAGCATGCTGCGAACTTGAGTTATGGCTGTTTGAAGGCCAGCCAATGGGAAGACAGAGGGGGCGGGGCTTCAGCAATTCATGCTGGTCCCTATTGGTGGTCTAAGTCCACATACCAAATGTGGACTTGGTGGCATGCTGCAAACTGGAGTTATAGCTGTTTAAAATCCCGTGCTCATACGGGCGGACGGACATAACATACGCTGGGGGTCCCTGGACCCCGCTTTGATAACTTCATCAATTCATGCTCGTCCCTATTGGTGGTCTAAGTCCACATACCAAATGTGGACTTGGTGGCATGCTGCAAACTGGAGTTATAGCTGTTTAAAATCCCGTGCTCATACGGGCGCTGGGGGTCCCTGGACCCCTCTTTGATAACTTCATCAATGCATGCTCGTGCCTATTGGTGGTCTAAGTCCACATACCAAATGTGGACTTGGTGGCATGCTGCAAACTGGAGTTATAGCTGTTTAAAATCCCGTGCTCATTCATCCCAGGCTCAAACAAACGGACACACAGACAAAGTCATGTATAGAGCGGTTGGCACCGCTAAAAAAGTAGCAGCAATAAATACAATGAATAAGAAACAAAGTAGGCTAAATAGCACATAACAGTTACACATTTAAATAAAGGGAATATAGGCTAAGTACTAGATAAAATAAATGTAACGCAATAAAAGCACACTACACACAGACTTCACATAAGTTCACAAACCGATCTTTGACCAGTCTACTGTAGACTATCTACATCAAACACCGTGGGCATGGAGGAACAGAAGTGCATCCACTGTGTCAGGTTTGAGGCGTGTTCTCCTCTCCTCAATAATGCGTCCTGCTGCACTGAAGACTCTCTCGCTGCTGCTGCTGCTTGCTGGCACACAGAGAACCTGTCTTGCCAACTGAGCAAGCTTTGGATATAGCTTGGCGGCGTAGCACGAAAATCGTTCAATTTTGTGATTAAAGCGCCAAATTTGGCAGAAGTGTTGATTGATATATTGGAAACTAAACTGGATATTGGGACATCAGAAATTCTCACCCTTGTGGGCGTGGCAGCCATTTTTCAAAATGGCCACCAAACCTTCCTAAATCACCCTCTAGCAGCTACAGATTTTGCCTTAGGAAGCTGAAATGTTGCATGAAGGTCAAGAATATGTTTGTGAAGCTGTGTGTGCGTGTTCGTGTCAATTGGTTAAAAGGGGGTGTGGCAATGGGAGTGGCCGATCAAAGAAATTGCATAACTTTGATATAGATGTACAGATTTTCACAAAATGTTGTGGAAAGGTTGGTCATGAACAGCTGAGTAACTGTTCATACCATCTTCCAAAAAGGGGGTGTGGCAGTGGGAGTGGCCTATGGGGCACCAAAACAATCATTCATTTTATGATGAAAGCACCACATTTGGCGGCTCTGTTGATAGATATATGTTGAACAAAACTGGATATTGGGACATCACAAATTCTCACCCTGGTGGGCGTGGCAGCCATTTTTCAAAATGGCCACCAGCGGTTGATCAAATCCTCCTAATTTTTGTCCTAGTAAGCTAACATGTTGCGTGATGTATGTGAGTATGAAGGTGTGTGGGTGTGTTCATGCTAATTACCTAAAAGGGGGCGTTGCAATGGGAGTGGCCTAGTTAGCAGCAATATTTTGGGAGAATTGTTCAAATAGTGATACAAGTTGGAAATTTGGTACAAATCATCTTTGGAGATCACGCTTCAATTTAGAAAACCGGGCCACTCCTAAATCAAAGATGGCAGCCATTTTTTTTCAAGATGGCCGCCAACACTGTTTTTGCATTTCTGCATATCTTTTAATTATTTGAGGTCAATCACCAAATAGCACTCCCATAGTATGTTTTTGAACATTTTAAAACAGGAGTTACCATTTCTAACCATCTAAATTAAAACATTTCAAAAACACGCCATACAACTGTGCTCACAGTCAAACTCAACGTCAAAATCTCATGACTTCTGAACATGTATAAATGTTTTCCCATCTAGTTCTGTGTCTTCCTCTGTGACTCCAGCCACCCGCATGTCGTCTCTCACCGCATCCTTAAACCACCGCTTTGGCATTTGGCCTTTCGTCAGTGCCACCGTTTCCAAGCCGTACAGCCTCATGGCTGGTCCCCCTACCGTCCTATACATCTTCCCTCTCACTGGTATCCTTCTGTTACAAATAACTCCTGCATACAGAAAAACATCACACGGATGCACCTGGGACATATCAGTGTTGTAGCCTGGAGTTGATCGGTGTTTCGGGTCTCAACGTTGGTGGTGGGTACGCAACATACACCCTCGCCGAGGTGACCCGGGCTGGGGTTTGTCAAGCGCCCGACTTACATCCCAGTAGCTACCCACGGTCAGTCCTCTTAGGGCAAGACAGGGCCTCTCAGGCCGCTTATCCGGGGCTACTCTGCCAGGACTGGGGGAGAGCGGAGGATATGGCATGTGGAGGGACTAGGCTCTGTGGATGGCCTCCTGGCCGGGCTCCTCCTTCGTCTCACCAGGTCCAGGACCTGAGCGTTGCACCAGACTCCCCTGTTCTAAACATTTAATTCTGGCGTGATGGTTTCTTGGGCCGTGGTGGTACTACAGGCTCCACTTGCAGCTTGCTTGAATAGCCCTCCTTAAAGGCCTCACCGTGGATTTGTTGGGCTTCCTCCTCACGGAAGACACAGGCTAGGGCGCTAACCCATATTGCTCCCGGATGCTGTCTACATTCCGGCTGTCAACCGTCTCTCCAGTGGTCACCAAACTATTCCTGGTTGTCACATAGTCTATTCCTATGAGCCACTATGCATAGAATAACACCGACACTGTCCTCCATCCGTTCCCTCAAAGTACTCCTTCCATTTTCTCAACACACTGTCTTTGGTTAATAGAACATTTCCAGCCATCCTTCATCACCTTAACCTCTTGCTCATCCTTCCCATCTCAGTACCTGTCTAAACAATCGGTGCAGGTCCTTTTCTCCCTCCTTGGTGTCCAACCTTTCATACAACTTCTCATACTCTTTTCCTTAACCCTCACCACTGTTCTCTCCGCCTTACCCCTTATCTCTTTGTACTCCTCCCTACTTTCTTCATCTCTCTGGCTGCCTTTCTTATCTCCTCCGTGAGCTCCACAGAGCATTGTACTTTCTTCATCTTCACACCTAACATCAGCTCCCAGTACCTACCACAGGACTCAAGCCATGCTACTCGATATGCTGAGTTGGCACCTTCACCGTAAATGGTAACTCCTATTTGAAAATGTTCAAAACATACTATGGGAGTGCTTTTTGGTGATTTGGTAATTTACCTCAAAGAATTATAGTCAGAATTATGCAGAAATGCAAAAACAGTCACATTTTG
The DNA here is from genome assembly GCF_963454915.1 of Gymnoscopelus microlampas. Taxonomy (NCBI): domain Eukaryota; kingdom Metazoa; phylum Chordata; class Actinopteri; order Myctophiformes; family Myctophidae; genus Gymnoscopelus; species Gymnoscopelus microlampas. Next base: position 61,556,231 of record NC_139962.1, on the reverse strand, counting down.
GCAGCCATCTTGAAAAAAATGGCTGCCATCTTTGATTTATGACTGGCCCGGTGTCCTAAATCGAAGTGTGATCTCCGAAGATGATTTGTACCAAATGTCTCGCTTGTATCACCATTTGAACAATTCTCCCAAAATATTGCTGTTAACTAGGCCACTCCCATTGAAACGCCCCCTTTTAGGCAATTAGCATGAGCACACCCACACACCTTCATATTCACATACTTGAGCAACATTTCAGCCTACTAGGACAAAAACTAGGAAGATTTGATCAACTGCTGGTGGCCATTTTGAAAAATGGCTGCCACGCCCACCAGGGTGAGAATTTGTGATGTCCCAATATCCAGTTTTGTTCCCAATATATCAATCAACACTTCTGCCAAATTTGGCGCTTTAATCGTAAAATTGAACGATTAGGCGGATTTCTTGTGCCACGCCGCCCCACTAATAGGTTCTGCTGTTCGATTTCCACTAGCCCAGCACATCACGCTCATCGGTCATTGTTGGCCTCTGCCGAACATAGCTCTCCACCTCATCATCTTCTTCTTCATCATCTTCATCTGCCCCAAATACATTATCCCACTCATCAAGCTGACGTGCTCTTTTAGGAGCGGGTCCAGCAGCAGCATCTGCATCTTCATCTTCATCTTCTGTGTCTTCCCGACCCTCCTCCCCCTCCTCTCCAATTTCAACCCGCACCGCTGGTGCTGCGGCTGCTGCCACACGCATTTTCACGAAATCGTGCACTAGTGCCCTTTGATTCCCGTCCAGCATGCGCAGCTGATTAAATTTTGGCGACAGAAATGTTGCAGCCTTGTGGAGATTTCCAAGTTTTATTTTTGTTTCCATCCACTGCGCATGGCGCTGGCGCACAAAAGCCTGCTGTGGCTTGCAAGTTTGGCTGGCAGTGACGCTTCAGTCGTTCTGTCCAGGGACAGACGAGGTGAAGTGTGGGATACTTGTGCCCCTCCAGCTCACGCTGTGCATCATAAAAGGGCTTGAGGAAAGACACAAGAAAGGCCAGCGTGTCAGGGGCTACCTTGTCCACTCTCTCACCCTCTCCACGAGATTCCAGCTTCTCGTGCAGCTCTGTGTAAATATCCTGAATAGATTTCAGTGACATATACACAGAGCTGAACCGTGTCTCCACCATCTGCAGCAGGGTCTCCTGTCTTTTTAAGCTGTGCTGCTATTCCCGACTGCTTGACATACCTATTAATATAATCATAACACTACAATTAAAACCAGAGCACGGAAATGACACAAATATGCTTTTTAATTGTGTATTACACAAAATTATATAACCTTTATATAAAAAATATATATATAAAGAAAACGACAGGACTAAAAGTATAATAGCCTAGTAAGTATCATAGTATAGTAGTAACAACAATAAACAAAGCCTACCTTACAAGGGCCTTCGCTGCAGTCACTGTTTCAGCGATGTCAGGGGCGTGTTGAATCAGTGCAGCATCACTGTCCAGGCCATGTTTCAGAACTGTATTTAGGACGTGATCCTGGCAATCCAGTCTGTCGTAGTCCTGAAGGGCTTTGATCATGTTTGATCCCTGATCAGTGACCCATACGACGCTTGTTAGTGACAGTGGATCGAACCCAAATTTTGTCACCAGGAGCTTTTTGATCTCCTTTTTTATGTTGTCTCCTGTTTTTTTCAGCTCCACTGGAAACATCACTGTGGCCAGATTTTTTCCAACTAGCTCAAAATCTTCCGTCACATAGTGGCATGTGATTGCTAGATAGCTGAGCTTTCTGTAATCATCGGTCCACATGTCCGTCGTCATTCCCACTGTCCCTCTGTTTTTTAGGTGGTCCTTAACCTGCGCTGTTAAGGCCTCTCTCTTCTGCTCAGCCAAATCCCTACAGTGTGTGGATATCGTGTTTGGGCATGGTAAAACAGAGCTTGCAGGTACTTTACCATGAGCCGCCCCGACGTAGATCAGCTCTTGGGCTGATTGTATAAACCCTTCGCCTTCCACAACATAAAATGGCCTGATGTCCTTGGCGCAAAAATTTACACATTTGTCGGTCACTGCCTGCTTTACCCTCAGAGGGACACTTAAAGCACTTTTTGTTACAAATGTGGCCATTGACTGCTGCTGGCCAGAGCCAGAGGGGCCCTGTCCTGTAGTCGATCTTGGGCAAGCTGCGACGTGACGGTTCATAGTTGATGTCCCTGTCCTCTTGCTGTCGTATGATAGTAATGTTTTACAGTTATTACACTGTACAGCCAATACCTTGTTTTCTGAGTCCACGACCACCTTGAAACTTTTCCATACTGGTGCCTTCCCTCCCTCCTTAGCAGTCACAGAATATTCACCTGTTGCGATTTTTTTCTTTATTGCATTAACATCCATCTTCGTTATTCCTTCACACTCTGTTGTCTCTGAGTCTCTGACCTGTTGTTAACCCATAGTAGTACACGCCCCCTCGCATCATACCCTGCCACTGTCTGATTTATGACCCTGTTAAGAACCGATCTGCAAGTTGTGAACGTGTTAGATCGTGATGCATTGTAGACCTCAGTGGGCTTGTAGATTTAATGTCTATTTGGTGCGCAACACCAGCCTGCAACTAAGTATATATCAGCATCTAAACATCAGATAACAAAGCAGCATGCATTGCACAGTGCACAGTGCACAGCAGACCGTTCTTCTCCATCACTCGCTCTAATCTCTCTCTGTCTGCTGCACAGTGCTGCGCAGCTTGACCGCTAGTGAGTAGTGACTGAAATTAAACGCCAGTCAGTCAGCGCCATTCAGCGCCATCTTCATAATCGATAAATAAATACACATTCAGACAGAACAAAGTTAAAACAAATATATTTAATATTAAAAAAAAAAAAAAAAAAAAAAACTTTTTTTTTTCTCCCATGAAGGTGGGCCCGAGACTCGGCTCGGCCCGACTAATTAGCATACTTTTGAGGCCCGGCTCGGCCCGAAAATGTCGGGTCGGGTCGGGTCGGGTCGGGTCGGGTTCGGGTAGAACTTGAGAACTCTAGCACCAGCAAACAGCATCCGCACAGCCGGCCTACCAGCACCACCAGCCGCCAGCCTCCGCACAGCTGGTCTACAACTGTCAAAGGTAACTTACTCAATCCCGGCAAGATAATGAAGCGGATAATAAAGCGGCCATAAAGGAGGTCATGATGCCAAACCTCCGGAGTACCGAAAGACGACTAGCCAAGAGTCCTGATCAGGCCAAGGTGTACAATGCAGAGATCCAGAAGCTTGTCAATGGTGGATGTGTCACCAAGATCACCCAAGATGTTGCAGAGCAATCTGCTGAGTCGTGGTTCATACCACACCACCTCGTGCAGCATAACGGTAAAGACCGCTTGGTCTTCAACTGTTCATTTTCATACCAAGGTCTCTCCCTGAATGACCAGCTCCTTCCTGGTCCGACCCTTGGATCTGCGTTGGTGGGAGTCCTGCTTCGGTTCCGCCAGCATGCAGTAGCCATCAGCGGGGACATTCGTGCTATGTTCCACCAGGTCCGATTGCTGCCAGAGGACAGGCCCTTACTGAGGTTCATTTGGAGAGACATGAGGAGAGACGACCAACCTGAGATCTACGAATGGCAGGTTCTAGCATTCGGCACAACATGTAGCCCGTGTTGTGCCACCTTCGCTTTACAGAAGCATGTGCGTGATCACCAACAAGGCAACGAAGAAGTGCTACAGGCACTTGAAAGGAGCTTCTACGTGGACAACTGTCTACATAGCCTGCCAACGGCACAGTCTGCCAAGATTCTGGTGGATCAGATGCGTTCACTACTGGCCCACAGGGAATTTGAGATCAGGCAGTGGGCTAGCAATCAAACCTCTGTTGTCGCCCACTTACCTGCAGCAGCACGCGCAGAGAGCACAGAGTTGTGGCTTACACAGGACCGCACTGACCCCCAGGAGCCAGCTCTGGGTCTGCAATGGCATTGCCCGACCGATACACTTGGCTACAGACACCGACCTCTGGAGAGTCACCGTCCGACGATGAGGTACATATACAAGGTCTTAGCAAGCCAGTACGACCCACTAGGCTTCATTGTCCCATTCACCACACGAGCGAAGGTGTTAGTTCAGAAGCTGTGGACTAAGAAAAGAGGTTGGGATGACCCCAACCTCCCAGCCGACATCATCGAAGCATGGAGCATCTGGGAAGAGGAACTGCCTGGTCTGGCCAACATTACCTTGCCTCGATGCTATGCACCGCCTCTGGCCAACATGGAAGCTATAGAATATGATCTCCATGTCTTCTGCGACGCCTCTGAGCAAGCATATGGCTCAGTGGCTTACCTCACTGCCAGGATCAATGGATCAATTCACTCCTCCTTTGTCATGGCCAGGTCCAGGGTGGCGCCAAAACGCCAGTTGTCCATGCCATGCCTGGAACTCTGTGCAGCTCTCACAGGGGCACAGCTAGCTAGGCTTCTTCTAAGAGAGCTTACCTTGACCATAAACCGAACTACCCTATGGACCGACTCGACTACCGTCCTCACATGGCTGCAATCAGAGTCCTGCCGGTACAAGGTGTTCATTGGAACTAGGATCGCAGAGATCCAAGAGCTGACAAATCACCAAGCTTGGAGGTACGTAGACAGTCAGAATAACCCGGCTGATGACCTCACCAGAGGGAAAACCCTAGCCGAGCTAGCCACACACAGCCGTTGGAGCCAAGGCCCACCATTCCTCCAACTTCCACAGGACCAGTGGCCAGGTATCCCTGCACTAGAGGAAGGCAATGACCCTGTGGAGATAAAGAAAGCGACATTCTGTGGTCTAACTACAGCTTCTCCAGATCCCCCCTTGCCCGACATCAACCAGTTCACCTCATGGAAGGCATTGGTGGAGGCAACATATCAGTCCCTTCACAGGGCGGCAGCTCCAGATGGGAAACTGCCTGAACCAGACTACAGGGAAGCGGAGGCAGTCATCCTGAAGAGCTGCCAAAGAGACTGCATCCCAGAAGAGGTCAAAGCCCTTACGGAAGGAAAGCCAGTGCAACCCAGCAGCCGTCTCACCACCCTTGCACCCGAGCTTGATCAGACTACAGGTCTCATCCGTGTGGGAGGTCGGTTTCGCCAGATGGAGGGACCAAACTGGCCTGACATCCATCCTGTAGTCTTAGAGCCTCACCATATGGTCACCAAGCTCTTAATCAGAGATATGGAAAACGCCTTCTCCACCCAGGACCAGACCGTGTCTTCGCTGAGCTCCGTCGCCAGTACTGGGTACTGCGTGGGAGACAGGCCATAAAGAAACACCAGAGGACCTGCACGGACTGTCAGAAATGGAGAGCACAGCCTACCATGCCGATCATGGCAGACCTACCTCCAGCCCGCCTGCGGTTGTACCAGCCTCCATTCTTCTCCACCGGCATAGACTGCTTCGGGCCTTTCCTGGTCAAGATCGGCAGACGCACTGAGAAACGGTGGGGAGTAATATTCAAGCGCCTCACCACCCGTTGCATCCACTTAGACCTGCTCAATAGTCTGGATGCTGATGCGTTTCTCCTCTCCTTGCGACGGTTCACTGCTCGCAGAGGGACACCTTCAGAGATTCTCTGTGACCAAGGAACACATTTCCGTGGTGCCGAAAGGGAATTGAAGGAAGCCTTTGCCGCCCTAGAGCCTGAACCGCAGGAGCGGTTGGCACGTCATCAAATCAAGTTCAAGTTCAATCCCCCGAACGCTCCCCACTTTGGAGGTGTTTGGGAGCGGGAGATACGATCAATCAAGGCCGCTCTGCAAGTCGCCATCGGAGGACAATCCGTCTCTGAAGATGTTCTGCTCACTGTCCTAGTGGCGGTCGAGGGCATTATGAATTCAAAGCCCTTGGGGTACGTTTCATCAGATGTCGCCGACCCAGATCCTGTAACACCCAATATGCTGCTCATGGGGCGGCAAGATTCTTCCTTGCCTCAGGCCGTCTATGCTCCAGACCCACTCTCGAAGCGGCGCTGGCGCCACAGCCAGACGATGGCAGACCAATTCTGGTCTCACTTTATCCGTCACTACCTTCCTAAGCTACAAGCTCGTCAGAAGTGGCAACGGCCTACTGAAGATCTTACCCAGGGTGCAGTAGTGATGATCGTCAACCCGCAACTGCCACGTGCACACTGGCCTGTAGGCCGAGTGGACAAATTGATACCTAGCATGGACGGGTGTATCAGGTCAGCAGAAGTGAAGGTGAAGGACCGCACCTACTGGCGCCCGGTGTCCCACCTCATAAAGCTGCCGGCTATTCCCGACAAGGACAAAGACAGCTAAAGAACTGATACAGCTAGGGAATTTTCTTGTTTACATATTAGCCCTACTAATCTGGCGGCGGCTGTACAAAATTCCCTATAGTCACATTTATTTCTTCAGTCATTTAGTGCAGGCATGCCTCAGGCACCCTGTAGTTATTCTAAGGACCCAACTTGCACTTTAGTTGAGGCTTCTGTTTGGGCACTCCCAGTAAAAGAGGACCCCAGTTGTTATGCTTCTGTATGCAGCCACACACAAACATATGCACTTAAGAATGCGTTTTTGACGAAGTGAGTTGTGTTTTGTCTTTATAGTGCAATATTAGTTCATGTGGTAACAGTTCATTGTATCAGAATTGATCTGTGTGTGGTCTAAAAAGTTCGTTTTTGTAACTGTATATGCTAGCTAAAGTTCAGTGGCTAAGCTAACAGGGCCTATCCTATCCTGTGTGTGTGTGTGTGTGTGTGTGTGTGTGTGTGTGTGTGTGTGTGTGTGTGTGTGTGTGTGTGTGTGTGTGTGGAACACGGTCTCATTCCCAAGTCGGCAGATATAGTCTTTTAAGCCATCCCCCAAGACAGCACACCCTGCCGCCGCGGGCCGCCGCCGACGGCAAATACGACAAATAGATGGTGTGTGTGTGTGTGTGCGTGCGTGTGTGTGGAGTGTGTGTGTGTATGACCGCTCCCGGCAGTATGCAAATCAACCCCTGGTTATATGATCTCATTGAAACGACAGAACGTGCTAAAAAGCATATTTTAACTGCATTAGACCACACACCACCACCCACAAAAAAACAATGTATTATTCTGAGCATTTTCATACTATTTTGGTAAGTTTTCGATGAGTATTTGTTGAGAACGGGACATTAGTTTGACTTTTCCAAGCCCATGAGGTTTCTTTTTTTTGCACTTTTTCCATTACACTCGGTACATCTACAATAACGTTCAAATCTCAAATATAAAGTGCTTACCTAATGGCCACGGATGTTACAATTCTGCACGGCCGGGTCCTCCAAAATACCTGTATCTTTTGTATTGTTCAATAAAAAGCATTTTAACCCGATTGGTGGCCATTTTCTCCATGCTTTTAACTACCTGATCCTATCGGTCGGAAGGTGTATTGCACTCTGATACTTTATAACTCTTGGCAGCCAATCGGATTAAAAGGCTTTTTATTGAACAACACGGAATATACGGGTATTTTTGAGGGACCGTACATAATTGTAACGTCCGTGGCCATGGGGTAAGCACTTTATAGTTGAAATCTAAACGTTTATGTACAGGCCGTAAATGAAAAAAGTGCAAATATCAGGTTGAAGTTTCGTCATGACTGTCATGATATGACGTTTCAGGGCTACTTTGAAACCGAGGAGTTATCTATCTATCTATCTATCTATCTATCTATCTATCTATCTATCTATCTATCTATCTATCTATCTATAGATATAGATAGATTATCTATCTATATCTATAGATAGATAGATAGATAGATAGATAGATAGATAGATCTATCATAGATAGATAGATAGATAGATTATTATTAATAATAATAATAATAATAAATAAATAATTGTGCTTAGATGATTTAAACATTTAAATGCAGCGGTTTTCTGTTGAGGACCAGGCCGGCACAACCTTGACATAGCCTAGTTTCCATACATATTAAACGTATTTCTAATTAAAATACATATTATCTAACTCGTAACCGCTAATTCGTGGTGCATACTAGAATACGCCTACTACTGTACGTCCGGTCTAGTGGATACGTTTCCGCATCCGCTAGACCGGATACCACTTCTGCAGTCTGCACACAGCTGTTTCAGGGTAAGTGTCCGTCCGTTCATTGCATTTATAAGATATACATCGTTAAATATACACCACAAAATGATAGAACCAGGCCATGGTGTCATTGTTCACATGTTAGTATGTAGCAAGTTGTTTGATCTGACTGGACAAGTTAAAGACTATAAGCGACTATAAGTTAACTAGACTAGAATACCAAGGCCCTCATTGGAAACAAGTCCGCAAGGACTTTTATGAACGGACCTGTTAGACAAAGTATTTTAAATGTAAATGTGTTGTTTTACATTTTTTTTGCCTAATAAAATATTCAATCAATCAAAGACTGCTTGGTTAGGTTGCACGTTGCTACGCTAACTAGCTAAAACAAAACAACGCTTCGCAATATGATGCACCAGTAAATCCCGTACTTCTCCTGTACAAATGCAACATATACGGTGCTTACCCGGTTGCCCCAAATGCTAACTAGCAGTCCGGAGTCTTTGTGCAATGTATTAGTCAATATCTTTCAATAAAGAAGTGTTTTAATCCCGTCTGTGGCCGAACGCCATTCCTCCCCCTCGTTTATTCCCGTTTACATTGAGTGTAATTCCGGCTTTGACCTGATGCGCCCGTCACTACCGCCATTGGGAACTTCCAACAGAATCGTCCACAGACGGGATTAAAACACTTCTTTATTGATACTACGGTCTAATACATTGCACAGAGACTCCGGACGGCTTATTAACATTTTGGGCGACCTAATCCTTAACTGAGAGAGAGATGAATCAGGGACCCCCTAACTGAGAGAGCTATCAAACAGGGACCCCCACTATACAGTTGTGTTGCAGATTTCATAGATGTTGGATTCATGTTAATGTCTGTGTATTTTCAGACATTTAACCACTTAAACCCCCAATACTTTCACTCTGTACTTGGTCTGCTCTTTTTCCCCCTCTTTGCCAAAAATAGCAGACCTACAAGCTCACAACTCCTCGCAGCATGAGGCGTTGTGAGCTTGTAGATCTGCTATTTTCGGCTAAAGTTGTCCTTAGAATAAGGATGCTATAGGGTTCAAGTGGTTAATGTAAAAAACAATGATCCTATCACACAGAGATTTGGCGGACCCCCTGTAGCAACTCTGAGGACCCCCTAGGGGTCCCGGACGCCCTGTTGAAGACCCCTGTTGTAGGGGCCTCATAAAGAACACTCATTGATCCTGCCTGGGTCCCATTACATTGAACCAAATGCAGCACTTTTTGGCACATTAACCATGAGCTAAAGTGGACTGAAATAACATGCCAATTTCTCTTGTAATTCAGGTTGAAGAGGGTAAAAATTAACATATGTTTACACTTGGCCATGGGGGGGGGCTGATAAATGGTTACTCTCTCCTGATTTTCTGTTTCTCTCTTTGAAGATTTTAATATGTAGAGGTCCTTCTATGGCAGTGGTTCTCAACCTGTGGGTTGAGACCCCAAGGGGCTCCCCACATTATTTTGGGGGAGTCCCCAGATGACAGTGAAGTGACAATTAAGGACTTTTAAGACCTTTTTAATACCAAAGAAAATGACAAAGAAAAAAGACCATTACTGCATCAAAAGTAATCAACAGACTACTCTATTAAAACAGGTAAAACATTGGCCAAATTGGCGAATACTGTAAGAAAAAGCCAACAATTATGAAAATAGTCGATCTACAAGTTCACAACGCATCGTAATGCGGGGCGTTGTGAGCTTGTAGATCTGCTATTTTCATAATATTTATCTGTGGAACCGAGTCAAACAAAATATATTTAAGCTCTGTAAGTTCTCAATATGTTATGTGTGTCCCATTAATCTTCCTTAACCTTAAATACTGTTTGTTTGTTATTCTATTTATAGTGGCTCATAGGAATGGACGGAGAGACGGGTGACAGCCGGAATGTAGACGGCATCCGGGAGCAGTATGGGTTGGCGCCCCAGCCTGTGTCTTCCGTGAGGAAGAAGCCCAACAAATCCACGGTGAGGCCTTTAAGGAGGGCCATTCAAGCAAGCTGCAGTACCACCACGGGCCAAGAAACCATCACATCACACCAGAATGAAATGTTTGGAGTGGGGGAGTCTGGTGCAACGCTCAGGTCCTGGACCTGGTGAGACGGAGGAGGAGCCCGGCCAGGATGCCATCCACAGAACCTAGCCCCTCCAAGACATTCATCTCATGTCTATAATGCATTCAATAGTGCTTAGAAATACCTTGGGGACAGTGACGAAAGCAGGGAAGATCGCGAGAGACCCAACACAATAACCTCAGCAGGTCCTGCCCTAGGAGATATGGTGCCTCTATTCAGGAAGGCAAAGGGCAGTGCCAGTTTCATCCCCTCTGCCATTGGACTCCTTAATAAACACAAACCCCCTAACACCTGATCCACCTCACCTGGTCGAACACGTGAAGTCATACACAAACACATTCTGCGTGCTCCACAAGTGTGGAGAGGACATTGCTTTCTTTTAAATTTAGAATTTTATAGAATTGAAGTACTTTGCTATGTGTTTTGATTGTGGTGTATATGTATGTATTGTCTTGTCTTGAATGTATGCATTGACCTGAGCAAAACAATTTTCCCTTGTGGATAATGAAGACATCTAATCTAATGTAATCATTATTAGCATACTTATAATGCTATATGATCTTCTTTATAATCTTGTATAATTATAGTCATAAGAACTAATAAGTACTCATAATGCTTTATAACAATAAGCATGTCACATTATACTGCATTCTATAAGGACTCACACGGTCAAGTATAAATGCAATGTAATATGCTTGTAGCACTATAATTACAATTACATTATAAACAAGTATAAGCACTCCTAATGTAATCAGAACACATTAGTCATATGGTCAAGTATCGTGGTACTTTATAGTTACTGGTCACTCACTGACTTTTTTTCCTTTGGCCAGGATCATAGGATTACTATAGTTCATTGTGTATTCTTAGATACAGATGCTGAGAGACTATGGAGACTTCTTCGGCTATTTTTGCAATGTTTTAGTTAAAAGAGAAATTCAAAAGAAAATCTATGTTCATCACAATATTTGGTCCAATGTGTTATGTATGCATGTTTGTTTGACACGTATGTTATTTAGATTGCATCTGGTTTGGCATGTATACCTGTATCTTGCACTAAATTGTTTTCTTTGAACGATTAACTTTGTCCTGCAATTTGGTGAAATAAAAATTCTGCTTTTTGAATTTGATTGGAGTGATTGAATAACAATGCCCTTATTAAAACATTACATTACAGTAATTTAGCAGACACTTTTATCCAAAGCGACTTACTGCAAAATCATACTGCATTCAAGGCTAGACCTATATGTGAAGTTAAACCAGATAAAAAGTCAGATAAGCCGTATTACAAAAAGGGTTAATTCAACATAGTATATTGTAGTATACAATACCCCAGTATGTAGACAACAGCATGCAAGAGAAATCCTAAAGAGTGAGATCTTTGATGACAGTGTTATTCATCAACCGTGCTACAAGGCAGTGTTTCTCAGTGCTACTGTAGATGTGGATTTTCTGGGTTACTTTGATGATTTTGATTGATTGATTGATCATCCTAAAGAGTGAGATCTTTGATGACAGTGTTATTCATCAACCGTGCTACAAGGCAGTGTTTCTCAGTGCTACTGTAGATGTGGATTTTCTGGGTTACTTTGATGATTTTGATTGATTGATTGATCATTAACAGTTTGCAAAAAAAAGGCACAGTGGCACAAATGTATACAAAATAATGCTAAATGGACAACCCAAATAAGCCCTCAGGGCTTGTTTCCATTAAGATCTTGTGCATTCAATTCATAGGTACATACATATAAAGACAAAATATGATATGCAGTAATATGCAAAAATATCATATATACGAGTAGTAATAAGAAAGAAATATATGTACTGTAATCAGTTTGGGGTTCGTTTCCGGTGATGAGCTTAGACTTTTTACAGGGGCCAGTTACAATTTGCAGTCTTTTGGAAGAGGGTAAGTCCTCCATTTTGCTAATAACATAAAGGGCATGACCTTTACACCATATTATAATAATTGTAATAATAATAAAGTCAATTAAGAGAACCGTGTGTCGGTATGTGAGAAAAGTTATATTGGCGCATTCGGGCTGAAGAGCTGATTAAGAATCCGTTGTCCGATTGTATTTTCGCCCCCTAGTGGCCGAGATAATAGTGAAAAACTGTTCAAAAAGAGTAAAAACAGAATCGGACACCAAATTACGCATCAGCGCGCCGCCCCGAACTCGCTCGTATAACTCTCCTAGCACACAGACATACGGTTCTCTTAATTGATAGCTAATTGGTTAGCCTATCTCGCTTAATATCTCGAATACAATAAGGACTTAGAGTCCAATGTTTGGATATGTTGTTCAGCTCACCGAGACGCACGTGTGGATATCTTGTTCGTCCCTCTACGACACTTTTTTTATTTTTGACTTTGCCTGTCAGTATGGGTCAACGTTTTACGCCTCTATGTACCTTGGACAGTGTCAGAAGCAAACGTTAGAAGTGTCGTAGCGGGACAAAAAAGACATCCACGCGTGCGTCTCGGCAAGCTGTAGAACATATCCGAACGGCAGATTCTAAAAACGTATCGTTATGGAGATATATTGTGTTATTGCGCAAAATACGTTAAGATTATACCCCAGCCAATTAAGGAGAACGGTAAGGCCGTGTGCTAGGAGAGTTATACGAGCGAGTTCGGGGCGGCGCGCTGATGCGTAATTTGGTGTCCGATTTTGTTTTTACTCTTTTTGAACAGTTTTTCACTATTATCTCGGCCACTAGGGGGCGAAAATACAATCGGACAACGGATTCTTAATCAGCTCTTCAGCCCGAATGCGCCAATATAACTTTTCTCACATACCGACACACGGTTCTCTTAATTGACTTTATTATTATTACAATTATTATAATATGGTGTAAAGGTCATGCCCTTTATGTTATTAGCAAAATGGAGGACTTACCCTCTTCCAAAAGACTGCAAATTGTAACTGGCCCCTGTAAAAAGTCTAAGCTCATCACCGGAAACGAACCCCAAACTGATTACAGTACATATATTTCTTTCTTATTACTACTCGTATATATGATATTTTTGCATATTACTGCATATCATATTTTGTCTTTATATGTATGTACCTATGAATTGAATGCACAAGATCTTAATGGAAACAAGCCCTGAGGGCTTATTTGGGTTGTCCATTTAGCATTATTTTGTATACATTTGTGCCACTGTGCCTTTTTTTTGCAAACTGTTAATGATCAATCAATCAATCAAAATCATCAAAGTAACCCAGAAAATCCACATCTACAGTAGCACTGAGAAACACTGCCTTGTAGCACGGTTGATGAATAACACTGTCATCAAAGATCTCACTCTTTAGGATGATCAATCAATCAATCAAAATCATCAAAGTAACCCAGAAAATCCACATCTACAGTAGCACTGAGAAACACTGTCTTGTAGCACGGTTGATGAATAACACTGTCATCAAAGATCTCACTCTTTAGGATTTCTCTTGCATGCTGTAGTCTACATACTGGGGTATTGTATACTACAATATACTATGTTGAATTAACCCTTTTTGTAATACGGCTTATCTGACTTTTTATCTGGTTTAACTTCACATATAGGTCTAGCCTTGAATGCAGTATGATTTTGCAGTAAGTCGCTTTGGATAAAAGTGTCTGCTAAATTACTGTAATGTAATGTTTTAATAAGGGCATTGTTATTCAATCACTCCAATCAAATTCAAAAAGCAGAATTTTTATTTCACCAAATTGCAGGACAAAGTTAATCGTTCAAAGAAAACAATTTAGTGCAAGATACAGGTATACATGCCAAACCAGATGCAATCTAAATAACATACGTGTCATTTGTGAACAAACATGCATACATAACACATTGGACCAAATATTGTGATGAACATAGATTTTCTTTTGAATTTCTCTTTTAACTAAAACATTGCAAAAATAGCCGAAGAAGTCTCCATAGTCTCTCAGCATCTGTATCTAAGAATACACAATGAACTATAGTAATCCTATGATCCTGGCCAAAGGAAAAAAAGTCAGTGAGTGACCAGTAACTATAAAGTACCACGATACTTGACCATATGACTAATGTGTTCTGATTACATTAGGAGTGCTTATACTTGTTTATAATGTAATTGTAATTATAGTGCTACAAGCATATTACATTGCATTTATACTTGACCGTGTGAGTCCTTATAGAATGCAGTATAATGTGACATGCTTATTGTTATAAAGCATTATGAGTACTTATTAGTTCTTATGACTATAATTATACAAGATTATAAAGAAGATCATATAGCATTATAAGTATGCTAATAATGATTACATTAGATTAGATGTCTTCATTATCCACAAGGGAAAATTGTTTTGCTCAGGTCAATGCATACATTCAAGACAAGACAATACATAAATATACACCACAATTAAAACACCTAACAAAGTACTTCAATTCTATAAAAGATAAAATTCTAAATTTAAAAGAGGCTTTAAAAGAAAGCAATGTCCTCTCCACACTTGTGGAGAACCCAGAATGTGTTTGTGTATGACTTCACGTGTGCCTGTGTGTGTGCGTGGTGGGGCTAGCAAGCAAGTCCAGTTCGACCAGGTGAGGTGGATCAGGGTTTATTAAGGAGCCCAATGGCAGAGGGGATGAAACTGGCACTGCCCTTTGCCTTCCTGAATAGAGGCACCATATCTCCTACTTGAGGGCAGGACCTGCTGAGGTTATGAGTTGGGTCTCTCGCGATCTTCCCTGCTTTCGTCACTGTCCCCAAGGTATTTCTAAGCACTATTGAATGCATTATAGACATGAGATGAATCAATGTTATCTTCACATAGCATAAAATGGCAGGTATAGTCCATTGTCCAGTGCATGCATATGGCCGACTAAAGGTCAAATGTATATCAACGAATAGGGGTATAAATAATCCTGGCATCCTGGCCGGGCTCCTCCTCCGTCTCACCAGGTCCAGGACCTGAGCGTTGCACCAGACTCCCCCACTCCAAACATTTCATTCTGGTGTGATGTGATGGTTTCTTGGCCCGTGGAGGTACTGCAGCTTGCTTGAATGGCCCTCCTTAAAGGCCTCACCGTGGATTTGTTGGGCTTCTTCCTCACGGAAGACACAGGCTGGGGCGCCAACCCATACTGCTCCCGGATGCCGTCTACATTCCGGCTGTCACCCGTCTCTCCGTCTATTCCTATGAGCCACTATAAATAGAATAACAAACAAACAGTATTTAAGGTTAAGGAAGATTAATGGGACACACATAACATATTGAGAACTTACAGAGCTTAAATACATTTTGTTTGACTCGGTTCCACAGATAAATATTATGAAAATAGCAGATCTACAAGCTCACAACGCCCCGCGTTACGATGCGTTGTGAACTTGTAGATCGACTATTTTCATAATTGTTGGCTTTTTCTTACAGTATTCGCCAATTTGGCCAATGTTTTACCTGTTTTAATAGAATAGTCTGTTGATTACTTTTGATGCAGTAATGGTCTTTGTTCTTTGTCATTTTCTTTGGTATTAAAAAGGTCTTAAAAGTCCTTAATTGTCACTTCACTGTCATCTGGGGACTCCCCCAAAATAATGTGGGGAGCCCCTTGGGGTCTCAACCCACAGGTTGAGAACCACTGCCATAGAAGGACCTCTACATATTAAAATCTTCAAAGAGAGAAACAGAAAATAAGGAGAGAGTAACCATTTATCAGCCCCCCCCCCCCCATGGCCAAGTGTAAACATATGTAAATTTGTACCCTCTTCAACCTGAATTACAAGAGAAATTGGCATGTTATTTCAGTCCACTTTAGCTCATGGTTAATGTGCCAAAAAGTGCTGCATTTGGTTCAATGTAATGGGACCCAGGCAGGATCAATGAGTGGTCTTTATGGGGCCCCTACAACAGGGGGTCCGGGACCCCTAGGGGGTCCTCAGAGTTGCTACAGGGGGTCCGCCAAATCTCTGTGTGATAGGATAATTGTTTTTTACATTAACCACTTGAACCCTAGCATCCTTATTCTAAGGACAACTTTAGCCGAAAATAGCAGATCTACAAGCTCACAACGCCTCATGCTGCAAGGAGTTGTGAGCTTGTAAGTCTGCTATTGTTGGCAAAGAGGGGAAAAAAGAGCAGACCAAGTACAGAGTGAAAGTATTGGGGGTTTAAGTGGTTAAATGTCTGAAAATATACATTAACATGAATCCAACATCTATGAAATCTGCAACACAACTGTATAGTGGGGGTCCCTGTTTGATAGCTCTCTCAGTTAGGGGGTCCCTGATTCATCTCTCTCTCAGTTAAGGATTAGGTCGCCCTAAATGTTAATAAGCCGTCCGGAGTCTCTGTGCAATGTATTAGACCGTAGTATCAATAAAGAAGTGTTTTAATCCCGTCTGTGGACGATTCTATTGGAAGTTCCCAATGGCGGTAGTGACGGGCGCATCAGGTCAAAGCCGGAATTACACTCAATGTAAACGGGAATAAATGAGGGGGAGGAATGGCGTTCGGCCACAGACGGGATTAAAACACTTCTTTATTGAAAAATATTGACTAATACATTGCACAAAGACTCCGGACTGCTAGTTAACATTTGGGGCAACCGGGTAAGCACCGTATATGTTGCATTTGTACAGGAGAAGTACGGGATTTACTGGTGCATCATAGTGCGAAGCGTTGTTTTGTTTTAGCTAGTTAGCGTAGCAACGTGCAACCAAACCAAGCAGTCTAGTTAACTTATAGTCGCTTATAGTCTTTAACTTGTCCAGTCAGATCAAACAACTTGCTACATACTAACATGTGAACAATGACACCATGGCCTGGTTCTATCATTTTGTGGTGTATATTTAACGATGTATATCTTATAAATGCAATGAACGGACGGACACTTACCCTGAAACAGCTGTGTGCAGACTGCAGAAGTGGTATCCGGTCTAGCGGATGCGGAAACGTATCCACTAGACCGGACGTACAGTAGTAGGCGTATTCTAGTATGCACCACGAATTAGCGGTTACGAGTTAGATAATATGTATTTTAATTAGAAATACGTTTAATATGTATGGAAACTAGGCTATGTCAAGGTTGTGCCGGCCTGGTCCTCAACAGAAAACCTCTGCATTTAACTTTTTAAATTATCTAAGCACAATTATTTATTTATTATTATTATTATTATTATTATTATTATTAATCTATCTATCTATCTATCTATCTATCTATCTATCTATCTATCTATCTATCTATCTATCTATCTATCTATCTATCTCTATATCTATATCTGTATAGATAGATAGATAGATAGATAGATAGATAGATAGATAGATAGATAGATAGATAGACAGATAGATAACTCCTCGGTTTCAAAGTAGCCCTGAAACGTCATATCATGACAGTCATGACGAAACTTCAACCTGATATTTGCACTTTTTTAATTTACGGCCCGTACATCTACATAAACGTTTAGATTTCAACTATAAAGTGCTTAGCCCATGGCCACGGACGTTACAATTATGTACGGTCCCTCAAAAATACCCGTATATTCCGTGTTGTTCAATAAAAAGCCTTTTAATCCGATTGGCTGCCAAGAGTTATAAAGTATCAGAGTGCAATACACCTTCCGACCGATAGGATCAGGTAGTTAAAAGCATGGAGAAAATGGCCACCAATCGGGTTAAAATGCTTTTTATTGAACAATACAAAAGATACAGGTATTTTGGAGGACCCGTGCAGAATATAACATCCGTGGCCATTAGGTAAGCACTTTATATTTGAGATTTGAACGTTAATGTAGATACCGAGTGTAATGGAAAAAGTGCAAAAAAAAAAAGAAACCTCATGGGCTTGGAAAAGTCAAACTAATGTCCCGTTCTCAACAAATACTCATCGAAAACTTACCAAAATAGTATGAAAATGCTCAGAATAATACATTGTTTTTTTGTGGGTGGTGGTGTGTGGTCTAATGCAGTTAAAATATGCTTTTTAGCACGTTCTGTCGTTTCAATGAGATCATATAACCGGTGGTTGATTTGCATACTGCCGGGAGCGGTCATACACACACACACTCCACACACACGCACACACACACACCATCTATTTGTCGTATTTGCCGTCGGCGGCGGCCCGTGGCGGCCCGCGGCGGCAGGGTGTGCTGTCTTGGGGGAGCACACACACACACACACACACCATCTATTTGTCGTATTTGCCGTCGGCGGCGGCCCGCGGCGGCAGGGTGTGCTGTCTTGGGGGATGGTTTAAAAGACTATATCTGCCGACTTGGGAATGAGACCGTGTTGGAGTGTGTGTGTGTGTGTGTGTGTGTGTGTGTGTGTGTGTGTGTGTGTGTGTGTGTGTGTGTGTGTGTGTGTGTGTGTGTGTGGGAGCAGGCTATGTAGGGCTCAGCTAATACATGAGTTTATGGCTCACTGTAGTGATGTGCTATGTGCTGTATCCTAGTTTGCATATGCCATTATCACAGTTTTGTATACTTATGTTATGATTCCTGTTATTCCAGATACCATTCATCACTGTGTATGTTTGTACCTGCCAACTACCATTCTACATAAAACCCATAAACTGCCATCAAGTGTCATCTTTGAATACATGCTCTATGACCGGAGCCCTGTGGTGGGCATAGCCTCAACCCCTATAACCATACAGTCCTCTCTTAAAAAACTACAATTTAACACAACAACTGATGGTTCTGTTTAAAGGACAACTTTAGTTTTTTACAACCAAGGTTTATGTTTTAGATTGTAATTAAATAAAAGATGAGTGTTAAAATGTTTTAATTTACTGCTTTCTATAGTTTTAGCAATTTTTGCGATCTTTTTTACAGTGGGCGGAGGCATTCTGTCCGGTGGCTAATTATGTATTTTTTTACACAATAACCCGGCGTTTTCTTTATTATTATTTACAGTAGCTCTTCTACCCCCAAATAACTCACATCTGGCCATCAAAGACCACCGTACCTTTTTTATTGTGTAAAAAAAGGCACATTTAGCCACCGGACAGAATGCCCCCGCCCACTGTAAAAAAGATTGCGAAAATTGCTAAAACTATAGAAAGCAGTAAATGAAAAAGAAATAACACTCATCTTTTATTTACTTTAATTACAAGCTAAAATATAAACCTTGGTTGTAAAAAAACAAAGTTGTCCTTTTTTAAGCCTTTTATTTATCCGTTGCACACATGAGCATTTGGGATTTGAGCAAAGGGTTGATGAGGCTTTCCGGTTGTGGAGTAGTTCTTCTTCTTCCTCCTCATCTTCATCTGAACCAGATTCAGGTTCAAACATATATGGCTGTATTTGTCCAATTTGTCCTCCCTCTGCCATTTTGTAAACAAATGGGCAGAACCATGGGCAGTCCTTTAGTGATAAGGGGGAAGGACTAGGACAGGTGGGTGGTTTTATAGGAGGAGGCGGAGGGACTGGATTAGATGGGTGGTGCTAAGTGAAACCAGGTATACTTAATGAACTGGTGGGTGTGTCTACATAAAAACAACATTTTAACACTTACTGTACATTTTGTTTTTTGAAAAAAAATCCTTACATAATAATAAAACCTTATGATCAGGTTTTAGGGTTGAAAAATATCATGGCACTCCATCTTTAAAACATTTGAGTACTTTTTCCACCACTGGTGTGTTTACAAACATCCTTCTGTGTCCGAGTGTTTGCGTGCAGTGCCACTTCACCACGCACAAGAAGGTACGTTGGTGGTCCTCCTTCTCCGCAGTATTAGCACGTTCATTTGGTGTCTAGTATAGTGACTGTAAACCTTGGCCTTTATCATTTCAGTTTGCTTCCTACTACCCGGTTTCCGCCGCTGCGGGCAGTGCTGCTGTGCATTCCGGCCTTGCAAACGCGGTAGGTTCACTCTCTGTCTCTCTCCTCTCTGCACTGGCTGCCCAGTCGTTGTGGTAACCCCCCCTTTGCTGTTGTGTTTGATATTATTGATTTATTTTATTTTGTTTAGTTTACTTTAGTGGTTTTGCTGTGATTTATTGGGGTGCCACTACCCTGGGCGGTAGGCCTGCCCATCCTCCCCCTTCCCCCACCACTGGTGCATATATGTCCAGTCTATCTTATTGTTAACCCATTGTGTCTTATTCAATTGGATGCATTCTCCTTTTATTGTTAATGGTAATGATGTTGATACCCACTGAATGAAATAATATTACGGCAATTAAAATAAATATTGTTGTACTTTTGCTAAACACATATTTCTGCCTTTATCATTTATTGTACACGACTTGTGTGAGGAGTTCATGTTTCAGGTGGTTTACTTCACTATGACTTGCTTTCAATCACTGCTCCCAGCACCAGACATGCACGCACGCACGCATGCACGTGAACATGCACGTGCACACGCACACACACACACACACACAAGGTGGGGACATTTGGCCCTCACAAGTATGGTAACACTCAAACGCACGCACGCACGCACGCACGCACACACGCACGCACATACGCACACACTCACACACGCACTCACACACTGTATCTATAAATGTTGCACATTTGAGCTGGCCTTTTTCATTAAACTACCACTTGAGGGCAGTCATGTGTAGTGTCATGTCTGTAGAGAGAGCTGCTGCTTGGTTCTTCAGTCTCCATCTCTTTACTCACTGTGTGCTCAGCATCAGCATCACTCTGCATCATCACAGACCAGCTTGTGAGGTTTTCACTGTTTCAGCTGCATCTCTACACAGGGACAGCAGGTTGGCTTCAACAAAATACAGTCTGAAACCCACCTTCATAAAGAAGACCTGTGACGTCTGTGAGGGAGTCTCCATTTGGACCTGATTAAAGGACATCATGGATTATTTCTGGATACACGCCGTTTGGATTCCTGGATTTGTGCTCCTCTTTGGACTTCAAGGTAAGATATTGTTTCATTATTCTGACATCTGTTATATGTTTACTGTGCCATGGAGCGTCTGGTGAAAGAGTTCTGCATCCATGTGTCAACTTGGAATTGGCCTGTTGCCAAAGATGTAGACGTGGTACTCTAAGAGTAATTACTTCACCTGAGATTATTTGTGTACACTACACCAGAGAGAGAGAGAGAGAGAGAGAGAGAGAGAGAGAGAGAGAGAGAGAGAGAGAGAGAGAGAGAGAGAGAGAGAGAGAGAGAGAGAAATTACATTATTAAGGGAAACGTTTCCGGTTTTGAACTTAGTTGAAAGAGATTGACAAACGGACAGACGGAGAGGCTAAGCAAAGGATAATTGACACCACGCCGGTTGTTGTTGAGAAATAACTCCCAACAGGATGATTAAACACAGGATGATTAAAGCCGATGTGTTTAATGATCCTGACCGGCGTGATGTCAATTATCCCGCTTATTACACGGCTATGTCATAAATGAATGTATGAATTGACCCAAAAGTAACAGCAAAGTAGTATTTCCTTGCTCATGGTAAAGAAAATATTCCATAAGTGTTGCGCTGGGCGGCCTGGGTTGCCTCAGAAAACAAGGAAGTGTTGATCAAATAGAATCAATTTTCGGTTACAGCATCGTCTATTTCTCGTTTCAAATGTTTTCAAAAACATTCTTGAGAGCAACGTTTAGTTGTAAACGACATTGTGTGTTTGTTTACATGGCTGTCATGTTGGATACGGCATAGAATTCAAGCAGCACAGCCAGGTGCTCTGATTAGACAACATTCTGTTATAGAGCTCATCGGTCATTATTCAGAAATAACACACCACTGATTTCAGTGATTAGCCAATCAGAATCAAGCATTCAACCAAGCTGTGTAATAAGTGATAAAAAACAACAACCTTAGAAAAGGTCTTCTTAACACATGGTGGCTTATTGGTTCCATAAATGCTAAGACCTTAGCCAAGTTCTATGACTGTGACAGTAGACATGCTATGACAAATTGTTAATTCATGGCCAGTCATTTACAAGACTAATCTTTAAAGTGTGCTTCTTAGGTTACAATGAGATTTCCTGTCACAGTCCAGACCATGACTATACTAAAAGTGCTGAGGTGTCACTTCTCAGAGAGCTGAGAACTGCCTCACTTTGTCTCCCACAGGACTTTGCTTTGCTAGAATAGTCAACCTCCTGTCAAAGCTCACTGGATTCACTTTGACGCTGCTGACAGAGACTTGTTTCTCAGGCTGCTAGCATATGTAGGGAAAGAGGTCGGTGGGCTGCATGGACAGACAGGGTGAATGAGGAGCTGCAATTAGAGGTGCAACAGTTAAACTAATTGATTTAATCAATCAATTATAAAAAAAAATGCTTGTAGATCTGCTACTTTCACAGTTTGTTTGGACAACACCACTGTGTGACAACTCATAAACCAGGGCATAGGTGGTTCATTGATTCCTTGATATATAACAAAATACAAAAGCAATGATGCAGAACAAAGCCTTTGCCCTGTAACTCACAGCCTTGTGTGTGTCGTGTGTGCAGTACACTGTATGTGCATGTGTGTCTGTACTGTATGTTTATGACAGTCACAGTGCAATAGATTAAATGCATGTAATCAGTAAACTAATTTATGTGGTTCAACCGAAGCAGCATGACAGTGCACATACTGGATCTCATACAGGCTGCTGGAATGCAGAATTCATATTTCTAATTGAATGAATGTTAACTAGAAAAAGTGCTCCTCGGAGCACAGGTCTCCGCCAGGTCAGGTACGTTATTGTGGCCTCCTGGTGGCGCTATAATAAGCCAATGTGAAAGGGGTGTCATTTCTTCTTAGGCTTTTCATGGCAATAAGACAATGCATTCATGATTTGAGGCTTTTGTTCCAAAAATGTGTTTTGCTAAGATTAGACCTGCTGGTGGCGCTATAACAGACCAATGTGAAAAGGGTGCCATTTCTTCCTCGGCCTAGTGGGAATGTGCGTGTGAAATTTCACGGAAATCGCAAGCTGCGTTCATGATTTGAGTCATTTTGTTCAAAACGGACCAATCCTGTAAACTTTGGAAGCCAACCTTAGCCAATGAGGATGGAATATGGAAAATCGGACAGATCCGTGTTGATCACATGACTATAGAGATAATGTGTACCGATTTGCATGACGTTTGGATAAAATCCGTAGGAGTAAATGGGTTTTGCACAAATCGGCCTCCTGGTGGCGCTATAACAGGGCTATGTGAAAAAATTGGGGCAGAGGTTCTGAATTGGCATCCAGGGAGTGTGTGTGCACAGTTTCGGAGCGAGCGGGCCAACGGTGTCGGAGATTAGCTGTTCACAGACGGACACACGGACGGACGGACGGACACACACACGGACGGACGGACGGGGGGTAAAACATACTCTCTCTTCATGCCTTCGGCCTGGCGGAGACAATAAGCATGGTCCTAATGCAAGCTCAGCATCACAAAGTTACATTATATGTATCCCTCCTGACACAGGAGTGATACATTCACACAAATACAAGACGAGCAGGGAGAGATTGGGATGACAAGAAGAGAGAGAGGGGGCACAGCATCTTTATCTGCTGGGGGGCACAACATCTTTATCTGATTGGGGGCACAACACGCATAGCGAGGGAGAAAGGATTAAAACCATCAATCCATCCATCATCCATCCATCTTCATCCACTTATCCAGAGTCAGTCGTGGAGGTAACAGTTCCAGCAGAGAATCTGAGTCTTCCCACTGTTTTCACCTTGTATGTACGCAGGTTTTTTTTTGTTCCTTTGGTTTCAATCTGATTAAATATTCTGGAATCTTAAATCAATCAGTTCATGAGTCTTAATCGTCAGTTATGTTCTCTCTCTCCCTCGCTATGCATGTTGTGCCCTCAATCAGATAAGATATTGTGGCCCCTAGCAGATAAAGATGCTGTGGCCCCACCTAGCATTTTTATGTATCTCTCACCTATCCTGGTTACAAGGAGATCATATTGAGATTTTCTTTTCTGCTGTCATTGGTATCCTTTTATCTGCAAATCACCAGCGGAAATGCTTTGATGTTCTTCACACCGATGATGTTGTTTCACCCCTTATCATTATTTAGGTGAGATACTAGAGACACAAATAATCCTGTGTGTGTGTGTGTGTGTGTGTGTGTGTGTGTGTGTGTGTGTGTGTGTGTGTGTGTGTGTGTGTGGGCGCGTGTGTGCTTGGTAGTACAACCTTGAGATTATGAAAAATGGGCATTATTTTTATTTTATTTACACTTTGCATTACACTGAATGACATTTTATAGGCCACTTTATATGAATGAATACAATATAATTATTGGATTTATTCTCAAATACAAATCATATTAGACATAGGTGAAAGTCTAATGAATATAAAAATATCACACCCAGTGTGAAGATACTGGTGCCTTTGATGAGTTAATATCATTAAGCTATATGAAGTAGAGGAACAATGTTAAATCCATGTCCATTCATTTCAAGGCTGCTCAACAGGAACACAGAGGGGTGGGGCTTAATTAAATTAAATTAAATTGTATTATTCAATTTTATTAAAGTGTCAAATCACAACAAGTTGTCAAGACACTTTACATGTAGAGCAGAGACCCACTGTCCCACCCTGAGCAAGCAATTAAGGCTTACGCAATTACAGCCTGTTGGCCATCTAAGTGCACCTAGTAGGTTCTATAGGTTTTAGTTTGTTAGGTATGTCTAGGTGCCATACGTGGTCTCTGGTGTGGCTATTGTGATGGCAGACCTCTGACTAGTGTTGGTGGCAAGTTTGGTGCGGATCGGAACAACGGTGCGCCTTGCAGGTCTGCATGTTACGTGTGTGTGTGTGTGTGTGTGTGTGTGTGTGTGTGTGTGTGTGTGTGTGTGTGTGTGCACTCGCACGTGTGCAGTGCTGGCTTGTGAGTGTGCACGTTGTGCCTCGCAGGTCTGAAGGTTACGTGTGTGTGTGTGTGTGTGTGTGTGTGTGTGTGTGTGTGTGTGTGTGTGTGTGTGTGTGTGTGTGTGTGTGTGTGTGTGTGTGTGCGCATGTCTTTAAGTGGCGCATGTGTTGCACGTCTGTGTTGAATTAGTGTTGAATTAATGTAACTGGTTGCATCTTTGTGTTGCAATCAGCTGCAGCTGTTGAGGCCGTGCTCAGATGGACACCCGGACAAGTGGATCTTTACGGTATATTAATTGCTGTTTCAATTATTGTATATCTTGAAAGCCTTATACGTCTTTGACTCATAGGATGTTTGCTCCTCAGAGGTCAAAGTACAACAGTTCTTCAAACTACCACATATTCAGCTGTGCTGCTCATTCTTCAAATGAATGTTCATTACTACAAATGGGACACCATTTTAAAGGGAAACATGTAGGCTTTCCAATTATTTCCTTTCCTAATTATATATAACAGAGGCTGATCAAACACAACAGAGACTGTTTTAGATAACTTTATTAGCAACAGCATTTTGAGTGAGAACTTATTACAGTTGTGTTGAGTATAGGAAACAGCAGCATATTTTCTATATAAAACAACATGATGACTCTTTGTTTTGTTAAAACTCCACTTTCACCTGCTGTTGGCTGCAGGTTTATCCTGGCTGTGTGTAGGTGGAGGAGCTGGACTAAACTGGTTTTTATCATCCACCTACTGTCTTATTTTAACCAGCTATTCCTTTTAATGACGGCCGATTAATGAATTGTGAAACATTGAATTAATCACTTGGTTAGGGCATAGAGCACAAAAACAATAATAACAAGATGAGATGGTTGACATATAAATGTTGTAATTACGGCAATTAGAAATAAATTGTCTGAGTGCATAATAATGCGCAAATGGAAATGAGACTGGGTTTTAAGAAGGATGTGGGAGTCTTCAGTAGGCTTTGTTATAGAAACAGAGTTTTCAACTTCCCCAATTCATTGTGATAATGAGATGTAATATGTGGGCTTTTCTGAAGAGGATTTGTGTGTGTGTGTGTGTGTGTGTGTGTGTGTGTGTGTGTGTGTGTGTGTGTGTGTGTGTGTGTGTGTGTGTGTGTGTGTGTGTGTGTGTGTGTGTGTGTGTGTGTGTGTGTGTGTGTGTGTGTGTGTGTGTGTGCTCCATACTAATATTTTCACGTTCAGCTCCACCACAGCTTCCCTGCCAACTCTGCTCAAAATGACTCCAAAGCTGACCTTGATTTGCCCACTCTCCGCTCCGCTCTGTGCTCCACTGCGCTCCAAAACCTCCCCCAAAAAGCTGTGTTGTATTTTGCGGCAACTTTTGCTTCCGTTTGAAGGCCCGTGTGTGAAACCAGTTGGAGCACAACGTGTGCTTTTGACACAAAGGCGTACACCCTCATTAGAGGCTATAGGCTACAGCTATGGGCTGTGGGTGCAAATTGCATCATGGACAGCAAATGTAACAAACACTCACCATCTCGGCTTAGTTTTTATGCACACACACTGTCACACCCCAGACTGGGTGAGGGTAGTGTGTACCCTTTTGTACTTAAGTACAACTAGACATGTTCTTTAAAAGGATGGCAAGAGGCACGCAGAAGGCAAGTTCGAACAAGTTTTATTTTCCCCCAAGTGTCATAACAAAGTGGCAAAAACAAGAGAGACCAATAGTCTGCAAATAGAAAATAAAGAAAATATTCAAAACCATATAACTTCAAATAATCCATTTGTAAACCAATGTAAATTCAATTAAAGTATTATTATAATAAAAATAAAATGCAATAAATGATATAAATAATTATATAATAATATATAATAGCAAATAACAAATAAACAGTAAATAAATACATTCACAAAATAACACACCTCCTTAGAGACTCAAGAACCTCCTCAAGCTGAACACCTTCTCCCAGCAGACGCATACAGCAGACTGACAGGGAGTGAGGAGCTCACCCCTATGTAGCCCCATGGCTCCTCCCACTAGAGTGAACCAAACATTCAGGGTGATTTGATACTGTTATGTCTCTGTTCATGCTATGAACAAACATGAAACACATAATGCTGTTCCAAACTTGTAGATCTCCGTTTTTCCAAACTTGTAGATCTTTAGAAAATAAACCTTTGCCTTCACTGCAAAGTTCAATGTCCTGCTTTGACACAGTTAACACTCCTGATCCCAAGGCCAAATGGTTTGGTCCAATTTGGTCCCACTGAGTGGCTGCAGGTGTGTCTCCTGACACACCTATAAATTAACTGCAACCCCACCCTGACTCTTTTAGGATCCTGTGAAGAGACATGGTGAGAGAGAGAGAGAATGATTTGTTTGTGAATAAAGACCTTTAAACTCTGCTTTGGTAGTTTTGTTTGTCCATATGACCTGACAAGTGTGCACCATTGCTAGGCCATGTCCAAACAGTGACAGTGTGTGGTCACACTGTCACACACACACACACACACACACACACACACACACACACACACACACACACACACACACACACACACACCAGCAACACATGACTTGATTTAAATGTAAACAATAGAGCTGGTTAAACGTATGGTGGTAACGAACAAATGGTTGTGATATGTCTGGGAAGACATGTCCTATAGACAGTCATGTTCTTGGACGAGCCTCAGCTGTCTAACACGCCAAAGCTTATTTTGACCGGTCATGTCAAAAGTCCTCTCTCCTCCCTTTGGTCTCAAAAAGAAGGCCAAACATCTCTCTCTCTGAATCTATCTGTCTGTCACTGTCACTCTCTTTCCCGGCCGGCCGGTCGGCCGGCCTGCCTGCCTGCCTGCCTGCCCGCCCGCCCGATGATGTGCTGATGTTTCAGCTTCGCTGTGTCTCTGAAGAAGACACACAAATTATGTGTCATAATCACTTCCTGCTTTCTAGCACTTGATCGAATTTCAAAACAGTAGTAACAGAAGAGAGGTGTTGTTCCTTTCATAACCAGCATTGCAGCAATTTTTATGGCTGAAATGTGGTATCACCTGGTGAAAAGGTTGAACTCTCTCTCTCTCTCTCTCTCTCTCTCTCTCTCTCTCTCTCTCTCTCTCTCTCTCTCTCTCTCTCTCTCTCTCTCTGCGGTGGCACCTACTCTTCGTCTCTTAGACGACAGGCGTTCATGTTCCTTGGTCGTCTGACACAAACACCAGAGGTGTCGTTCAAAGTGAAACATGGTGATGGATACTATACTAGCTCAGGTACAGTAGCATGAAGTAGCCCTCTTCACGGGCCCCCCGATTCCGGAGATACCCGACAGGACCCGATACCCACACAGGTCGGATCTGTGTTTTATCATAATCACTTGGTACCGGGTCAGAATCGACGCTATTACCTCGGAACTCGGGTTTGTCCATCATTATGTGTAATACCCGAGTGGATCCGAGAAGACCCGTAGTATGCCTACTCTGTGTGTGTGTGTGTGTGTGTGTGTGTGTGTGTATGAGGTGAAAGCAAAGCTTTGATTAAAAAAATGTATTTAAAAAAGATGTATTTATTTTTGTAATTTCATATGCGCTTTTTTGAAGGGGTGCCTGGGTTGAGTCTGTCTCGGAATCTTGGAAATAATCGGGTTTCGGAACACATTTCACCGGTCCAATTAGGGTCCGGGTCCGTAAAGAAAGAATAATTTCAGAACGGCTCGGAATCGGACAAAATTGTCACGGGTCCACCCGGGTTTGGTTTTGTTATTTTAAAAATAATCTGGGAACGGCTCGGAATTGGATGAGATTTCACATTTCAATTTAGTTTCCGGTCCATTTGTTTTTAACCCGTGAAGAGCTCTAGAATGAAGTGCTTCCATCGTGGAGATGGGCACAAGAGCGTTGCTTGTCCACACAGGTGACAGGCAGACAGATAATAGGTCTGTCTCAATTCAGGGGTTGCAGCCTCCAAGTGCACACCCTAGGTAGGGTGGGTAGGGCACTGCCCCCTGGAGGGCGCATAGGGCATACACTCTGCCTGTGAAATGGGACAGCACTTCGCCGAGTCGAGTCGAGTGAACCCGGAAAAAGCCGAGCGTCCACCATTGTTGTTTCTCCGAAGTTTTTTTTTTACTTCTAAAAAGCTTTAAAACTTCTTTTTTGTGGTACGGAATTTACTTTTAAGATATTTTAGGATAGCATTAAGTTGACTAAACTTAATATATGTGGTCAATTAATCATGAAACTATTTAAAATAATAATTTAGAGAACCGTCACGTCGGGTCCTGGGGCGAACAGTGAAACTCATGTAGCCGTTGAAAGCAGCTTGTTTTCGGCCTGACTCTTCCAAATGTCCCGTTGCTCCCACGGTTGTCTGCGGAACGAACTTGATGGGATTGACAGACCCACTTACAACTGTAGCCCATTGGTTCTCAAAGTGGGGTCCGGGGACCCCCAGGGGTCCTTGCGGGGGTTCCAGGGGGTCTTCCACAAAACGATTTAATTAATATAGCGACGTCACAATAATTGTAACCATAATTTTAACCACTTTAACCATATTTTATACTTTGGCTATTCAAAAATAGCAGATATACAAGCTCATAGCTTGAGCTTGCAGATCTGCTATTTTTTAGATCTGCTATTGTTTGAATTTGTGCAAATCTTTGAATATATTATTTGTTAAGCAAACATTTGTCACTAAAATCTTTGCTTCTGGGGGTCACTTGAACAAAATATTTTGAGATGGGGGTCCGCGGCCAAATACATATCATTTTGGGGGTCCTTGACATGAAAATGTTTGAGAACCACTGCTCTAGCCTATTTGTACATAGGCCATGTTATTTATCGTGGTTGATTCCACGCTCTTTATTGTTATAATATTCATTCAATTAATTATGTTCTGGTTTTGTCATAACGGTATGATGTCCGACGTAACCTATACTGTGTGACTTTGATGGGTTAGTCTATGCATTCTGAAGCACAAGATGAAATAAATGCCTACCTACCTACCTTTTTAACAAAGCTTTTTTTTTTTGTTGTTGCACGTAACATGTTTTAATGTGATGGTTTTTTTTTTGTTGTCTTTTTTTACCCAAATGTAAAGTGTATTATAAACAAATTATTATTAGTATTATTAGTATTATTATTATTAGGCCTATTATTACGCCGTTAATATTAATATGATTTAATGGAGTGTCCTGACTCCTTGCAGAGACTGTGCTGATAGAGGACACCTGCATTTATTCACTTCAGAATTACAAATACGTTTTTACATGTGTAGCTTATCATCTGCCTACTTCCACCAATATTCCCGCCTCTTCACTTCAGCGCGAGCGTCTCCGTCTCGTCCTACCCCGCTGCCCCGCTTAAGTTTCATTCCTGTCCCCTTTATTTTGGTAAAAATGGATTTTGTCATTATTATTTTGTATTTTATTCTTTATGAATTTATGGAAGAGATGGAGATGCAACACCGCCGGCAGAGTCGCCGGCGTGTGTTGTTTCTGAGGCTGGGAATGACCGATGGACAAGTAAGTTAAGGTTATTTTGTGTATACTTTACAGTCAGTTATAACAACAGCTAGCTAGTTTTCATATACGTTTATATTATATAGCCCTACTTTTATATTTAAAGGGAGTGTTAATTCAGCTCTGAGATAAATTCCTATGCTATATAGCCTACTATCAGTTATAAATGGATAAGTTTAACGCACAGTATTTTACTCAGAGGTGTAAAGTAACTAAGTACATTTACTCAAGTGCTGTACTGTACTTTTACAATTGAGATATTTTTACTTGGAGTATTTCCAATGTTCAGTACTCCACTACAATTATTTGAAAACTTTAGTTACAAGTTACTTTGTGGATTTTGATTATTATTACACAACATACATTAGCCCTATTACATTATGGCCATTTGGAAATAGCAGATGTACAAGCTCTTTATAGATGTGCTATTTTCAAAATATTTGTATAGATTTGAAAACTTGTGAAACAGAAAGTATTTCTACATTGCAGTATTGATACTTTTACTTAAGTAAGAAATGTGAGTACTTTTTTCAACCTCTGATTTGACTGTGTAATCTTACAATGCTGTCACTGGTTGAGTACAGACCAACCTAATTCTTCTCATTCTTTCCCTAACTCAGCCAAGACCCCCGTACTCCCGGGTCAACCTACATGTCCCTATCCTAAGGAAGTTTTTTAATGGAGCGGACACACGGCCTGATTTTCGGCTGAGCAGGGAGTCTTTGGCAGTACTGTTGGACCTTCTCAACCTGGAACGGCAACATGGATGGGGTGCCACATTTGAGGTCCTGGTGTTTCTGTGCTGGGTGGCAACTGGAGCATCATACAGGGTGGTGTCCCTTGTGTTCGATATGCCTCGTTCCACTGTCCACCGCGTTGTCCACAAGGTCACAAGGGAGGTGGTGGCTATCCGCCACAGGGTCATCCACTTCCCAAATACCCCCGAAGACCTGGAGGCAGTGACCAGTGGGTTTGCAAGGCTGGCTGGACATGCTGCCTTCAGAAGAGCAGCTGGAGCAATCGACGGCTGCCATGTCCGTATAACACCACCAATCGGCCCTGATCATCAGTGCTACCAGAATAGGAAACTGTTCTCCTCCATCATCCTGCAGGCAGTCTGCAATCATCAGGGCCGATTGATGGACACCTACGTGGGCTGGCCTGGGTCGGTGCACGACTCCAGAGTGCTCCGCTACAGCCCGCTGTACTTAAGGTCACTCTACCCTCCTCCAGGCCATTTCATCCTAGCAGATGGAGGGTACCCATGCCTCCAACACCCCCTCCCCCTCATCACTCCCTACAGGAGGCCAATACCTGGTGTGGGAGCCCGGCGGTTCAATAATCATCACTCCAGGGCACGTGGCATTATTGAGCATTGCTTTGGGTTGATGAAGACCAGGTTCCGGGCCATCTTCCTGGGTGCACTGGAGGTGCACCACACCTTTGTACCCCGTGTAAGTAATCACTGAACAGCCTAGTGACCCTATTCTGAGGATTACATTCAATATAATTCATAATAATAATAATCCCCCCCCCCCCCCCCCCCCCCCCCCCCATTCATATAATTTCAGGTCATAACAGCATGTGCGGTCCTCCACAACATCTGCATGGATGCTGGTGACATTGTGGACCCAGAGGATGAGCAGGTGGAGGATGAGGATGAGGGAGAGGGTGAGGGGGAGAGGGTGGCCGATGCAGTCAGTGGCGATCTGTGGCGGGAGCAGCTGACTGCGGAGGTGTCTGGCCTGGAGGAGGTGCCCATGGACCATGACTATTAAGTACAGGCAAGTAGAACAAATGTATATATCTACTGATTCCCATTTACTTAAAAATGTTTTGTATGTTTACCTTAGGAAACGTTTGTAATATGTTTGCTATTCTTGCCTCTTTCTAAAACCATCCACAGTGACATGGCAGCCGTCGATTGGGTCAGCCTTGCAAACCCACCTGATGATGCGGTGGACAGTGGACCACCCCAGATGATGCTCTAGTTGCTACCTCGAGGACAAACACCAGGGTCTTCATATGTTGCACTCCATCCGTTTCACTGTTCCTGGTTGAGAAGGTCTAACAGCACTGCCAGGGACTCCCTGTTTAGCCCACATTTTTCTACTTTTTTTCCTCCACTTTTCAACTTTTTGTAAATAACTGTAAATAGTGTAAATAGTTCACCATGCACCGTTTTCACTTTGTCATTACATGACGCATCAGCAGTCACATTTGCCAGTGATCAATTGTTAGTCGTATGAAAGCAAATACAGTACATGTTTTTTTTTTTTATATATTAAGTTGCATGTATTTTGAGTTTGTGTATAAACAGGGGTAACTAATGTCTTCTAAATCCTAACAGTATTCTGAAAAAAACGTATGTTTTTTTATCAGTGGAGCTCAATCTTTTTCCATGTCAAGGACCCCCAAAATGATTTATATTTGGCTACCGACCCCCATCTCAAAATATTTTGTTCCAGGGACCCCCAGAAGAAAAGATTTGAGTTAAAAATGTTCCCTTTAAAATAATATATATTCAAAGATTTGCACACATTTTTACAATTTCTCAAAAATAGCAGATCTACAAGCTCGTAGCGCGGCACTCGTGCCGCGCTATGAGCTTGTAGATCTGCTATTTTTCAATAGTCAAAGTGTAAAATAATGCTTTTTAGCTCAAATCAAAATGTGACACAGATGCTTCTTCAGTTCTTAATGGGTTAAAAAGCCATAATAAAAACATGGAAAACAAATGAACGTCTTTCTTTTTACTCAGATCATACTTTTCATATCATATAGATATATATCAGTATATATCAGAACAGTGCATAACATGTAGTACTAGATATCAGTACTATAAGGAACAGTGCAATTCTTACAGCAGAAAACATGGCGGATGTAACCATTTGTGTGGCATTCCAGCGGAATGGTGGGTATTTGTTAAGGCAAAATACAGGACTGGCACTGCCAGTACAAAATAAAAAAAAATAAAAATAAAAAAAAACGATTCACAGGAGGCAGGCAGTGATCACCCCATGTGCACAGTGCACACGCCCCCACCACCAGTCTCAAGTCCCATCCTCCTGTTTCACCATCTCTGGCCACCCAGAGCACTGACAATTACATCAGTTAGTTTTCACTGGGCAATATTGAAGTAAAAGAATATATAAAGAACATCCCATGAACGATACAGCTAACTGTCAGGTAAGGAAAAAGTGAATATGAGATCATTTCGGAACATTTGGAGTTGAGGGCAAATAATTAAGTGTGCCTGCCATGTTAATGGCAGAGGCACACTTATTGAGATCCGCCGGATTTATTAAGTGTGCCTGCCATGTTAATGGCAGAGGCACACTTATTGAGATCCGCCGGATTTATTAATACAAGTATCCATCAAGCCACAAAATTCGGTCGTCCGTAACAGCCGCACGGTTTACACTACCGCCGCAATATATACATCAAAACGTGCGGCTTGGCCGGGAGTAGTGTGCTCGGAAACGATTTTCCGTCACGCGTTACCATGGCGACGTTATTAGCAAAAAACAGCTAAACTCCGCCCCTTTTGGCCGCACGTACCGCGCAAAACGCTTCTCCTCCCACACGGTTTACTCGTTAGTCGCAATGTATATATCAAAACGTGCGGGACGACCGCCCCACTTACCGCATTACTTTTTTCGCCGTTTCGCGATACCACGCCCACGTTATTAGCAAAAACATGTAGCCGCGCCCCCTTTCAGTCCCAAATTCAGACTCATTCTCACTTGATTTACTCTTCATCATCATCCTCCATTCACACCCATGTTAACCATCATCATCCTCACTCCCCCATTCACTCCCATGTTAACGGTTACGGGGAGGGGGGGAAACCACCCAGAGACTCTAGGGCTCCTGCTATAATCCATGTGGCAGCTGTAACCACCAATGAGCTTCGTGTGTTGAAGCTCCGCCCCCTCTGCCTTCCTATTGGCCGAGCTTTAAATGGCCGTAACTTCTGTTTGCAGCATGGTACCGCCCCCAAACTTTGTCATGGACTTTATTTTTTTACGAACATTTTTTTTTTTCCGATTTTTTTTTTTTTTCGGCATTTTTTTTTTTTCTTAATTTTTTTTTCCGAACTTTTTTTTTTTCGATTTTTTTTTTTTACACCAAAACACTTTTTGAAGGGTATGCAACTCGATGGTCTAACCCGGACTTGGACCTCTTCACTTCCGGTTTCAAAAGTGCCCAAAATTATCTGAAACTTCGCCTACCCCCCCTAAATTGGGGTCTGCGAACACAACCGTCACAACAGGAAGTGGATTTATCACTTCCGGTTTTGAAAAGTGCCCAAAATGCTCCCAAACTTCGCCTAGCCCCCCTAAATAGGGGACTGCGAACAATTGTATAATTGGCATTGTTAATATATTTTTAAAAATTATTACATTTTTTTCAAATGTTGTTTTAGATGCTCATTTTCCCCTTAAATTTTTCAGTTTTTGTATTTTCCTTTTTTGACTTTCGGTTTATTTTGTATTAATTTTTGAAACATTATTTTGCTTTTTTTTTCTGTACTTTTTTGGGCGCCCGAAGGGATCAAAATGCTACTCCTCCCACACGGTTGACACGGCCCCGCCAATGTATACATCAAAACGTGCGGGACGACCGGCCAACCTACCGCATTACTTTTTTCACCGTTTCGCTTTACCACGGCGACAAAACCCCCAGCCAACGCAGGCACACTTAAATTTTCGTAGGAAATTTCTTTCTAGTTAATACAAGTATCCATCAAGCCACAAAATTCGGTCGTCCGTAACAGCCGCACGGTTTACACTACCGCCGCAATATATACATCAAAACGTGCGGCTTGGCCGGGAGTAGTGTGCTCGGAAACGATTTTCCGTCACGCGTTACCATGGCGACGTTATTAGCAAAAAACAGCTAAACTCCGCCCCTTTTGGCCGCACGTACCGCGCAAAACGCTTCTCCTCCCACACGGTTTACTCGTTAGTCGCAATGTATATATCAAAACGTGCGGGACGACCGCCCCACTTACCGCATTACTTTTTTCGCCGTTTCGCGATACCACGCCCACGTTATTAGCAAAAACATGTAGCCGTGCCCCCTTTCAGTCCCAAATTCAGACTCATTCTGACTTGACTTACTCTTCATCATCATCCTCCATTCACACCCATGTTAACCATCATCATCCTCACTCCCCCATTCACTCCCATGTTAACGGTTACGGGGAGGGGGGGAAACCACCCAGAGACTCTAGGGCTCCTGCTATAATCCATGTGGCAGCTGTAACCACCAATGAGCTTCGTGTGTTGAAGCTCCGCCCCCTCTGCCTTCCTATTGGCCGAGCTTTAAATGGCCGTAACTTCTGTTTGCAGCATGGTACCGCCCCCAAACTTTGTCATGGACTTTATTTTTTTACGAACTTTTTTTTTTTCTGAAAAAAAAAAAATTCCGACCTATTTTTTTTTTTCTTAATTTTTTTTTCCGAACTTTTTTTTTTTCGGTTTTTTTTTTTTTACACCAAAACACTTTTTGAAGGGTATGCAACTCGATGGTCCAACCCGGACTTGGACCTCTTCACTTCCGGTTTCAAAAGTGCCCAAAATGATCTGAAACTTCGCCTACCCCCCCTAAATTGGGTTCTGCGAACACAACCGTCACAACAGGAAGTGGATTTATCACTTCCGGTTTTGAAAAGTGCCCAAAATGCTCCCAAACTTCGCCTAGCCCCCCTAAATAGGGGACTGCGAACAATTGTATATTTGGCACTTTTTGCGTCAGACCTTCAGAAGTGGGCAAAACAAGCACTCAAACCCATTTAAGTAATTGTTTATATATTTTTAAAAATTATTACATTTTTTTCAAATGTTGTTTTAGATGCTCATCTTTACCTTCAATTTTTCAGTTTTTTTATTTTCCTTTTTTGACTTTCGGTTTATTTTGTATTAATTTTTGAAATATTATTTTGCTGTTTTTTTCTTTACTTTTTTGGCCGCCCGAAGGGATCAAAATGCTACTCCTCCCACACGGTTGACACGGCCCCGCCAATGTATACATCAAAACGTGCGGGACGACCGGCCAACCTACCGCATTACTTTTTTCACCATTTCGCATTACCACGGCGACAAAACCCCCAGCCAACGCAGGCACACTTAAATTTTCGTAGGAAATTTCTTTCTAGTGATATACTTTAAGCTTTTCCCTTGAATTTTAAATATTTCTTGTAAAATAAGTAACTTAAATGTGTATATAAATGCCATGTTTTAGCTGTTTTTTTTAAACAAAAAACAAGAGGAAAAGAACACATATGAATAAATATGTATGTATGCACAACAACAATACATTAAATGAACATCACAGAGAGAGGATGAACTGGCTGTTCTCTCTACATTTAAATTCATTACTTATCAGCCATTCTCTCTAGTAGAGAGAACAGCCTGTCCATCCTCTCTCTGCTTTCTTCAGCTCTCCGCTCCTCCGCTTCCCTCTGAAGCCTCATGTCCTCCTTCAGTAGCGTGAGGAGCTCCTCGTCTCTGCCCTTCTTCTTCTGGCCTGCACTGGGCCCTGACCCTGACCCTGATGCTGACCCTGACGCAGACACGGCCGCAGACCCTGAGGCCATGTCAGACCCTGCGGCCGTGCCAGGCCCTGGTGTGTCTGGTCGTGCTGTGTCATCATCAGGGACAGAGGCAATCAGGACTGGGGGGTTGATGGAATGACGCGCTCCAATAGCCTGGTCCATCAGTTCATAAAAAGGCCATGTTGCAGCAGTGGACTTTCCTCCTTCCACACCCTCGCCCGTCTTGGGATACTTGCATTCCTAATGCAGCGGAAATCAATCATGTCAGTTAACCACAACAAGCAAAAGTGTTTATTATTATCCCATTAAGACCTGAGGCCGATTCTAGAAATGCCTAATATTTTTCTGAAAAACGTATGTTGCTTTATCAGTGTTTTTTAAAACTTTTTTCATGTCCCCCAAAATGATATGTATTTGACCACGGACCCAATCTCAAAATGTTTTGTTCCAGGGACCCTTAAATATATATTACCATAGAAGTGCAAGGATTGTTATAAATAAATGCTGGTTAGGCTTATCAGATATAATAGCAGTGTTAACAGCGAGCCTTCCTGTATCTATTACAGAATAGTATTAACTTGGCATTGAAGACACAAACTGCATTGAAGATTCAAGATTTTTCTGTGCTATGACGCCAGTAGCCATTAATTATCACCCCAAGAACAATAGCCATGCACATGATAAGCCTTCACCTCAGAGTTAGACTAGTCAGACGGTCAGACCACATTCTTGCTGTTTGTATTGCTGCGCCCCCAACCCAGCCACTCCTGGGTGCAGCGTATCAGATGCGTATCAACGTATCAGATACGCCGTTTAGAACTGTTTTTGAATGTATACGGTGGCGTGGCGACGAAAAAGATCTGCAGGCCATACGGCGTATACAGCGTACCACGGTAGAACACACTACAGTATACAGCTCATAGCACGAGCTTGTAGATCTGCTATTTTTGAATAGCAAAATAAATGTAAAATTACACATTTGCTTTCTCGCTGAAGTAGTATGAAGTTTGAAGACACCACTTTTGCTGTAACACCAGGCTTACCTGCACAGCATTTGTGATCTACTGGTAAATCGCAATCTACCTTTTGGGCACCACTGATATATACAGCATCATAATTATTCATTTTTTTCAGAAAACTTAGGTAGGATTTAAACAGCCTCAGGTCTAAATGGGTTAAATGTCATGATTAAAAACAAATAGTATTTCAAAAGGGATAACCACATACTTTATATTTTTTCTTCAAGTTCTCCCACTTTTTTTTGGCCTGCTTGTGGGTGATTTTCTTCTCAATGCCCATTTTCTTCAGAACTACCCTATTAACACAGAATACATCATATTAGCACAGAATAGAGAATAGAGAAAACAATACATCATTTAACACAGAGATGCAACAACCTTATGAAGGTTGAAGTAGGTGACATTATAGTAGCATATTACAAATGGGCTATATTTGGCCTTACGTCCAAGCTGAAGCGGCTGTATCTTTCATCCCAGTAAACATGTCAGCATGGTCCCTCCGTAGCTCGATGAATTGGGTATTTCTGGCCTTGGTCCCTAAAAATAAATAAGTACATAAATATACATATAATCCACTATAGGTCATCTCTCTCTCTCTCTCTCTCTCTCTCTCTCATTACACACACACACACACACACACACACACACACACACACACACACACACACACACACACACACACACACACACACATGGAAAGTAACTAAGTACATTTACTCAAGTACTGTACTTAAGTACAGTTTTGAGGTACTTTTACTTTACTGGAGTATTTCCTATTTTCTATTCTTTTACTTCTACTCCACTACATCTCAGAGGCAAATATTGTACTTTACTCCACTACAATTATGTGAGAACTTTAGTTACTTTTCAGATATAATTTATAAATTATTAAATTAATATAAAACATACATTAACCACTTTAGGTCTATTTGATACATAGGCTATTTGAAAATAGTAGATGTACAAGCTCACATGCGACTCGTTGTGAGCTTGTAGATCTATTTCAAAACATTTTAGTACTTTTACTTTTGGTACTTTGAGCACATTGTGATACCAATACTTTTACTGAAGTACATTTTGAATTCCAGACTTTTACTTGTAACAAGTACTTCTACATTGCAGTATTGATACTTTTACTTAAGTAAAACACACACACACACACACACATACACACACACACACACACACACACACACACACACACACACACACACACACACACACACACACACACACACACACACACACACACACACACACACACACACACACAATACTTACATTTGAAATTACATTCCGCGGCACTGGGGGGGTCAGTATCATTGGGGTCTTCCTCCACTGTTGAATGCAATAAGAACATTACTCAAAATGGGCTCTTACGCTATAACGACCACAGTTAATCCACAGCTTAATTTGACCATTAACATAATTTAAACCAAATACTAGTCGGAGTCGTGACATACAACGCATTACATATCATGTTTAACCACAACAATTAAACCAGCCGTATAATCTCAGTAATGTTAAACCACGAACTCGCAGCGGGGAGGGGGGGGACATATGAAAAGGACGAGGCCGAAAACAGCTGGCTGTGTTTGGGTATAACGAGCGCCGCTGGCCGCTGCTGTGGAGAAATCCCCCGGTTATCGGAGTTGTCCTATAACTACATAGGTTATTTAGGCTCTGTCATAATACATTTACCACATATATGAAGTTTAAACAACTACATACTATCCTAAAAAACATTACAAGTACATTCCGTGACACAACAACAAAAATAAAGTAATACAACTTACAGCTGTTGTCCGCCATTACGGCAGAGAGGAGAAAAAAATGCTGAGATTACTGAGCTAACTATTATAACTATTCTATTACAACTCCTATTATTCTGTCGATGGACTTTTTTTAATGGCGGCTTCTTCTCAGCCTGGCTGGCTCTGGCTCGCGTTGCATTGTGGGACTCGGCTATCCACCGAGTGCTTGAAGCGATGTACTGCAAGTGATGTTTTTTTTTTAACCCAAATGTCATGTTATATTAACACCATTCCCAGTGGTGGAAAAAGTACTCAAATTATTTACTTAAGTAAAAGTACCAATACTGCAATATAAAAATACTCTGTTACAGGTAAAAGTCCAGAATTAAACATTTACTTGAGTAAAAGTACAAAAGTATTGTCATCAAAATGTACTCAAAGTACTAAATATTTGAAAATAGCCTATGTATAAAATAGTGTTAAAGTGGTTACTGTGTGTTTCATTATATCATAATTTATATCTGCAAAGTAACTGATGTAAGTGATGTTGTCAGATGAAGATGATGAAGATGAGGATGGTAGATGATGAAGATGATGATGGTGTGACAGTTTCTTTGGACAAACAGTACAAATGTCTCAAACAACACGTTGACCTCGGCTCTGACCGGTCACCGGTGAGTGGTCACTGCGTGGCACTGAGAAGAATGGTTATCGTAGAGAAGAACACCGAGATGTATTGTTCTGAAAACAGTCCGAGATTAACCTCCTAGTGTTATGGTTAACATATCAGGCTGAACCCATCACAGCAAATCAAAGTTACTGGGACTCCAAGGAGAGTGTTATCTCAAACAGAGCCAGCTCAGCGGCCTTGCACAGAAGTAGAATAGGAGAAATAGAAGCATATTATAATCAGAGATGACATTTTAAGCAGGTTTCTGACACTTGATAAGTTATCATCAACAAGATTAACTCTATCAAATGTAGTGGAGTAAAAGTACAATATTTGCCTCAGAGATGTAGTGGAGTAGAAGTGAAAGTATTGGAAATTGGAAATACTCAAGTGAAGTACAAATACCTCTAAATGTTACTTCAGTACAGTACTTAAGTAAACGTAATTAGTTACTTTCCACCACTGATCATTCCATTGATTTAGACACATTTCAATCACGTTGCCAACACGATTCAGTCGTGTTATTTTAACATCATTCCATTTATTTATAAATATTTTAATCATGTTCTGGTAACACAATTTAGTCATGTTAATTATTCCAGCTACATGATATGATCATATTAGTCCAACACAATCAAACAGTGCAAATTGATTTTATTTCAAATGCAGGGAAACATTACAGTAAAGTGCTTTCTGTGAAACTCTAATTAAAAACACATTTCATATAAACACTATCAATGTTAACATTTGTAATACCTTTGTGTAAAACTATATAAACACTTCAACATATTGTAATACATTTTAGACACCCTCCTTTTTACATAATTATTATTCTTTTACATTTGTTTTTCCAGAATTACCCTATTAACACAGAATACATCATATTAACACAGAATAGAGAATAGAGAAAACAATACATCATTTAACACAGAGATGCAACAACCTTATGAACGTTGAAG
Organism: Gymnoscopelus microlampas; assembly: GCF_963454915.1. Lineage (NCBI taxonomy): Eukaryota > Metazoa > Chordata > Actinopteri > Myctophiformes > Myctophidae > Gymnoscopelus > Gymnoscopelus microlampas. Next base: position 61,514,859 of record NC_139962.1, on the reverse strand, counting down.
TAGGTGACATTATAGTAGCATATTACAAAATTATACTCAGAATAGGGTCACTCGGCTGTTCAGTGATTACTTACACAGGGTACAAAGGTGTGGTGCAGGAAGATGGCCCGGAACCTAGTCTTCATCATTCCAAAGGCACGCTCTATAATGGCACGTGCCCTGGAATGATGGAGGTTGAACCGCTGGGCTCCCACACCAGGTATTGGCCTCCTGTAGGGGGTGATGAAGGGGAGGGGTGCTGGAGGCATGGGTACCCTCCATCTGCCAGGATGAAATGGCCTGGAGGAGAGCAGAGTGACCTCAAGTACAGTGGAATGTAGCGGAGCACTCTGATTGCAGACTGCCTGCAGGATGATGGACGAGAGTTTCCTGTTCTGATAGCACTGATGATCAGGGCCGATTGGTGGTGTTATACGGACATGGCAGCCGTCGATTGCTCCAGCTGCTCTTCCAAAGGCAGCATGTCCAGCCAGCCTTGCAAACCCACGGGTCACTGCCTCCAGGTCTTCGGGGGTATTTGGGAAGTGGATAGCCACCACCTCCCTTGTGACCTTGTGGACAACGCGGTGGACAGTGGAACGAGGCATATCAAACACACGACACCACCCTGTATGATGCTCCACTTGCCAGCCAGAAGAGAAACACCAGGACCTCAAATGTGGCACCCCATCCATGTTGCCGTTCCAGCTCGAGAAGGTCCAACAGTACTGCCAAAGCCTCCCTGCTCAGCTGGAAATCAGGCCGTGTGTCCGCACAGAGTACCTGGGAGTACGGGGGTCTTGGCTGAGTTAGGGATAGAATGAGAAGAATTAGGTTGGTCTGTATCTACTCAACCAGTTTTAACTGAGTGACAGCATTGTAACATTCAACACAGGGTCCTCTCAATCATGAGCTAAAACTGTAATCTAGCTCTGATTCTATCTGTGGTTAATGAGATGCACTATGCTTTGAGACTGTCACTTTAGCTTTTTCCCCAGAACTATACAGAGTGGTTTGATCAAGTCACACACACACACACACACACACACACACACACACACACACACACACACACACACACACACACACACACACACACACACACACACACACACACACGGAAAGTAACAAAGTACATGTATTCAAGTAGGCCTACCTCAAGCTTTGACGTAGGCCTACTTTTACTTTACTGGAGTATTTCCAATTTGTTATACTTTTACTTCTACTCCACTGCATCTCAGAGGCAAATATTGTACTTTTACTCCACTACAATTATTTGAAAACTTTAGTTACTTTGCAGATAAAATGTATACATGATTACATTATTATAAAACATACATTAACCACAACAGCTGGCTGTGTTCGGGTATAAGGAGCACCGCTGGCCGCGGTTTAACGTTAAAGTAGGCTCGTTCACGATACATTTACCACATATATGAAGTTTAAACAACTACATACTATCCTAAAAAATATTAAAAGTACATTCCGTGACACAACAACACTTTTAAAAGGTTTTAAAACTTACAGCTTTGGTCCGCCTTTCAGGCTGGTTCAGGCTGGCTCCAAGTTCGTTCCACGGACAACCGTGGGAGCAACGGCATGTTTGGAAGAGTCAGGCCGAAAACAGGTTGCATTAGACGGCTACGTGAGTTTCACTGGCCGCCCCAGGACCCGACGGGACGGTTCTCTGAATTCTTATTTTTAAATAGTATCACCACATATATGAAGTTTAAACAACTTAATGCTATCCTAAAACATCTTAAAAGTAAATTCCGTGGCACAAAAAAGAAGTTAGAGAGAGTTTTAGAAGTTTAGATGGACGAGAATTTATAGCGGTGGAAAAGATGGCGGCCGCTCAGAAAAATTTCCAGTCAGCTCAGTTCGCGTTGCATTGTGGGACTCGGCTGTTCACCGAAGTGCTTGAAGCGTACATCGCGTGTACGCTTGGAAAAGGGGGAAAGTAGGGCACATTCGAAGGGTGGATTTGAAGGGGTCTTCGAAATGGGACAGCACTTGGCGCGCCACTGTGACGTCATCGCCCTTAAAATCCGCACTTGGAGGCTGCAACCCCTGAATTGAGACAGACCTATTGTCTCACAGCCGCCTGCGGCTGACAGGTGGCTGTGAGACTGTACACACAGCCACCTGTAGTACAGTACAGCAAGCCAAGAGACAGGGGAGGGCTTGTATGCAGCAGCAGAAAGCTCTGTGTGGCTGGACACGCCTGGGGCTTCGCCTGGTGAACCGGCACGGGGCAGGCTGGTGGTGCATCGGGGGGCAGGCTGGTGGTGTGGTCGAGGCCGCGGGGCTTGATCAGGCCGGTGGTGTGGGTGAGGCCATGAGCCCAGCAGTAGTGGAAGCTGAGCCTACCATTGACGGAGGGGGAATACAACGTTGTCGGGTTAACAGCGAAACTTTGTTGTACTGTGAATCTGATTTGGAAAGTGTAGAGTTTTCTGGTTGAAGTATGGCTCTATGCTCACTACTTCCAGGATCCAGAAAAAAAAACATACCGTTACAGTACTACAAAATAAATCCTTCAGACTTTTGTGGGACACTTTTTAAATAACATACTTTTAAATATATGCATGTCTTTTTTATTTGATTGAACGGGACCCACGGTCCAGGCCAGATGGTTGGTATCTTGACATTTATTGTCTCCGCCAGGCTGAAAGGCATGGCGAAAGAGTATGTTTTGCACCCTGTCCGTCCGTGTGTGTGTGTGTGTGTGTGTGCGTGCGTGCGTGCGTGCGTGCGTGCGTCCGTCCGTCCGTCCGTCCGTTTGTGAACAGCTAATCTCCGACACCGTTGGCTTGATCGCAGCAAAACTGTGCACACACACTCCCTGGATGCCAGTTCAGAACCTTTGTCCCACATGTTTCACATGGGCCTGTTATAGCGCCACCAGGAGGCCGCTTTTTCCAAAACAAATGTTTTGACTATTCCTACAGATTTTGTCCAAACGTCAAGATCGGCTATTTTCAAACATTTTAGTACTTTTACTTTTGGTACTTAAAGTACATTTTGATGGACGACGCAATGTGAATGTGTTGTGAGCTTGTAAATTGCATATTTTTCACTATTTTTGAACATTTCTTGAAAGCATAAACTAGGGCTCAAGAGAGGGGTGAGCTGGGGGGGTTTTCTTCCCTTTTCCCCCCTTTTTTTCAGAGACAATAGACTGAAAATATCCTGAAAGAATAAAGGACTAAAAACAAGAGACGAGCAGAATGACATAGAGCGAGGCTCACAATAAAACTATATAAAGAAGAAGGAAATTATTGTGAGGTGTGATTGAAAGATGAGTAGAACACAGGGAGAGAATGCGCGATCAGACAATTTTCTTTTGCTCAAAGGGGAAGATAGCCTGAAAGAATAATGATCCTGAAAAAAAGAGACAAACATAATGCCAGAGAGGCAGAAAGACAGGTTGTTAAATAACAGCTTGTTGTCACCATGACTTACTGAAACATCCCCGACAACAGTGACTATGCTGTTTGAACAAGGACATTTATTTTTCTGTAGATAAAGGCTTACGGTAAATATGTGTTGGGGTTTATTGTGTTGTGTTTTGTATTAATTGCTTTGATAGAAATGTGTGCAGTGATCAACTGACTCATATTGAAATAATAGCTTGTTTACTTTGATGATCAGTATTATCTTCTGCAGGTAGAGATTCTCCTTGATGCCTCCAAAGCAGAATAATTGAGAGAAGTTGTGAGATTCTGAACATAGCGCTGAACACATCTAGACTAAACTTCACTAGTTGAAGACATTTGTTGAGACTGCAGGCAAATCCATTTTTTTTCTCAAATGTGATCTTCAGGACTGACCGTCCACAGTGATCGTTGCAAGTGATCTATCTATATGCATCAGTAATCTATCTGCATTAGTAGATCTATCTATCTATGCATTAGTTAGTAGCTAGAGTATGTTAATGATGTAATGACATAGGCATGAGTAATGCTTAACATATAATGAAGTGACAATAAAGTTTGTTAGGCTAACCCTAACCCTTATTAAACAATTATACAATGTCATGATCAGAGCGTACTCAATTATAACTTCTATCACTCTGTGAGACATATACTGTACGTTATCAACTTTGTAATTTCGGCCGAAAATATAACGATTATTATAAATGAAAATAACACAAATACCTCTCTGTAGAACGTGTTTTATCGAGTGAGCATATTTGTCATGACACATCATTCAACCTTTATCTTACACTTAATTACTTTTTTTAACACTTTCATTTCTAACTGGAATTTCATTGTTACAATCTATTTAACTTACTTACTTTGTAATGTGCCATCCAGAGTTTTAAACCCCTGGCAGGTTCAATACAACCTTGGCGGACAGGTGGATGGATAGTGGCCAGACGAAAAGATACCCAAAACCCCTTTTTAGGTTAGGCGTTTGGCTAACAACCCCACCCTGTAAAAAAAGCTATTCTAATGGAGACGTGACCTCTTTCCACAATGGCTGCCTGAGGAAGATCTGCCGTATATTGTGGCCCAATAAAATATCGATATCAGATGGACACCACCGGGGTAAAAGCAAACGAGGCCGGCCTAAAATCATGCAGCGCGGAACTGTAGAGGCTGAGCTGCTGGAGATGGGCCTCTCGTGGGGCAAGGCACAACTGGTTGTCAAAGACCGTGATATAGTGCGTAGCAGAAAATCCTGAAGGGGGCGTCAAAAAGTGTAATTTGGTAGCGGCGGACATCTTGGTGGGTCATAAACAGCTTGACTTAACATCGACTCCCACCAAACACTATAGGTTGAGGAACATTATCGATGCCTTATGCCCCATTGGGGCCAAAGTGCATAAGTAAGTAAAAGTACCTTGTAATGATCAGTAATTAGGTTAGAGTTTGTGCTGAGTCCATGACATAGGGTTGTTGTCAGGCTTGGCATCAAGTGTAATTGTACAAGGCTTAAAAAGCCATTAAAACCCCCTGGACAGACGAGTGCTTGTCTGTGAGCTTCTGGCTGAAATGGTTCAGGAGTTAAAATGACCACGTGCCACTTTCTCTCTGCTTCCAGCCTCCAAAGGAAAGCAGCTACAGCTGCACTCTGAATGCAGATGGAGACCATAGAGTCTTTAATGTGCTGCACTGTGAACAGTGAACACCCTCCATGCAGCAGTCACACACACTGTACAGGGGAGAGTGAACTTTGTGGGAAGAATGACTGCAAAATGTGTTCTGTAGAGAAAGATGAATGACCTGTAAGTGTAATAGTACATGTACTATACCATGCACAGCAGCCATATTGGAAGGAAACTGGGCCTCTTCCTTACTTCCTTCACAGGTGTTGCCAATGATACTAATGAAGGCTCCGTTCCATTTCGTGTAGCACAGTGGTTCTCAAACCTTTGAATTGCAAGGACCCCCATAACTCTGAGTGTACAAAACCCTTACGGGTCCATTTGGTTCCTTTGTACACACTCAGAGTTACACACCCGTAAGGGGCCATGAGCCAACATGCACAGAATATCAGCACCCTAACTCTGTTTGACCACAATGGAACAGAGCCTTAACCCTATGTCACCAAACATATCAGATACACACATTACACTGATTTTTTAATAAATCAGTGTAATCAATACTTGGACCAAGAACCTGTTGTATCATATCTGACACATCCCCACTTCCCCCTGGACCATACCATTTGCACTGCAGGTAGTTACAGAGCCTCAGGTGGTCTGACCCAAAATGGCTGCCATCAACTAAACAGGAGAGGTTGATGCACTAAACAAACAATACTTTTTTAAGCAGTTCGGCTAAATTTTCCTAGTATATCTTTACTAATATTTTGAAATAAGTGTTGGATAACTTGAATGCACTTATGAGCTCTCAACATTTAGCATTTGAGTTTGCTTTTTATGATGTCAAAAGTGTTTGTATCATATTTGATACTACAGGTCTATAGTCCTTTACGATTTGTATCATATTTGATACTACAGGTCTAAAAGATTTTTTTTTGTAATGTTAAAACCAACTTGATTTTTTAATTTTTTTAAATTTTTTATCCCACGATTTTGTAACCCTATTTTTTACACCCAGTGCCAATCTCTATGTAATCCTGGGCACTACACTCCCTCTGCCAACCTAGGGAGGCCAGGGCCGAGCTCATCCCTCCTTCAATGCATGAGAGCCAACTGACCTTCTTATCACCTGACAGGGGAGAGTTTCCCTGGTTGGACGTACAGTAGCGAGTGGAAGGAACACGTTATTCCAACCAGTTCCTTTCCCCTCCATCAGGCGCCCCGGCTGGCCAGGAGGAGGCAGTAAAACTGACTTGAAATACCCCTTGTAATACCCCTTGTATCAAATATGATACAACAAATAAATGATACAAAGGAATGTTAAAAAAAATAAAACAAAATAAAAAATGTTTTAAGACCCAATAAAGTGTCACTTTTAAACATTTTGGAATTTTCTGACCTTTCCTTCATAGTTCAGGTTCTACAGGGTTAATTAGTGTCATTGGTGGTAACACCTGAAGGAAGTAAGAAGAGGCCCAATTTCTTTCCAATATGTCTGCTGTGCACAGAGCCTATTATTGAAGCTCCACAAAGAACATCACAAAAAACTCTCTTCTCTTAACACATCGGGTGCCAAACACGGTCTGAACCGTGTGTTTACTTAGTGGCGGTTCCGAAGCTTCGGTGCCGAACACGGTCTGAACCGTGATTTCAGTCTTTTTGTTTTTTTCGTTTTTCTCCGCGCGGGCGGGGCTAGAGCAGCTCTGGGAGCACCCATTGTAATCCTGCGAAGGAAGCGCCAGATCGCTCACCGGAAACACTTTTTTTCCCCCCATCCGGTTCCTGTCTATTTCCTACTTTGAAACGCCTATATCTCCGAATCTGTTTCCTGTGGGGAAAAACGGTCATGCGCGATGCTCGATTCCCCCCCCCCCGTTGTAACCCGCGAGGGGATGTTATGGTTCCAGCCTGTAGCCAGGCTCATGGCAGAACATGAATCGATGCTTTTTTTTGCGTGGATTTGCTTGTAACGCACGCGGAAACAACAAACAGCAAAGCGCAGTCAATGGGAGAATGCTGGCACCCACGGTAAGTTGTTATGAAAAAACGCTGGCACCCGATGTGTTAAGAGAAGAGAAAAGAAAGTGAAGCAGTCCTCAAGGGAGCAGCTACACACCTGCAGCTGTATAAGCTTCTTGTGGTGTTTATTATGAACTGGGTAAAATAGCTGTCATTGTGTTTAATTTGGTTTGATTAGAGTATGCTCTAATTATACCTAATTAGAGAATACTAAGTTGGAGTAGGGCATTGTGACTGCAAAGAAAGTTTATCATTTAGATTATACATTATCCTGTTTTTCTTGCTTCTGAATTTGTTCTGAATTTATTCCACTCTCCTATTAGCTAACAGTCTGTGGTACAACCTATATGTTCTGTCCCATCACTCGTTGGACTGTAGACCTATTTATGTCTTCTTCTTCTTTTAGTAATGTGATCCAAAATGCTCTCTCTCTCTCTCTCTCTCTCTTGAAACACAGTCCTCTTTCTGAAATCCGTATTTTTCCTACTATTTATGTTTGTCCGGGACGTAAATGCATGGACGCGCATGTGCGCGTCCATGCGCGTCCGTGCCCGTGTGAAACCGAATGGGACCAAGTGCAGCCGACAAAAATGAAACGAGCCGCCATTGTTTTCTGTATAGGCGGTTTATACTTCTTACTTTCGGTTTTAAAACGCTCTCAAACTTCTTTTTTGACAGGGGCGGCCAGTGACACGCATTGTATCCGAATAAAACAACCTATTTTCGGCATGGCCCCGACTTCTACTTGTAACAAGTATTTCTATATTGCAGTATTGGTACTTTTACTTAAGTAAAACATTTGAGTAATTTTTCCACCACTGCGCGTGTGCGCGCGCACACACACACACGCACGCACACACACACACACACACACACACACACACACACACACACACACACACACACACACACACACACACACACACACACACACACCATTGTTACGAGTACTGTATAATCCTTTAAAAAGTCAAAGACTAGAACTCACTTGATTACAATATTTATTTACAGTGGTTACCTATTGACTTTGTCAGCTTAGTCGGATTTCAGCTTTAACCACTAGACTGACTAGACTGTCTGATTGATAGAGGAAAGAAGTCGGAGTTAAACATACAGTACAACACAGCAGTTGATTCAGGATAAATAATAATAATAATATACCTCTGCTGTCCAGCCCGAAACTGCTAACTCCAAAACGCTCATTGTTCAGGAAACAAAAAAACAAAATATACGTTTTTCAGAAAATGAAGAAAACCTTATATTTTTAAAACAAAGCAATACTACCTCGTCAAAGTTGGTATAGTGACTGTATATATTGTGAGATACTTGCATGTGTCATTATATTATCAACACTTTACCCAAATCGCGGGTAAATCAACACTTTACCCAGCGCGAGTGGAGTTAGAAGTTTCAGACGAGCATAAATCAAGCTGAAATGGAGTTAGGTGTCCACAACAACAGTAGCTCCACTCGCTGCTGAGAGAGGTTTCAAAAGGGTACAGATTCCCAAAAGCTAACAATGGATCTCCAAGCTCACAATGCATCACAACAACGTGTGAATTAATGCCCTGATGCTTCATGACACTTATTATATAGGCCTACAACAATAAACAGGACTTTAAATATTACAATAACTTCTGCTAAGAGGTAGTAGAACACTAGCGCGACAGAAATGCTATGAACGTCTTTCTTCTTATCACAATGCTCTCCTCATTAAACACTTCATAGATTTTAGAAATATAATTACTTGTTTTCATAACATTAGCGTCAGTGCTGTTTGATAAACAGGTACACTGCATAGTTTTAACATACTACGGGGAGTCTGTTTACGTGTTGTTCCTCCTCGTTCACTGCGCACCGCGCACTGCTAATGCTGTGCTGTACTGTGTAGAGGAGAGGGGGGAGTTGTTTGTTTTTGACGGACAGTTTGAGGATCCAATGGAGTTGGGAGTTTTCGTCCGAGGCGCTTTTTAATACTTTTCATTGGTTATTTTTTTTTCCTTTTACACAGATGTAAAGGGGGTTCAATAGCGTTGATTTATTAAAAAAAAAAAAAAAAAAAAAAAAATGAAAATGGAGTTAGCTGTTCCCGGCTTGACACCGACGATATATAAGTCTGTCTGTCTGTCTGTCTGTCTGTCGGCGCGCACACGCTGCACAGTAGCAGGGCGGAATTTTGATACCATAGTGCACTTGGTGATACAAGCGCGAAATTTGGCACAGATGACCTTCATATGACCCTAATTGATAATCAACCTCTGGCCACGCGGAATTCCTAAGATTTCAAGATGGCCACCACCAGTTTTCAAAATGGCTGCAACTGGGCCAATGTGTTGGACTATATCGCTTTGCTGGGGCTTATTTTAATATAAGAGAATATTTTCTGGAGGTATTCCTACCAAGTAAGATAAAAAATAATATTAGGTTCCAATATGGCGGCATATTTTCCAATATGGCTGCCGATAAATTGCAGAAATGTGCATCTGCTTATGGTTTATCCACATGAGCTTGTAGTACATGTATTTGTATTAATTATCATACGCAGAATCCATTTATGGAACATTTGAAAGTGATTTATTAGCTTGGTAAAGCTTAGTGCTTACTTTTTGTTTTGTTATCAAGTCATTATAAACACATTTTCATTTACAATGGTGGCTGGGCAAGTGACAGGCCAGTGTACTAGCAACTGCAACCACAGAGGGGTGTGCAGATAAGTCCAAACTTAAAGCATTTGCAGTGTCCAGAACATTCTTTTTTACATCCACATCGTGTCAGCTTCTGGCATAATTTGGCACACAGGACTGCACAAGAGTCACTGGCCCCATGTATGTCCTGCTTGCAATGCACTTCACTTGCATTCACTTCCTTGTAGGAACTACTTCTATGAAGTTCTATCGTACATGAGTACTATGAACTCCTCAATGACTTGCATATGTTTATCATTTATTGCAACAGGTGTTGAACCTAATTTGGAGAAGTTGTCTGCCATGCTGACCTTTTTCCCTTTCCATGGAAGGACGAAACTGTGTGGCATCCCCTGAATGCATGAAAGAAGCAAAGACCTGATGACTTTGATTCAATAGCTGATGCAATTTCATGAACGGGATCCATCTGAGATCCTTCCCTCCTTCTAAAGGCAATCCACAGCTAATTCAAGGCAAGTCTTTGAACAAGTGAAACTGTTATGTCAACAATGTCAGTATCTGAGGCAGAGCTGCAGAGGATAGCATCTGACACATCATGATTCGCAGCTCAGATACTGACGTTGTTGTCATAGCAGTTGCACTTGTTCAAATGAAATAAGTCTGACACTTATTGTCAGTATCAGCTGAGAACGCAGGGGTCTTATAGACCCCCTGGTATTGCTGAGGTGGAGCGCCACACTCACCGTACCTACTCATACACTGATCCTGATCGAACCCATGACCATGTGATCCGAAGGTGAAAGCTCTACCGACTGAGCAACCCAGACACAAAGACTTGAAAAAGCTGCCGAAGGACCTCAGATGGATCCCCCTTCATGAAAATGCATCAGCTATTGGATCAAAGTCATCAGGTCTTTGCTTCTTTCATGCGTTCAGCAGATGCCATACAGTTTTGTCCTTCCACGGAAAGAGAAAAAGGTCAGCACCTGTTTGAGAAAATATCCATATATATATCTAGGTTTTTGTATTTAGTTGCCCTAGGTCATTAAAAAGCTACCAAATCACTTTAAAATGAGCTATAAATTGATTCTGTGTATGGTAATTAATACAAATACATGTGCTTCAAGCTCATGTGAATGTACATTTACGCAATTTATCGGCAGCCATATTGGAAAATATGCCGCCATATTGGAACCTAATATTCTTTTTTTTATCTTACTTGGTAGAAATACCTTCAGAACATATTCTCCTATATTAAAATAAGAGGGAAATCAAAGATTTACAGCCCCAGCAAAGTGATATAGTCCAAAGTGTTGGCCCAGTTGCAGCCATTTTGAAAACTGGTGGTGGCCATCTTGAAATCTTAGGATTTTTGCGTGGCCAGAGGTTGATTATCAATTAGAGTCATATGAAGGACATCTGTGCCAAATTTCACGCTTGTATCACCAAGTGCACTATCGTGTATTGAAAACGGCAAAATTCCGCCCTGCTACAGTGAGACAGGCGCACGCGCACACACACACACACACACACACACACACACACACACACACACACACACACACACACACACAGATTGTTTCATTGAATACTTTACAGTTCGCAAAAAGCACAGAAAGTACAGAGAGAGAGGGAGGGAGGAAGAGCGAAAGAGAGAGAGAGAGAGAGATAGAAAGCTCAACTGCAGAATCACCACACCGTGGCTGAACGGCCACACTACACGTTGTAATAAATTCAATGGCCGGTACTGAGAATCTGTGGGCGTTAACTGTGAGAGGTACCAACCTAAACCTCTGCATACCTACGGTCGTCCGGGGGCGGCCGTTTGAAGATCGCGCAAGAATGAACAGGTAACCACTGTATAGCTTAAGAAACGGACCAGACACACATTTCTACTTTGTGTTTTCCTCAGTGTGTGTAATGTAAGCCCTAATCTTACCAACACCAGGGATAGTTGTGTTGTTTCTTTAGGCCTAAACTCTTCAAAGACTTGATTTAAAAACCTCAAAGTACAAAGTAGCTCCAAGGAGATGTGGGTATTTCACTGTGTATCATGGTGCCAGAGCCTCTCTCCTCCAGAGAGTTCAAAGAGTTAATCAACTGAAATTACACTTTGTCTTCTGCATAAGTGGCTTTTCTGCTTTTATAGTCAAGGTTAAAAAAGCGATGGAGAGAAAGAGAGAAAGTAGTCATCAATAACGTGTGTTTTCCTCTAAAACATAATGCTGTTAAAGTGTCATTTTAATGAATTAGCCAGTCCCTAAAGCATTAATGGAATTGTTTTGACTGCCGTGTTGGAGAAAAAGTAGGGTACGCACGCACACCCTCACACGCACGCACGCACGCACGCACGCACGCACACACACACACACACACACACACACACACACACACACACAGTCATTGTCTAAATGTGGTCGGACTCTCAACCATATTAAATAATGAGTCTCAAAGCACACAAGTACTCTTTGATAGATGTTAATGTGTCTGTATGTAGTTTATCATTGTATTCTGGGCCACCTGGTTGGTTTGCAGTTGGGTGAGATACACACCGTTGATCAAAGCTAGCAGCAGGTTGTTGCTGCATGTAACATGTGTGGTAGTGAATGCCATAGGCTCTATTCACAGCAGCCATATTTTCACTTCCTTAACAGGTGTTACCAATGATACTAATGAAGGCTCTGTTCCATTTAGTGTAGCAAAGTGGTTCTCAGATTTTTCAATTTCCACCACCCCCATAACTCTGAGAGTGTACAACCGTAAGGGGCCATTTGGAACCCCCTTTGGAACCATGAGGGTCCCTGAACCCACATTTTAGTCCTACTGGTGTAGCAGTGTTTCCAGTGAGTCGACATGCATAATATCAGCACCCTGACTCTGTTTGACCAGAATGGAACAGAGCCTTCATTAGTATCATTGGTAATACCTGTGAATGTCTTCACAACATGGCTGCTGTGCATCCTATTACCTTTTCTCCAAAATAGCTCGAGACATTTGTACACACACAAACAGAAACATTTGTACAAACACAAAGAGAAACAATCGGTTTTCTTCACGCTAGTTGTTTGTGAGCTCATGTAGCATCTTATTTACATTGTTTGGTTCGTGGTGTCTTTGATACTGTATGTTTGATAGTCTGTCAGTAAATGTTATGAGGGGCACGGTGGCGCAGTTGGTAGCGCTGTCGCCTCGCAGCTAGAAGGTCCTGTGTTCGATTCCCGCAAATAAAACATTTGATAACCACTAGTACAGTGGTAGTGTACTCCTAATGTGTCATACAAAAATATGTGTCATACGTATTCTGAAGAAAACATGTAGACTTGAAACTCAGCAATTGGGTCTTATCAAAATAAGAACATTATCATGGTGTGTACAAAAGAAAATCAAATATATTGATGACCCTGAAAGGGGAGAACACACAAGTAAGTCTGATTTAAATAAAGCAAACTTTTATTTTATTTAATCTGTATGGTATGTTAATACAATATAACTAGCACATTTGAAGTGTGTGGTACTCTTTCCATTGAGACATTTAGACCCTGCTGGCGTTAGAGCCAACCTACTGGTTGACAATGTCAAAGTTATTTGAAGCAGACACTCTGCATTGGATTTGTCATTGGGGCGGCCATAGCTGAATGGCTAGTGAGCCCGCCTAGGGAGCCAGAGGCCCTGGTTGCCCCAGGTTCGATTCCAGGCCAGGTCAGCATATGTGTCGATGAAATTTGTCCCTGAGCAAGACTCTTAACCCCTAATTGCTCACAGGTTCTCATTGGAAACAAGACCGTGAGGACTTTCATGAACGACCTGTTAAAAGGAATTATCCTTATTATGCCATCTTTATTGTAATCCGGATATTGTTGCAATTGCCTTTGTCACAGATACAATACATAACAAAAGCTTCTTCTTATCTCTATTTATATTCACCTTTGATGGGACTCACTGACCTACGGTACCAACTCCCATCTTCTCTGGTCTGCTTCCTTGAACGTCCAGTGGTCAAACGTCTCTTTGAAACTAATTTGTGGCTGCGCCTGTTAACAGCAGTGAGCTGGGCAGGAATCATGGGACCTGAACACCTTGCTGCTCGTTGAATTGCCTTGGATCGGTTCGTTGCTGGGTTGAGTGATTTCCCAAAACAGTGCATTGCAGACATGCAGCAACTTTGCCGGATTATGACTCCAGCGTTGGAACTGCTTAGCCATGGCAACCAGCCCAGGGCCATGGCATTCATCTCACTCATGGTTGTGATTGTTGTGAATTGTAACTTCAAGGGGGAAGTCTGGCAGGGTGTGGGTCTTGACTCCTGTCAACAATATTGTATATCCATATTATGCAAAGTTTGTGCCAACTATCAGTTGTAGTTAATTTCCCCATTTGATCTTTGGCACTTCTTTAGAGTGCCAAAGAGAAAAGTACTCAAATGTTTTACTTAAGTAAAAGTATCAATACTGCAATGTAGAAGTACTCTGTTACAAGTAAAAGTCCGGAATTAAACATTTACTGGAGTAAAAGTACAAAAGTATTAGTATCAAAATGTACGTAAAGTACCAAAAGTACTAAAATGTTTGAAAATAGCAGAGGCTATTTTCAAATAGCGTAGTTATAAAATAGCTAAAGTGGTTAATGTATGTTTTATATTGTCATATATCTATATCTGCAAAGTAACTAGTAACATGACATATAAATTATATTGATTAAATTGCACATTTTCAAAAGTTAATCGAACAGTGACTGTGGTTTCCTTCACCTCTGCCAATGTTAACTTTTTGTCATGTCAAACCACTGGTGTCTGGTGTGCAAAGCCACAATAATGAAAAAAAGAGCAATGATTAATAATTACTTCCCAAAAATGTAACTGTTTCTTACCTTATACAAAAGACGTTTCCCCTTCGGGGGTTTGGTGAACTCGGGTGCAGTACGTTAGTCCGACAGCGCATTCCTCCGACAGCGCAGCGCTCCGACGTTTCCAATACTAACCCTGTACCGAACCCGAACCCTAACCCTAACCGCACGCGGATGCCACATAGTCGGAGAAAAGGGATGTCGGATTATCGTATGCCTCCCGGTGAACTCAACCCTCCACAAATGTTCTTGATTTCTCAAAAATAGCAGATCTACAAGCTCATAGCACGGCACTCAATGCTATTAATTAGCATACAGGTAGGCCTGGAGGCTGGAGTTTCTCAACATTTTAAACAGAACAGTGTGATTTACAAAATCTGGAAAATAGCAAGCATACTCTCTCTCAGTGCTGGCCCTGGGCAATTTGGTGCCCAAGGCAAGATTTTTCCTGCCCTTTCTTGTGCAAATAAAAATAAGAGAGAACCTCAGTCTCTGCACGTTGCTGCAATTAAGTCAAAGTTCTAGAACTTAATCGTCTTGACTTTCTTGCAGCAAAGTCATCTATCACAGCATCATATGACAGCAGTTGTGAGACCACATGGTTAATGCTAATAATGGCAAGCCCATAGAGACGTTCTACAATGCACCATTGTAGATCTCAGGAAGGTTTTAATGAGCTTGAGCTAGAAGCTCCTTTCAGCAGCAGCCACTGTAACAGGAAGAGACCACGCCCAACCGGTCGAAACGCCGAAGAAAGAGAGAGTCCCCACAGGACCTCTTTCTTTGGTGTTTCGACCGTTTTGGTGGTTGTACAGGACGAGCAGTGCACGCTTCAGGATGCAACCGCGCCCACCTGTTTGAAACACCAAAGAAAGAGGGAGTCCCCAGCCTGCACGGCAGGGCACGCGAATAGGCTCTATTCACAGCACCCATATTACTAAGACATTCACATGTGTTACCAATGATACTAATTGAAGGCTCTGTTCTGGTCAAACAGAGTCAGGGTGCTAATATTGGGCATGTTGGCCCACTGGAAACACCAGTGGGTCAACAGTTGGGGTCCAGGGACCCTGATGGGCTTCCAAATGGCCCCTTACAGGTGTGTACACTCTCAGAGTTATGGGGGTCGTGGACTCGTGGAAACCACTGTGCTAGACTAAATGGAACAGAGCCTTCATTAGTATCATTGGTAACACCTGTGAATGTCTTCATAATATGGCTGCTGTGAATAGAGCCTATAGGAGACTGGGCTAAACCAAAAAATTAAATAAAAAACAGTGCAGAGGGGTGTGTTGTGACGCCCCAAATTTCACTTAATATGTATATATGAGTAAGAAAAAAAAAGACGAAAAAGAAAACAGAAAAAAATAAAATGCATGCCCCCCCCCCAGTGGCGCCCTAGGCAACTGCCTACTCTGCCTAATGGGCGGGCCGTCTCTGCATGCTCTTAGAAATAAGTTAGTGTGTCTCTATCATTAAAGCCCACCTTCGATGTGCCTATGTTTCAGTTGTACAGCCATCATCAGCATCAAAGTACCTACCGTAACATTTGATTGATAGGTTTGTGCATGATATTTGGTTGATGGTGTTTGCTAATATAGCCCTGCTTATCACATTACCTTCAACTGAGGATACCAATCCAGGTTCTCCCCTATAGCTCCTGAGCACACCATTCTGAAATAATTACAACAAGTATCACAGCTAGGCAGCTGTATTCAAAAGAAACCAGTTAACACACTAATCTTGGGAGATGTCTTGGGTGGTATTTTACCGTGCTTTTTAATTTTTTAATTAGCCCCTTTTTTTCTCCGCAATATCTGACGGGTGCTGGCTTCACGGTCCAAGCATGTCCCAGGAGCGTAGAATGACAGATGGCGCTGGCCAATGAAAAGAAGAAGTGTGTGTGTGTGTGTGTGTGTGTGTGTGTGTGTGTGTGTGTGTGTGTGTGTGTGTGTGTGTGTGTGTGTGTGTGTGTGTGTGTGTAAACTGTCGGGGAGATATCGAGTAAGAACACACAGGGCTGGTATATTTGGGCAAATTCGTTTTTAAACTAATATTCAGAATCAATGTGTGACAACAGAAAAAAACCCTGATCAATGTGCACATTAGAAGTGAGTTTGGCTGTACAATAGCCTAGGCTGGCCATAGCCTAGGGCCTAGGCTATGGTAACAGACACCCTCATGAACCATGATATTGGGCTACATTGCAATTATTATAAAGGTGAACGTGTGTGAACAAGAAACATGTGAACAAGAAATACAGGTGAAGATGTGAATGGAATCTGTGTAGACTCGAGGGTCGTCCTCTAGAGATGTCTCAGTGAAAAGATAGATGGAAGAGGGGGAGAGCATTCATTCATTATTTAGATAGCTAGATATAGGTAGATAGATAGATAGATAGATATCTGTGTGCATGCGTACGTGTGTGTAAACGTACTGCAGACCACAATAGTCAGTTTCACAGCTCCTGCGACACTCCAAATATAGATATGATTGGTTTACACTTTCACAAACTGTTCTGACCAGACTGTCTTTCTATTGAACACCATTTAATATGACCAGAGGGAAAACTACTGTGGTCTTCAAGTTGCTTACACTCAAACCACACACACACACACACACACACACACACACACACACACACACACACACACACACACACACACACACACACACACACACACACACACACACACACAGTAAGTGTGCTCATTTGTCAGGGTGCTCTTATTTGCTTTTTATTGTCGTCTTGCCTTTCTCTAAATGAACTGAAGAGCATACATTTCTCTCTCTAAATGAGCTTCTCTCTGCTCCTCATGAAGATAATTAAACAGTTTGAATGGCATCAGTCTGCTTTGGACAAAGACAGAGTTCTGCTGACATGAGTAGATCTGTGAACACCAGCAGATGACAGGGTTTCACGTTGATTTTCACAGTCAAAGTTGCAGTAATGTTGAAGCAGCAGCTGTGATTCTGTTGTTTCATATAGTCTGTGGTTGTTTGATTTCATCAGAATAAGTGTGTTGTGTGAAAAAGCCAGCCAGGCATCAATAGTTGATTCATTATAGTTTTTACTTCAACAGAAACTGATGATACAATGTCCTCATGCATCTCTTTCATCAGTCTTGCGAGAGAGAGAGAGAGAGAGAGAGAGAGAGAGAGAGAGAGAGAGAGAGAGAGAGAGAGAGAGAGAGAGAGAGAGAGAGACTGCAGACCATGTAAGTGACAGAAAGTTGGAGCACAATCTGTCAGAAAGACAACATATGAAACTGTTGCAATATTACGTCAAATGTGAATGCCAGGATATCTTGGAGAAATATAAACTGTTACAATCTGATGTCAAATGTGAACGCTAGGATATCCTGGAGAAGCACGTGTCAGACTGATAGATGGGCATGGAACTTAAAGTGTTGTTTCCATTTCCCAAAGCTTTGTGAGCATGAGTCAACGTGGCAGGAAAGACATAGAGTGAGATTAGGAAACTGTGAGATCTCAAAGTCTAACAGATGGTCATGATGAAACTCCATGGAGGATTAAGCAGAACTATTACTATTTCCTTTCATGTTATGTTTTGTTTTCAACTGTATTTTCTAATATTTATGTATTGTGGTTGTTTGTTTCACTGCTGTTTGTCCAGTGTTTTTAGTGTTTAGTGTCGGGCCACAATGGAAAAAAGCCGTAGGCTTTTTGTGTATATAACTACATTGTCATTTTTAAAAGTGTCTTCTTCCTTAAATCGGCTAATGGGAGGGCCGGCCATGCGGGCAAACCGGATACAGAGATCTCCTTATATGGGCATATCAGCTTGCCCATATATGTGCATCATGGATCTCCATATATAGACCATATATGGGCATAAAACAGGTACAACGGGTGCTCGGACAAATCCCCGACACTACGACTATGACATATTGGTCAGATCGGCAGTGAGGGCCGCGTAGAGACCCGAACCTCCATAGTTTTTGTTTTAATTGTCAATCAATCAATCAATCAATCAATCAATCAATCAATCATTAGCAGATTAAATGTGCTGCTTTAACTATAAGCACACATTAATATTTTAAAAGGCAGTTTTATACACTGCTATCTATGAAATAAAATACACCATGCTATATAACACACTATGCAATTAGCTTTCATCTTATATGTATATAATTTGTAATATTGTTTCAGCTCTCAAGTTTCCATTCATTTTGTTACATTCTGCCTGCAAGTGTGTTGGAACGTAATACACAGAAACAAATCCACTGGTAGTCTTATCATGGGAAAAGCTCAGATAATAGTTTGAACAATTGCTTAATTAGTAGTAGTTTGTAGTGCATAATTATCATCTCATTGGAGCGCTCAGCTTTATATTCAACAGAGGAATAGCAAAGTGTGCACATTACATAGCATTGGAATAGCTCTCAAATGGACACAGTGAGATTAAACTATGATCCTTGTACATTAAACCATGTCTCCAAATACATAAATAATGTCTGGCATGAAAGTAGTATTAGCTTTGAAGCTGTTTATGTAGTGCTGGCCTCTGTCACATGCAACGTGTGAGAGGAGAGGAGAGGAGAGGAGAGGAGGCTTACATGCCTAAATCCAGTCTTGGGTCTGTATTCTATGACAAGGACGGCATTTTAGCATTTTCTATCACTCCAAGTGCTTCTAGCCTGGGGTTGAGTACTTTGTCCACCACTGGTTACAGTCCAGCACACATCAGAGGCAGTTGAGATGCTGCTGTTCATCAAACAGCGTTAAGCCTGAAGAGAACATCAGAAAAGGATTTCACACATTGACTCGACAGGTCAGTCTGGGGCCTGCAGCCAAAACGGTCTCTTAAGACACATTGTACTTGAGTAAAAATACTTTCCAACACTTGTCTCTCTATAATACTCAACACACACACACACACACACACACACACACACACACTCACTCACTCACTCACTCACTCACTCACTCACTCACATAATGAATAGAAAACAGTACAGTACCCAGGATTAATCCCTGCAGATCACGGATGGATGGATGGATGGATAGATATTCCATTAGATATTCTACATTATTACGTCATCACGCAATGACAACCAATGCAATGACAACCCTAACCCTAAAAGTAAGCTTCAAATAAACACATTGTCATTCAACAACTTGTTCCAACTACTTAAGCTGTTGTTTAACAACTTGTCTTGTAAATTAGTTGCACTGATTCACAGTGGTGCTGCTGTGTGAAATGTTTCATTGTACGGTACATCTGAAAGGAGGACATAAGAGTTCCGGTGCCATGTCATTGTTCCGACGGCTCATTGTTCCGACGGTTACTATACTAACCCTATACCTAACCCTAACCTTAACCGCACGCGGAAGCCACGTAGTCGGAGTAATGGGATGTCGGACTTATGGGCAGTCCCCAGAGTTCCTGCCATGCTGCTGTGGTAGTCGGACACAAGGTGTACTCATTTGGCCACAAATATCTAGCCTGGTAAACCCTCCCTCCGGAAATCTCATTTCCATTTGATTTCAGGAGTGAGTCTGGGCTGAACCGCCTTTCTGCAATAATCGCTCTGTTCTCCGAACCGACGAGCCTATCAGCGTCGTCGCACATCGTTCTGTGATTGACAGCGACAGTTGGCCAATCAGGTGGCGAGTTCGAGTGAGCCCGAATGAAGCCGAGTGCAGCCTGACTGGGGCCGAAAAAAAACCAACGGCAGCCATTGTTGTTGTCCGAGTGCCTTCACTGTTTACTTTAGTTTTTAAAACGGTCTCAAACTTATTTTTTGAGGCACGGAATTTACTATTAAGATATCGTTTGGATAGAATTTAGTTGTTTAACTTCATATATGTGGTCAATTAATCATGACAGAGCCTATTTAAAAATATAAATTTAGAGAACCGGCAGCGGCGAGGAGTGACACGCATGTATCCCAATAAGGCAACCTATTTTCGGCATGGCCGTCCCAAAAGTCCCGTTGCGTCACATAGTCTGGAGCTCGTCAAAATGAACTGCTGATTGGCTGAAGGGGAATAACGATCATTGGTTGAAGGGGTTGTCAGTCAACGGTATTACTCCCGCCCAACTCCAGCCCACAGCGAATATTGCAGAAAGGCGGTTCAGGCCAGACTACTCCTGAAATCAAATGGAAATGAGATTTCCGGAGGGAGGGTTTACCAGGCTAACAAATATCGGAACAACAGTGATCCGATTGAAGTCCGCATCTTCAACTCAATGTCTTTGCGCTGGAGGACGTTGCCCCCAATGACAAATGGAAGAGGAAAACGTCCCATTGAGGTTCCCTCCCTAGGCTGGGGCTACACAGCTGTGCTGGTAGAAGAAAGTGTTTACATCTGGGGAGGGGAGCCTTACTGCAATGTTTACTGCAATGTTCTTTATACCTTTGATTCTGACACCCACAGATGGTTCAAACCCAATATTCCTGGGACTATTCCAGAAGCAAGGATATTCTACTCAGCCTGTGTCCTGGAGATGGTCATGTATATCTATGCAGGATACACCCAGCTGACTGGATGGACTAATGACATGTGTAAGTTGGACACCTCCACAATGGTCTGGTCTTTAATTAACACCAGAGGAACTCTACCACCTCCTTCAGCATGTCACTCTGCCACCATCATCGGGACAAAGATGTTTGTATTTGGGGGCTGTGGGGGACTACAGGGACCATCAACAACAACGCAGTGTTTGACACAGAGACCAACTGTTAGCTGAGCATGCATTCTGGACACCTTCTCCCAGAAGAACGTGCATGTCATTCAGCCTTTGCCTACAATGGAGAGCTGTACATATTTGGTGGCAACAACAGGAACCAGACCTTCAATGATCTGTGGAAATTCAGTCAAGAGACCTTTTGCTGGAAGCAGGTTGAGCCCAAGGGGAAAGACCTGTGTAGAATGCATGGGATCGTGTCTCGTGGTGGGAGATCGTATCATCATAATTGGAGGATACACAGCAGGCTACAAATTCGCTGACGACGTGTATATCTTAGATTTAAGTCCTAGCCTGAAGACATTATGCAAGCTATCAGTTATTCATTATGGTCTGAAGCAGTCTGAACTCCCACATGACATCAAGTGGGAACTAGCAGCCATGGCTACCAACAGCAACAGAAAACGCACGCACGGCCGCACGCACGGCCGCACGCACATCAGACAACATTAGAAATTAGCCTTTTTTGACTATTTGAATGACCCGTAGCATGACTTCCAGCACTCAATACTTTGTCGGCGTATCTAAACCAATCACAGCGACTGGGGGGGCGGGATGTTGAGGACAACTGGTTTGGGAATCGCTTACATGACCGCCTCAACCAATCACAGCGACTGTGAACGTCTTTTCAATAAACAAGGATGACACCGACTTATTTAAATAACTGAATTAAACAGTTGTTTCACAGCGGAATGTGCTTTTACCACCTGGGTTTAACTACAGACATCCGTAGGACATGTGGATGCCTTTTACATTTACGGTAAGTTTTCGGCACTGTTCACGTTGTACACGTTTGTTGAATGTTGTGTGTGCCTCCCTGTGTCAGGAACAGGATAGGTGGGCACTAGGTACATCTGGGCACCTCGATATAAAATTGGCTATTTTGTATTTCGAGTGCCATAATCGTAGATCTACGACTTTTCCAAAACATTTTTTTTTTAGATAATTCCACAAGAGGGCGCTCTAACGCAAATTAGGAATGATCCCTTGACACTGATAGAAGGAGTGGACGGATGTGACGTCATCCCAAAAAAACTCCCTTCCGCCCATTCCTATATTAAGATTAGCAGAAAAACACTCCTAGCTCAGATTTTTGTCTCCGCCAGGCCGAAAGGCATGGCGAGAGAGTATGTTTTCTAGGGGTGTCACGATTCACTTACCTCACGATTCGATTCAAAATCGATTCCTAGGGTGCCGATTCGATTAAAATTGCGATTCTGCGATTAATTGATATTCGATTCGATGCTGCGATTTATTGCGATTTTCTAGGGTGCCGATTCGATTAAAATTGCGATTAATTGATATTCGATTCTGCGATTTATTGCGATTTTCTACCCCAAATCACTTTGCTTTAATTATACTAGAACATTTTAATATCATATAAACCATGAAAAGTTGAATCATACACTTCAATGCAGCCTGATCATGTCAGGCAGTCTTTCAGACATTGATTTCAGACAAATTGCCAGTGAAAAAGGTACTAACTTATATAAAAAAAAAAAAAAATCGTGGCATTAAGAATCGCGATTTATTCATGAATTGATTTTTTTTGACAGGCCTAATGTTTTCCACCCCGTCCGTCCGTCCGTGTGTCCGTGTGTCCGTCTGTCACCAGCTTATCTCCGGCACCGTTGTCTTGATCGCAGCGAAACTGTGCACACACACTCCCTGGATGCCAATTCAGAACCTTTGCCCCACATTTTTCTCATGGGCCTTTTATAGCGCCACCAGGAGGCTGATTTGTGCAAAACATATTTTTTTACAGTACTACTACAGATTTCGTCCAAAAATCACGCAAATCGGTACACAGTATCTCTATAGTCATTAAACAAAACGGGTCTTTCAGATTTCTCATATTCCATCCATATTGGCTAAAAATGTCTTCCAAAGTTTGCAGGAGTGCTCTGTTTTGAACAAAATGCCTCAAATCATGAACACAGCATGCAATTTCCGTGAAATTTTGCATGCACATTCCCATTAGGCCGAGGAAGAACTACCATTTTCAAATTTTCAAATCAGCCTCATGGTGGCGCTATAACAGGCCGATTTGTGTTTTTACCTATAACTGCACCGATCTGTGTAAAACTTTGTATGCACACTCCCTAGAGGTCAAGGAAAAACCTTTGCCCTGCATTTCTCACATCTGCCTTTTATAGCGCCACCAGGAGGCCGACTTATGTAAAACATGTTTTTTATATTACTCCTTCCCATTTTATACAAATTTCACGCAAATCGGTACACATGATCTCTATAGTCATGTGATCACGACAGATCTGTTTGATTTTTCATATTCCATACTGATTGGCTAAGATTGACATCTCAAGTTTGCATTATTGGCTTGTTTTTAACAAAATTCCACAATTCATGAACGCACAGTCCAATTGCGGTCAAACTTTGCACGCACATTCACACTATGTTGAGGAGTAAATGCCACCCTTTTAACATTGGCCTGTTATAGCGCCACCAGCAGGTCTAATTTCGCGAAACAAATGTTTTTAACAAAATGCCTCAAATCATGAATGCAGTCAGTGTCCGATTGTCGTGCAAGGCCTAAGAAGAAATGGCACCCTTTTCACGTTGGCCTATTATAGCGCCACCAGGAGGCCACAATAGCCTACCTAACCTGGCGGAGACCTGTGCTCCGAGGAGCACTTTTTTTAGTTTTTTTTAAAAACGTGGTAAAAAACGCTGGCACTCTGAGGATGATTTGGATTCATAGTGGCACTCAATGTGTTAACACAATGAGTGCCATAAATGGTCCGGACCGTTTTTCATAATCCAAACGAGGAGTGCCGAAAATGGTTCCGGACCGTTTTTGACCCAATTTTATTTTTATACGTGGGGCCCACGTGGGGCGCTAAAACTAAACTTTGGGATCATCCAAGGAGTTTCTGAGAAGGAGAGGCCGGATGTGAATCCATGTCAAAAATCCTTCCGGTCGGCCTTTCCAATGTTATCTCCTTGACTAAAAGCTTAATATCTCCATTTCTTTTTAACGTGGTGGAAGCGAGCCGTTTTCGATCGGCGATCACTCTGCAATGGAGGATCGCATTGGAAATATTATTGTTCCAGGCGTTAGTCGGGACCCTCCGCCGTCTCACACGCACGCTTTGTTTACATGCACTTCCGCGTCGGGGCTTCTACAGCACGAAACCTATCAACGTAAGTGGATGGAAGAAATGCAGGCACTGTTAACTGTTTTCTGATTGAGACTCCCAGAGCGTGTGTTTTAGGTGAAAAAGTTCAGGGAAATGTTGTCCTCAGAGAAACTTGTTTTGCATGTTGGAATCAAACTTAACATGTGTTCATAATAAACACAACAGAATGCAAGACACTAATGATGCAAAGAACAGCTAAATGTCCACAGAGTGAACTGCTAGAGAGTCTGTTTCTTACAGTTGGGCAGTTTTATAGCTCTAGGTATAAATTACATTATTTTCTTCGTTGGATAAAGCGTCATATAGACATACTGTATGCCACCTCATCAGCCGAAAGTGAGGGGGGCGAGAGACAGATAGGAGGAGAGACATGCACAGTAACAGCAATAATAACACTGCACAGCGATACTAGCCGGCATCAACTCAGGACTCTTGCATCCCTGCCCTCCACTCCCGAGTCCCTCCTATATCCAGCACCATGGCACGGATCTCTGCAGTGTTGCTAGCTCCACTGTCACGCTAGGGCAGGGGTCTTCAACGTTGTCAGGCTAAGGACCCCTTAGCTGAGAGAGAGATGAAGCAGGGACCCCCCCACTACATAGTGTATACAACTGTGTTGCAGATTAAAACAACGTCATAGATTTCTTTCGTCAATACTTTTTTACCCCCTACACCAAACCTCTTTGCGCTGTGAGGCGTTGTGAGCTTGTAGATCTGCTATTTTTGGCTAATGTTCCACTCAGAATAGGGATGCTAGGGTTCAAGTGGTTAATGTAATAAACATGTGCGATCCTATCGCACAAGGATTTTGCGGACCCCCTGTAGTAGCTCCGGGGACCGGACCCCCTTTTTGAAGACCCCTGCGCTAGGGTGTGTCTGTGTAGTTGGTGCGTCCCCTTCCCCTCCTAGCTGTGTCTCCGGTTGGCTCCCACAGTGGAGTGCCTGACACAGTGCGCAACCAACCTAATATGTATCTCCCTCACCTCTCAAGTCTACGTTTCTGATGTGTTCCTCCCATGTAACATCAAATGCCATAGCGTTCTTGTGTAGAAGCCAGCCAGGGCCTTTTCCTGCTGTACTGTACACACATTCCTATCCCGTTTAGATAGGTCAAAAGTGTGGTTGGTTAACCTCGCCTGGTGCGTTTGGTTCCGATCCGCTTTCAGGGCCCGGGCTTTTTCCTGGAAGTAGTGGAAGCGTACGATCATCACTCTTGGCTTTCCAGGAGGTCCCTATTCCAATCCTTTGAGCCAGGTCCAAAATCCTCAATCCTCACGTTTCGAACCCAACTAAAAAGCACCGCAAAGGCGTTTTATTGCGGGTGCAGGTTTGTGTGTTGTTCTCACCAAACCTGTAGTCCATGAGTCAGAGCCCCAAAATTGAGCAATGATTATCAAAAGAGCGGGCAAAACCATACCTATATTAAATTGTTTATAGGGTCAATATAAGTAAATAAATATATGATAACCTTTCCACACGATTTATTCCCGACAAGGGCTGACACACTGTAGGATAGTTCACTTGGATGCTATCTCCAGAGTCAGACCCAATACATTTGTGTTTATTCCAATTCATTTTAATCGACGTATCCCGTGATATGCCTCTCTCCCTCTCCCCCCTCTCTCGCTCTCTCTCTCTCGCTCGCACGTCAAGAGCGCAGAAGCGGTCAGTGACAGGGTCGCCATGTCCGCTTATTATAAGCGACTTTGGGATTGTTTTTCTGTAAAGTTGCCTGAAAGTGTAGTTGTTTTTTTGGCCTTGTTTCCTAATGTTGTTTGAACCAGTTGTTCTCAAACATTTTCATGGCAAGGACCCCCAAATTAATAATAATAATGAATTGTCCACAGAGGCGCAGACCTCCCCCTTCTGAAAACATACACAAACACAACACATAGACCCCCATTCAAGATCTGTGTGGATTTTGTAAATATTCCACCCCCCCCCCCCCCCCCCACAACATTTCTTCTTTAAAAATAGCCTATCTACAATGTGAGCTTGTAGATCGTCTATTTTCAAGTATCCAATGTATTTGTACAGTATATAGGCTTAAAGTGCTCATAGTCGCTTTTGTTGGGCTTGTTTTCACAAACCTGGTTGCTTATTCCTCTCGCAAAATCTGGCAACGCTGTTCAGACACAGCCACACACACACACACACACACACACACACACACACACACACACACACACACACACAGAGAGAGCTCTCGCTCTCTGTGTCTCTCTCTCTCTCTCTCTCTCTCTCTCTCTCTCTCTCTCTCTCTCTCTCTCTCTCTCTCTCTCTCTCTCTGTACAATTCCTCTAAAATAAACAGCCCACCAGGCTCGCTCACTTTCTCATTTTGTTTTATAATGTTAACTTATTACAGGACTGGACGGTAATATTGCGGTAGGGACTGTTTGTTGTGGTCAGGTCCAGCGACGCTCCCCTAGCCACGGTGGCTGTAATGTGCTCTCATTGGCTGTAGCGTGCATCTCCTCGCAAGGTGCTCGCAGCCCCGTTCATAGTGTATGATATTGTCTGTTGTCCTGTCCCAGACAGAGATGAATATCTAACAATTTAGATATCTGAAAACGGTCAGAAAGCCGTCGCAGAGCGGAGAATCGCGGCCACATCGGGTCGCAGAGCCTTTCACACACACAGAGCATTATCTCGCCGATCAAAGGCCGATCTGCGTCAGGTCGGGAGGTTTTGTCGGCGAGCGCCAAAAAATGTCGGCGACAGCAATATCGGACCTAATGTCCTGCAGTGTGTACCTGGCTTCAATGACCTCCTCACAGGAAGGATACAGTACCTCTGATCCATCCCTTTTTCACCCTTCTTTGATCTCTCTCTGTTTGTGTGAAAAAGCCGGCAGGGACCACATCACAGATGCTGAGAATCTTGAGTTCACACTACACCCTTTTCCTCCACAGTTCTGTTGGGCTAAAACTGCTTGCATTGGGTCTGTTTGTTTGTTTAATGAGCCATCAAGTGTATTCCAGCTGACTGCATGTACTAATACATAGTGCAATTCAACTGTGTGTAGAATATATGTCTATAGTGCAAGACAATCATTTATTTCTGCATAGAAGAGCTGTTATGCATGCATGTGAGGTTTTATATGACTTTCAGATAGTGCAAGACAATGGTTTGTTTGCATATACTGTATAGAAGAGCTGTGATTAATGATTTGTGTTGTTTCTTTGGGAACACACACATTATTGTAGCTCAGTTTCACACAGTCTATAGTGGTGAGTTTATGAGTGTCATCTCATGCTGGAAAACATACAGAGATTTTTTTATAATCAACTAAATCAATCTGTCTGATTACAACAGATCCACAAGCTCACAACACGTGAGCTTGTAGATCCACTTTTTATCACTATTTAAACACGTTTTGAAATAAAAAAAATAACTGTAACTGCCCCTAGGCCTTGCGAGTATATGGTAATGATGAGACAGTGGAGTTTCAAACAGATGCTGGTTTAAACAACAGTAGGCATGGAAATAACCATTACCTTTGTAAACAAAAGCTATGCCTTAAGACTGTTGCATTCATTATGCAAGGCATTAAACTGGTTACATTAAAAGCAACACAAAACGATCTTTTTAACTTGAATAAACACTCTCCTGGTACTCTATGAATGTTCAGCTTACAAACCTCATTCCGCCTTCCAAGGAGTGTTAAAACATGAACCAGAACTTAATATATCTCTGACAAAAGTACGTTTTGCACCGGCTGTCGCCATCTTGGTTTTTAGAACTCTCACGAGATTCCCACAATGTGATTATGTATTGACTGAATATACAGAACAAATGGGGAAACACTGCCACCTAGCGACCCTTTTAAACCACACGCACAAAACAAGGCATCACAAAGGCAGATAAACAGCAATTGAGATGACGAACAACTATAACTGTATAGCAAGTATCAAAAATCTTTGGTTGGTCATTTACAGCCAAACTCCTGAAATGCATGGAAACTATACTAACACTCACTGTTCTGATTATGATGCATTAGTCATAACTCCACTGAAATATATAAAACCAGGCTTCTAATGATAAACTATTACAATTCTGTTACATCTGCTCTCCAATTCTCCACTCCTGGCTTCTCCAGAAATAGTGCATAATTCTAGTGGCTTGGTCAGCTATAGACAGGTTTCCTGTTAGTAAACATTGAGAGGAATATGACCGCGCAGCTGCGGGGGGAAGCCTATGGGTGCGTTTGGAAATTACGCACCGGAGCACACTCGCCTATTAGTTTGTATTGGCCAGTGCGCTCACTGCCGCTCAGGGCTGTATTTTCGAACGCGCCTTCCACCCCCAGGCATGCGCAGATTGCGCATTCTGCTCTGTGATGACGTCGCTCGGAAACCCGTCTATAGGCTCTATTCACAGCAGCCATATTACGAAGACATTCACAGGTGTTACCAATGATACTAATGAAGGCTCTATTCCATTCTGGTCAAACAGAGTCAGGGTGCTGATGTTGTGCATGTTGGCTCACTGGAAACACTCTGCTACACCAGTGGGTCTACAGTTGGGGTCCAGGGACCCTCATGGGCTTCCAAATGGCCCCTTACATGTGTGTAACTCTGAGAGTGTACAAATGGAACCAAATGGACCTGTAAGGGTCCATTTGGTTCCATTAGTACACTCTCAGAGTTATGGGGGTCGTGGAAACCACTGTGCTACACTAAATGGAACAGAGCCTTCATTAGTATCATTAGTAACACCTGTGAAAGAAGTGATAATATGGCTGCTGTGCATAGAGCCTATTGCGCAGAACATGCTCCTTAAACACCACCCACAACCTGTGTTAAAAGATGGACACTGTTGTAAATTAACAATTTTGACTTTATTATGTGGTCAGATGATAATTCACATTAACCCATTAAAACAGGGAAAGCATCTGTCATTTTAGCTATACATACAAGTATTGTCACGATCTTTCAAAAATAGACAAACAAGCTCATAGAGTGTCACGCTATGAGCTTGTGGCTTTACTTCTGGGGGTTTGTGGCCAAATACATATTTTGGGGGTTCTTGACATCAAAACAATTGAGCACCACTGATAGCGACATAAGTTTCAGAAAACTGTTTTGGAAGACATCTGTCAAACTCAAAGTAACACATAAAAAAAAATATATCTGGACATCAAACTCAAGTAATACATATCAAAATAAATACATCTGGATAAACTCAAAGTAATACATACAAAAATAAATACATCTGGACAAACTCAGTAATACATACCAAAATAAATCTGGACATCAGTCATACATAGACCAAAATAAATACACTGGGTCAGTGAACATAAAACCGTCTGTCCTTGGTTTCCTGTCGCTCTACATTGACTGGAGGGGTGAAAAGGATTAGTTTCTGCTATACTCTTTGCCCTTAAAGATTGTTGTTTGGGTCAGGGACTGTCTTTCTGTTTTGTGGTGGCAACACAAGGCTGTGCCGACGCGGTTTCAACTGAGCAAATCTGTCAATAACTTGGTCAGGTTTTATAACATCCAGATTTTCCTTTTCAATTGAGATGATGGCCAGGTCATTCAGTCTTTCTTGGCACATGGTGCGCCGCCGCAAAGCACTGAAGGAGCGTTCACAGCTGCAGCTGCTGACTGGTATGGTCAGGGTGATTTAAAAGACAGGCTTCAGGGTGGGAAACATGGTTGCATTCAAAAGTTTGAACACAGTGGCTGTGTCAGAAATGACTACCTCTGAATCCTCCATCTTTTTTTTTAAGTAACTTTGAGCGGCCAGGATCTCTTCTCTTTTCACTCGAATACCATAATGGGAAGCAAGGCTTTGCAAGGCTTTTTCAGAGAGAAAGGTCTGTGCAGTTGGGTTGCAGGCTTGAATACCTGACATAAGTGCGTCTCCCACATCAGAGAATCTATGACTGAGCTCACATAACATTCTGTCCAGGCACGGATAAAACAGCTTTTGTCTGAAATCCTCTAGAGGTGGTCTGATTGGAGGCTGACCCACAGGCTGACTCTACCACAAAACCAGCAAATCTTTTTGGTTTCTGCTGCCTGGAATCAATCACGGAGGGGGATGTCATTTGCCTGACATAAGGCTATGGTCCTCTTGTACAGATCTTCACCAGCAGAGTCTGTGCGGAGCCCTGTCAATGTCTGAATGACTGCTGTCTTGTACTCGAATGCTTTGCCTAAGTCCAAACTTTCCCCCTGCAGGTACAGGTGTAGCCCTTCAGTTACACCAAGGAGCTCGGAAAACATCACCAGCATGTAGATCATCTTATGCTTGCAGAGCTTGGACCGGATCCCATGAGCCAAGGTTGTATTAATGGTGTTGAGAGATGTTAAAATGGCAGGAAGGTTTTTCAGGACAGCATTGACAGACTTCACCTGGCATGCTCATCTTGTTGTGGAGAACTGCACTGAGTTCAGATGGCTTTAATCCAAGTTGCTTCTGAACTGCGATGAACTTGTTGTGGGCCACAAGGGAGTTACTGAAAAACGTGTACATGGACTCTAGTAGATCAAAGAATGTGGTAGCTTCAGGTATGGCTTTGCATGTGTAGCACAGCACAAGGTTGAGCTCATGTGCATAGCAGTGGACATATATCGCTTCAGGGTGTTACTCTCTAAAGCGGGCTTGTACACCCCCTGTTGCGCCGCTCATGACAGCTGCACCATCATAAGCTTGTGCAACACACATTAGGCCCTCCAAGTTGTGTGACTGTAGAGTCTTCTCTATACCAGCTACAATGGTCTCTGCATTAAAGCCTTGTAGGCTCTCGAAGCCAAGAAATGACTCTCTCACACCCTCTTGTGCAACATAACGCATACAGACAGCAAGCTGCTCTGTGTGTCCGGCTCTGGCTTCGTCTGCCATCACAGAGTACATTTTTGACAAGTTAACTTCCTTTGAGATGTTTTCCAATATTTCCTGTGAAACGCTGGCTATCATGTCGTTCTGGTAGCCAGGAGACATGTAGCTGACATTGGACGGGGAAGTATAGTTTTGTAGAAATGGGTCAAATTGTTTAAGGAACTTAATCGCTTCAAGGAAGTTTCCTGGATTATTGCTAGACTCTTGCTCATTATGACCTCTGAATAGAATGCGCTGTTTTGACAAAAAGGTGGTTAATGCCACAATGCGACGAAGGTACTGGCGCCTTTCTGCTATCTCTGCTGCACTAGCGGTATTCAGCTTCTCAAATACATCCCCCTGTATTTTTGTGCTTTTAAAACTCTGCCAGCAAGTCATGGAGGCCACATGGAGGTTAGTGGTCTCATGGCTCTTGAATGATTGCTTAGCCCTCTTCCAATTACAATACCCAAAGCTACTGAGCAAATTTTTATCAACACGATATCTCTGCCTTCCAAACACACGATATGGAAAACAGAATGCAGAGTCATTTGCTACAGAGTACTCCAGCCAACTCTTCAAACCAACTCTCGTTGAAACCTCTTTGCTGACCTCCAAACTTGCTGAGGGGGTATTGTTTGAGATGCACCCGTTTAGGGCCACTTTCTGAAGTCCCTAGATCCCTTCTTGTCCCTTTCTGCGATGCCCGCTGGCGCTGACTCTCTTCTGGCTCATCATCTGTGTGACAGAAAATAGACATTTAGTTCACACCTTACACAGCCTAATCATCCAAAGTTAATTTATACTACTAGTAGGGAGTTGGTGAGGTGATGTGTCACTTAGGCAATCAAGGTGCCACTTATCTCACCAACTCACTCACTGCAAGCACAATACAGCGGAGTCACAAACCTGAAATATCTGTATGCAGCGGTTCACTGGCTGCTGCTACTGCACGATTTTCTGGAGAGGGCGGTTCATCTGTGTGACAAAAAAAAACACATTCCCATCACCACCAAATAATCTACTAAAGGTAGCCATCACGCCACTATAATCACTAACCTCACTAGTGTTGCTAGCCTAGACTAGTAGCAGCAGTGATAAATGTCACGTGGCAGTCTAAATGACACCCATTATCTCACTCACTGCTAACACAATACAGCAGTGGATTTACAAACCTGAAATATTTGTACGCAGCGGTTCACTGGCTACTGCTACTGCAAGATTTTCTGGAGGGGGCGGTTCTGCATCTGTGTGACAAAATAAAACACAATCTCATCACCACCAAATAATCTGCTAAAGGTAGCTGTACTGTTACACCCAAAGGGACTGTGGCTTTCACAGCCAGTTAAACTCTCCCTTGTAATTGTAATCCTCCAAGGAAAAGGCAGTTGTTGATCAAGGACTGATTTATTACAAAAAAGTGTGAAACTGAAACATCAAATACAAAAAAAGGCACAAATTAGGTACATAACAGCATCCAAATTATAACAGTAGGACAAAGCCAGAACTTCCAACACTGCCATGCATGCTAATAAAGTTTGCACAAAAGTAGAACATAATGTCACAATACTTACTAAAATAAACAGTCACAATGTTGGTTGAAATGCCTACTTACTTATTTTACACATCTAAGGGGTAGAAACCACTGATGGCTTAAGATGACTAACAACACTCAACACACTATCCTTCATGTTGTTTAGAGGGGGAATGGGAAGTCTGAATCACAATGTTTTGACATCTTGTTGTGATGAGCTGGCTTCCTCCCCGCCATGCTCTTTAGGGGGAGAGAGGGGATTGGATGTCTGTGGTGGTGCGCCAGGGTGAAGTGCTGCCAAGTGCCTTTCACTGTCACATTCCACACACTTGATGGTGACATTACAGTTTTTTGCCTGGTGGCTGGTGGAAGCAAGACAGGCACGTATCGTCATTGGGGCCAACGAGGCCATGGCCCGGTCTGTAAACCCAGCTTGTCCCTGTGTAGGGGCAAGATCCGCCTGGGGAAAAAAAATAAAAATCAACATTAGCAGCCCCTCACCCTATTCTGTTGTAGCCGACAACAGAAAGTCGCCTTTGTTTTCAAATGGGGCTCATTTGCATTCGGCCGAATTGTTAATGAGTGGCCATTAAAAAAACAGTTTAGCCGTCAAAACGGTTTCCTGCCAGGTACCCCGAAATAGCTTCACATTGCATTATTGTTGTGAGTAGCAAAAAGGAAACCTCGGCCTTCTCTCCATTGCCAGAGACGGCCACCTCTCTCCATTCAGAAATGGAATAGAAGAAGAACCGTCGTCCTGAAACACCCTCGCCCCAGGTCTAAACCGGTGGCCTCGGTCCGCGGAAAAAAATGGGGCAGTGTGTTTTGGGACGAGCGTTCCGTTTTCCACCCGGAATGGCTCCGTAATTCTCAATATACTTATCAGCCGTTGTTGCCCCCCCGAGGTCATCATGCTGAATGTACATACGGCTGATGTCATCATGCTTAGCAGGCGTGTGGAAGTTGTCATAACGATGAGCGGGCATGTGGGTGACGTAATGCTGAGCGGGCACGTAGGTGATGTCACAACGAGCGGGCATGTGGCTGATGTCATCACAATGAGTGGGCAGGTTGGTGATGCATCACGCTGAGTTGGCAGGTGGGTGATGTCATCACGGTGAGCTTGCAGGTGGGTGATGTCATCACGGTGAGCTTGCAGGTGGGTGATGTCATCACGGTGAGTTTGACGGTGGGTGATGTCATCACGGTGAGCTTGCAGGTGGGTGATGTCATCACGGTGAGCTTGCAGGTGGGTGATGTCATCATGGTGAGCTTGCAGGTGGGTGATGTCATCACGGCGAGTGGGTGATGTCATCACGGTGAGTGGGCAGGTGGGTGATGTCATCACGGTTAGTGGGCAGGTGGGTGATGTCATCACGGCGAGTTGGCAGGTGGGTGATGTCATCACGGTTAGTGGGCAGGTGGGTGATGTCATCATGGTGAGTGGGCATCTCTCTCCGTGTTTCCGTGAGCTCAGTGTACAGTAGTTACTTGCATGTTTATGTATGTACTCACTCACTTTCTGCACTGGGCTTGGTTGTATGGGCAATAATTCCAATTCTTCACTTAGCTCTTTAAGGTCAAACTGAGCAACAACCGACTCCAATACCTCTGCTTCGGCAACATGGCAGCCTCCACTGGTGTCCTGCTTGTTTAAAGTCATCAACAAAACAATGGCGTTTAATAAACTACACAATCTGTGCATCGTCAGGCTAATAGGCACGTCCGTTCAACGGTGCACAAGTCAACCGCAGGTGAAAAGAAAAAGTGCTCCCCAGGAGTTGGTATCGGTGGTGGGGCTGGAGGTCCATGCACAGATCCAGTCCAACACAAAGCTCTTCTCAGGGTCTGAGGTTCGATTCATGGCGCCACCAAATTCCCTGGTGTCCTTCTTTGATGCGTCTTTACCCGGCACTCTACCGGTCATCAACAGAAGGTGTGTTGAGGCAGCAGTCATGACAGTGCTGGCTCTCAACTGCACCATCAACAGGAAGTCCCTGTTTGACAGGAAGCACTACTTCTACGCCGACATGCCAGCCGGCTACCAGATCACCCAGCAGCGTCGGCCCATTGCTGTCGACGGCTCACTGACCTACAGCCACCTGGGAGGCAAGAAGAGGAGCCAGGTCATCACCAAGTCTGTCCGCATCAAGCAGATCCAGCTGGAACAGGACAGCGGCAAGAGTCTGCACGACGACCACCGCAGCCAGACTCTCATAGACCTGAACAGAGCAGGAGTGGGCCTGATGGAGCTGGTGATGGAGCCAGATATGAGCTGTGGGGAGGAAGCTGCGGCCGCTGTCAGAGAGCTGCAGCTCATCCTGCAGGCTCTGGGCACCTGTCAGGGCAACATGTCTGAGGGACAGCTCAGAGTGGACGCCAACGTGTCCATCCACAGGCCAGGAGAACCTCTGGGCACCAGGACGGAGGTGAAGAACATCAACAGTGCCCGCTTCCTGTACAAAGCTATAGACTATGAGATCCAGAGACAGATGGGCGTCCTGCAGAGTGGGGGTACGGTTCTGAATGAGACCCGAGCCTTTGACTCCAAATCTGGCCAGACCATCCCCATGAGAGACAAGGATGGACTTCAGGACTACAGGTTCATGCCGGAGCCCAACCTCCCTCCGCTGACGGTGTACGATGACGAGGCGTCCCTGCCCGGCGGCGTGGCGCCCGGCCAGGCCGTGCTGGTGGAGCGGCTCCGCCTCCGTCTGCCCGAGCTGCCCAGCGTCCAGAGGGACCGGCTGCTGCAGACCTACGGCATCCTGCCCGAACACGGCTTCACCCTGCTGAATGAAGAAGGGCTGATGGACTACTTTGAGGCGGTTGTCAAGGAGACCAGTAGGGCGCCAAGGAAGGTGGTTGGACTGGTGACCAATGAGCTGCTCAGTCTCCTCAAACAGCACGACCTGAACGTCAGCCAGAGCCGTGTGTCTCCCTCTGCCCTGGCAGAGCTTCTGCAACTCCAGGAAACAGGACTTATCTCCTCCTCCGCTGCCAAGCAGGTCATACAGGAGATGTGGAGGTGTCCAGGGAAGACAGCCCAGCAGGTGGTGCAGGAGCAGGACCTGGGTCTGGTCAGCGACACCACCCAGCTCCACAGCATCTGTCAGAGGGTGGTGGATTCCCACCCTGAGGAGGTCCAGCTCATCAGGAAGGGCAACAAGAAGATCCTGAACAAGCTGATGGGTTTGGTCCAAAGGGAGACCAAAGGCCGGGCCGACCCGTTCCTGCTGCGCTCCATCCTGGAGGAGAAGACTTCCTGAAGAAGACCAGACCGCCACAACCTTCTGAATCACAGATGTTTTGACAAGCCCTATCATCATCATCATCATCAAGACAGAGGTGGGACTTGGTGGAATGTTGGGATCTCCAACTACACAGTAAAATCCTCTGTGTTCAATTAACTCTGAGAGTGTACAAATGGACTCTCGTACACTCTCAGTTACAGAACTTTAACTGCTCAAGGAGCCGAGGGCAGTTTTTTGACAGATTTCGTCTGGAACCAGGCTACATTTACATTTACCCACCCGACGGCAGAGGAAACCATACAACCTGCTCATCAGAAGCAGTTAGGGCTTCAGTGTCTTGCTCAAGGACACTTCGACACTAACACAGGTGGAGTCAGGGACTGATCCAGGAACCTTCCGATTCCTAAGTGTCCGCTCTACCTCCTGAGCCACTGCGGCCGCCGCAAAACAAACAATATAAACAAATTGATTGACTTGTGTTTTTTTTTCTTTTGGGACCCGCCACCACCCCCCCTCTACGGAGGACAACTTTATTTGTATTTATAAATAGGAAAATAGAACATCCAAAAGCTTTTTTTTGTTTTGTTTTTTGTTTACTAACTTGCTGTTGATGTACAGCTTTGATTGTGTTGTTCTTTTAGTCATCACAATTGCAGGCACACAACTGTGTACACTTGAGCATGAAGCGATTGCATTTGCATCGTCCTCGGCATTCAGTCTTGCAGCCACACTTTGTCAACTGCTCACAAGTCTGAACAATAGGTGGAAGGGTTGTCCAGAGAACTTGCCAGACCTCTCCATCTTTTTGCCAGCCCCAGTTGGCAGGGCTTTCAGTTTGCATTTTGCTCACTGTTGCCTGGCCCCATATGCAGGCAGCTTGGAAGGCAGAACGTTTCACATGCTGAACAAGGGATGCGCTTGTCGGTGGGATGGCATCATAAGACCTTTGCTTCCGAGCAAACAAGTCCAGTCTTGCCTCACCTTGTCTGTAGTGTTGTGCTTGTCATACATGGTGATGACAAACTTCTCAAGGATGTTGATGTCTGCATCTTCTATGATAGGTGGATATTGACTGAGCTTTTTGAAGACAGGGCTCACTTCAGGGTAAACCTCCCATGCTTGCCATGCTGTTTTTTTGCCTTTACCACGAAAAGCTGACACAACATCACAGCCAGTGAAGGCGTGGAAGAACAGCATGCCACTGGATTTCTCTGGGCCAAGATTCACTACCATTTCATGAATTGGCAACCACCTAATGGACTGACCCTGGCCGAATTCTACCCACATCTTGTCTAAGCCTGCATCCTGAAGACTCGCAAAAACACTGACTGCAACAACAAGAATATCAGTGTCGCATGCCTTAATCAACACAGACTTCATCTGTTGCTTGGCTGCATGCAGAGCATGTGTGAAGATCCTGGAGTCAGCTTCTTCATGGTTGCAAGGGCTTAAGCCTTCAAGGCTGATGAGTTTGTTTGAAAGAGCCTGCTCTCCTTTGGTCACAACTATGACATTGTCGGGACACAGGGTCACTCACTATCTTGTCAGCTAGGAACGCGAAGAGCTCAGTCTTGTTGTCGCTGTCTCGCAGGAAGCTTTTCCAGTTGGTCGGTAGTTTGGTTTTGTCTGTCACTCTACGTCAAACTCCCTTACCTCTGTTTGACCTTGTTTCAGCCTTCAGGCTCGAAGTCCAGTAGACATCAAAAACTATGTCTGTTCGC
This sequence comes from Gymnoscopelus microlampas, assembly GCF_963454915.1. Classification (NCBI taxonomy): domain Eukaryota; kingdom Metazoa; phylum Chordata; class Actinopteri; order Myctophiformes; family Myctophidae; genus Gymnoscopelus; species Gymnoscopelus microlampas. Next base: position 61,477,109 of record NC_139962.1, on the reverse strand, counting down.
TCATACTTTGATGAGTATGTCTGGATCTTTGGAACTACATCTTGGATAGCATATTCCTCAAAGGTCTTTGATGTCTTTGGAGACAATGAATTCACAAGAGCGGAACCATCAACGATAATAGCATCACATTCTGGTTGTTTGTCAGGAGGAGAAATGGTAGCTTCCAGAATTTTTGCAAGCTGGGACTTCTGACCGGAGTGGAGTTTCCGTGTGTCACTCAGTGCTGCAGGGAAAGACTGATTCTCATGCTTGAAGAACTCAAGCAGGTCACACTCTCGTGATTGGCAAGATATAAAGAGCTGCGAGAACAGACGACAGTCGTCTTTGAGTACCTGCTTCTTCATAACATAACTAATCAAAGGGTAGGTGAGACAAGACAGGTAACAGAAGCAACAGAGGAAACCAGGAGACACTAACAAACTACAAAATAAAAGGTACACAGGTGTAAAGTAATTTGACATCACTCTTATAAAAATTCAATAGAGCTTGACCACAGCATTTCAATGAAGTCTCATGGATGTTTCCCTTCAACTTAATGCAATATCTGTGATCAGACAGAAAATGCTCATTTTGAGTTACGTAATAGCAGCCATTTTGAAAACTGGCGGCCATATTGGAATACAATTGACAGTATTGAGTTCTTCCAGTCAGAATACATTCATTTTGATGTTTGGATCATTAATACATTTCTGTTCATTCAAGTTCTACTTCAAAAAACATTTGTTTGCATTTGATGAGGCGGCCATCTTGGATTGTCAGCTGGATTACGTACTTTTCTTAGATAGTACATCCTGGACATCATTTGTGCCAATTTTGGTGCTTGTATCACCAAGTGAAAGATTCTGATGGAATATTGACTTAAACTGCCGCGTTATAAAGTGTGCACAAAAGTAGAACATAATGTTCTACTTTTGTGTATTTTGTTGCAGAGACTTGAGCATCTGGTTGGCATTAAGGGTGCTGCATTGAACTGGTTTGAGTCCTATGCATTTGCATCGTCCTCGGCATTCAGTCTTGCAGCCGCACTTTGTCAACTGCTCACAAGTCTGAACAATAGGTGGAAGGGTTGTCCAGAGAACTTGCCAGACCTCTCCATCTTTTTGCCAGCCCCAGTTGGCAGGGCTTTCAGTTTGCATTTTGCTCACTGTTGCGCATCTGACTTGAGCATCTGGTTGGCATTAAGGGTGCTGCATTGAACTGGTTTGAGTCCTATCTGTCTGACAGATTTCAATTTGTAAACGTTAACGATACACCTTCACTACGCGAAAAGGTTAAATACGGAGTCCCACAAGGCTCTGTACTTGGACCAATACTATTCACTCTATATATGCTTCCCTTAGGTGAGATAATTAGGAAACACTCTATAAATTTCCATTGCTATGCAGATGATACACAATTATATCTATCAATGAAGCCAGATGAAACAGATCAACTGGCTAAACTTCAAGCATGTCTTATAGACATCAAGAGTTGGATGACCCGTAATTACCTACTCCTCAACTCGGACAAAACTGAAGTTATTGTACTCGGCCCTAAGCACCTCAGAGATAAATTAATCGATGAGAATTTTACCCTAGATGGTATTACCTTGACCTCCAGGGCCACTGTAAAGAATCTGGGAGTCACGTTTGACCAAGACATGTCCTTTCAGTCCCACATAAAACAAATTTCAAGAAATGCCTTTTTTCACCTGCGTAATATTGCAAAAGTTAGGCACATTCTGTCCCAAAATGATGCAGAAAAACTTGTCCACGCATTTGTTACTTCTAGGCTGGACTATTGCAACGCCTTACTATCAGGCTGCCCAAGTAAGTCCCTAAATAGCCTGCAGCTTGTCCAGAATGCCGCTGCGCGCATACTGACAGGAACCAGAAGAAGAGATCATATCACTCCTTCATTGGCCTCTTTGCACTGGCTCCCGGTTAAATACAGAATAGAGTTTAAAGTTCTCCTCCTCACATACAAGGCTCTCAATGGACAGGCACCAGTATATCTCAAAGAACTCATCGAGCCCCGTAAACCAGCCAGAACACCACTGCGTCCACAGTATGAAAAAATGCTTACGGTTCCAGTAAACCCCCAAAAAACTAGAACAGGAGGTAGAGCATTTAAGTTTCAAGCACCTCAGCTGTGGAACCTTCTCCCAGTCTCAGTCCGTAAAGCAGACACACTCTGTATATTTAAAACTAGACTAAAAACCTTTCTCTATGATAAAGCCTATAGCCGAAGTGTATAGACTCAGTCCCCCTATAGTCATCCTCTCTCCCCCACCTTCCCCTTTCTCCTCTCTCCCCTCGTCCTCTCTCTTCCCGTCCTCCCTTTGGTTGTGTGGGTTTGTGTCCCATTGGTACAATCGTAATTAACCCTGTACGGATTCACGCTCTAGTAAGGCCTGCCACTAATTCTACAACCGGGGACTCGTTCCCCGGAGTTTCTTCTACTACCCACGTCGCAGGTCCATGGACTATTACTATGGACCCCCAGCTGCGGCTCAAGACTGTGACTGCGGACCGGGCCTGGGCCTCTCCATGGAGTCTATGGACTGTTACTACGGACCCCCAGCTGCGGCTCAAGACTGTGACTGCGGACCGGACCGGGCCTCTCTCCATGGAGCACGACCTGGACACGACCGTGGACTTCTACTACACTACACTATACCGCATATTATATTATCTTAAACATTTTTATATTATTCCATTATATACTGCATACACACTATTGCTGTACTATATTATACTATCATATGCTAGTATCTTACACTATTATATTTGCTATTATTGTTATTGTTACTGCTTGCACTGTATCTCTTTCTGTCTCTCCTCTGTCTCTCCCTTTCTCTCTCTCTTCTTTCCCCCAACACGGTCGAGGCAGAAGGCCCCCGCCCTAGAGCCTAGGGTCTGCCTGACGTTTCTTCCTGTTGAATTAAGAGGGAGTTTTTTCGTTGCCACTGTCGCAAAATTGCTTGCTCAGGGTGGGATGTTGGGTCTCTTCTCTACATGTAAAGTGTCTTGAGACAACTTGTTGTGATTTGACACTTTAATAAAATTGAATTGAATTGAATTGAATTGAATGTCACAATACCTAAAATAAACAGTCACAATGTTGGTTGAAATGCCTACTTACTTATTTTGCACATCAAATGGGTAGAAACCACTGATGGCTTAAGATGACTTCTTCTTCTTCTTTAGTTTTATGGCGGGTCGCAACCGTTTGCTTTTAGGTGCATACCGCCACCTACTGTACCGGAGTATGTAGTCTGACTCCCTACACTTATCTATTCAGTTCATCCGTTATTCTATTTTATAATGTGACTATCTTTTAGTGATAGCACTGCACCCTGCCTATACCCTGTGATACACCCCTATCTCCTTCAGAAATTCCACTACTGCTTTTTGTGTGTCCTTCACCCCGTCTCCCGTTGTCCCCAGTATACCTACTAAGCTCCACTCTCTCCCTGCCTCTGCTACGCTCTTCATTAATCTATTCCTCTCTTCCCTGTATTTCCTACACTGCATTAGAATGTGTTCTGCGTTTTCTGTCTCATGGCACTCTGCGCATTCCTCACTTATACTTTTCCCTATTATGAATAATGTTTTATTAAGTCCTGTATGATCGAACCTCAGTCTGGTCAGGACCGTCTCCTCCCTTCTGTTCCCTCTCACCACTCCCTGTGCACTGATGGTTTTCTGTATTTTGTGGTAAGTTCTTCCACTGCTGTCTATGTCCCATCTATCCTGCCATTTCTTCATTACTTCCTTCTTCAGTATTGCCTTCGCTTCCCCTTTGCCAAACGGTACTTCTATTACCTCATTCATTTCTGTTGCTTTTTTGGCAATTTTGTCTGCCTCCTCGTTCCCTTCTAC